>NC_064922.1:136675759-136985034 GCF_023897955.1 Schistocerca gregaria
CGACGGCCAACACTGCGGTTCCTGATGTGTCCGCTGTGCCGTGCGTGTGATCATTGCTTGTACAGCCCTCTCGCAGTGTCCGGAGCAAGTATGGTTGGTCTGACACACCGGTGTCAATGTGTTCTTTTTTCCATTTCCAGGACTGTAGATCTATAAAGCATAGATACAATTCCCTGTTCCACTCATAAGACTTCTCCATTATTTGCCGTAAGCTAAAGATCTGGTCCTGACAACCTCTAAGAGGCCTAAACCCAAACTGATTTTCATCCAATTGGTCCTCAACTAATACTCGCACTTTCCTTTCAACAATACCTGAGAAGATTTTACCCACAACGCTGATTAAAGAGATACCTCTGTAGTTGTTATAATCTTTTCTGTTTCCATGTTTAAAGATTGGTGTGATTACTGCTTTTGTCCAGTCTGATGGAACCTGTCCCGAATCCCAGGCCATTTCAATTATCCTGTGTAGTCATTTAAGACCTGACATTCCACTGTATTTGATGAGTTCCGACTTAATCCTTTTCCAATGACTGTAATTGAGTACATTCAACTAACTGGTACCTTTCTGAGATCGCTGTCATGTACTTGTGCCTGATTTCCTTATCCTGAAGTTTCTCCACTCTTATCCTCCTACATATGGACCTGACCTCCTGCACTTTCGGTCTCACAATCCCAATTTCACTGCAGAGTAAATAACGATCAGTGTCATCAAAGAATCCCCTGAACACACGTGTGTCCCTTACAGCCTTTCTGAGTTCCTGATCTGTTATTATATAGTCAATGACAGATCTGGTTCCCCTGCCTTCCCAAGTATACCGGTGAATGTTCTTATGTTTAAAAAAAGGGTTTGTGATTACTAAGCCCATACTGGCACAGAAATCCAGGAGTTGTTTCCCGTTCCTGTTGGCCTCCATATCCTCTCCAAATTTACCCATAACCTTTTCATACCCTTCTGTTCGATTTCCAATCCTGGCATTAAAATCACCCATGAGCAGAACACTGTCCTTGTCCTTTACTCTAACAACTACATCACTGAGTGCCTCATAAAAACTATGCACCTTATCTTGATCTGTCCCTTCACAATGCGAATATACTGACACAATCCTAATTTTCTTGCTAGACACTGTCAAATCTATCCACATCAGTCGTTCGTTTACATACCTTACAGCAAATACGCTGGGTTCCATTTCTTTCCTGATGTAAAGCCCTACACCCCATTGTGCTATTCCTGTTTTGACTCCTGACAGGTAGACCTTGCATTCTCCCACTTCCTCTTCTCTCTCACCCCTTACCCGAATGTCACTAACAGCTAAAACGGCCAGCTCCAACTTACTTGCAGCCTCTGCCAGCTCTACCTTCTTCCCAGAGTAGCCCCCATTGATATTAATAGTTCCCCATCTCATTACCATTTGTTTGCCAGGTCGTATCTTAGGAGTCCCTGGTTTGTCAGTTAGAGGTGGGACTCCGTCACCTCCAAAGGTCCGAGGCATTTTGCTCTGATTGTTGCCAGCATCATATTTAAAGTACCAGGGAAGCAGGTTGCTAGCCTTACATGCCCCGAGTCCCATTGAGTTTTACCCCTAACTGTTGAGGGACTAACCGGTGGATTTGGTAGTCTTTGCCGTATGAGCACAAAGGTGACCACGGCTCAGAATATGTCTGAGATGCTCAGCCTTATTCCAAAGTAAATGGTATCCCGACTGTCGGGACCACTTACTCATACGCAGCCCAATCTTTCATAAAATATCGGAAAATAAAAATGTATATTTGCCATGAAAACCAGAATTTTGAGTGTGATATGTAATGAGAAACTAGAAGACTTGCATTTTTGTTGAAAAATGATGGTTAAGTATGCGTTAATTAACATATCTCTCTCTTTCGAAGCATTAATCCAGACCTGCGGGGTCTGCTGGTTAATCGGATGTGGCATGTTAATGTTAAGGGGTGGCCGGTTTCCCTTCCTGCCACCTACCCACACCCCCTGGGAAGGAATTAGTGTTCCCCAACGGTCTGCGTCTAGTGTAATCCATGGAATAGTGCGAATGTGTGCAGATGTCTGTGAGCAGTGTAACTGAGGCGAGACGTGGGGACCAGCCCGGTATTCACCAAGCGGGATGTGGAAAACCGCCTAAAAACCACATCCAGTCTGGCCGGCATACCGGCCCTCGTCGTTAATCCGCTGAGCGGATTCGATCCGGGGCCGGCGCGCCTACCGGAGTCCACGAAGCAGCGCGTTAGCGCTGTCGGCTACCCTGGCGGGTCGCGTTAATTATCATATATTTCATGAATTTCATATTTAAATGATTTAGATATTCAAACCGAACAAGACTACAATATGTGTCGAATCGCCGCACGCCATCATAAAAGAGTGTCTTTCTACAACGCTACCGTTTACGCCACGCACATAATTACAGGACGATCCGTTAAATTTATTGTTTCTCAAAAAACGTCAAAGCTGGTTTTTCTATGTAATCTTGTGAAAACATTAAGAACAACTTGTTTCTTGACATTAACGGTGTTACGCGAGCGTTTTCACGACGAAGCAGAAAGCTGTGTCATCCATTTTCGCAGTGCATATGAACAGCGAGCCAATCAGAGCACAGCAGCATTTACAGATACTGAGTGTACGTGATTTTTTAAATAAAAATTACATACCTGAAGTATGATTATGAAAATCGTTGGTGGCTGTTAATACATCAGTCTCTTAAAGGTCGTTTTACATTGACATAGTTATAAGATATCTAATACCTAAGTTGGACCTACTTTCAAAAGCGGAACAACACCGATGTACGAGTGCTACTGCTCATGACTAATCATCGCGTTTGTGTTTGTGTAAATCAGATTTATTCTTACGGTGAACGAAGTGTAGGCGTTCGTTCAAAGACAGTAGTAAAAATTTCTAGCCACAATTAAGGTATCCAGAAAGATCTACAGAAGACATCAGAGGTCAATAATGCGTACCAGTAACAAGTATTTTCTGTTACACACTCAAAGAAAAACCCAAGTGCGATGCGCTTGCTGCGTCATTGAGCGACGTATGCTGCACACAGCATATCGCACCGTTTTCAGTGGTCATGGCTACAGTTAGACTTAACAGCAGATCTGTAAAGGATCTTTCTCATCACTAGTGAGTCATCGTTCAGCGGGTAATTTAATAATAACGTGCTTCATTTTGGCAGGACTCCAAGGCCATTACCATCCATCAAACTCCCGTGAGTAGGATGCCTTCCGACGGGGCAGTGTGCAAATTAGTGGATAAACAAATGGGCGCACAAATCTCCTTCTCCTTTGTGAATGCAAAGCCTTGGCGAATAACATAAAGGAAATTAATGTATTTCATATCTATGTACATCTTCATTACGATCGATAAACGTTTTTCTCGCAGTTGTAGTTGATGTACAAAGGGCACAGTCATCTCCATTTTTTTTTTTTTTTTTTTGCTGGAATAGAATGAAATTTTTTGTGAACATACTTGGAACATTTAGCTATACATTGAGCATACTCAATGTTGCCTCCATCAGCAGTGACACATCTGTCCCAACGTTCTTTCCATGATGTAAATGCAATTTGGTAAAATTGTGGGGATTACATCATCGCTTGACACAGGAAATAAGGTTTTTCTTACTATGAGATGTTTTACCACGCAGGTGGGCCTTCAGACGACCAAAGAGGTAAAAATCAGACGGAGCCAAGTCCGGACTGTAGGGAGGATGAGGAACAATTTTCCAACCCACTTTCCTGATTTTCTCCTGCATCATAAGGGTTTGGCGTTGTCATGTTGTAGTCTGATGAACTGATTCTGAAACTGTGGTCTGTGGGTCTTGATGCCACGTCGCAGGATGTCCAACAACAAACAGTAAGGGTCCCGGTTAATTGTGGAGCCAGGTTCTAAAAAGTCATTGAAAACGGCACCACGCTGATCCCAGAAGAAGGAGGCCATCACATTTCGGCCTGCTGTTCGTAAAGGTTTCTTCTTGCTAGGGGAACCCGGATGGTGCCACTCCATCGATTGAGTTTTGTTCTCAGGTAAAAAAAAAAGTTTCATCCTGGGTAATGGCGCCATCAAAACACTGGTTCCACTCTTCAGTTAAGGTCTTCATGAGACCCCCGCACACATTCCTCCTCACTGATGTCACTTCTCTTGTCAATAATCTAGGCACCCTAGTGACTGTACCAGTGATACTACACTACCCAATGACAGACGAGTCATTTCAGCAAGCTGTCATGTTGTCACACATCTGTCATTTTTAATGATTTGATCAATGGTCTCCTTACTCAAATCAGTCACTGCCGTCGATGGTCTACCACATCGTGGATTGTCCAGTAGAGAGAAATCACCTTGTTTTAACCTCTGCAACCACCGATGGATACTGCTGCGATCCACTGTGTAGTCCCAATAAACAGGGAGCAACTTCCTGTGAAACGATGCGGCAAAGCTGGTCTTGAAGAGAAAATCCATCACCGACCGTTGTCGGAAACTGACATCTACTTCACGGTCCATTATGGCTCACCTGCAAATAAAAGAATATTTTTATACACCAACTTATAGCTAAATGTTCCTAGTATGTTCACCAAAATGTCATTCTCCTCATGCAAAAAATAAAAAAATTAGAGACTACTGTGCAAAACTTTTTGAACGCCCTTTATAGTTGTTAATGTTTGTAAATTTGGCATAATCGACGTTGACTCTATCAGCCTCCTTGTTAAAACTGTCACAGAAGAATTCAATAAAAGTGAGTTGATTAAAAAGAAACAGAAACACTTCGATGGCATTGTTGGCTGGGAAGTCCTGAGGCGCTGTTCAGCTGCCCAGACGGAAAGCGCTTTCTTCCTCCATGTAGAAATGCCCATTTCCACCCGGTATAGGAGATTTGTGTCTTAAGAGCATCTGTTGACTGTAGGTGTCTGTAGTGGGTGTGCTTATAGTGAGGAGACATGTTTGTCTAGTATGATAAGAAAAGGTGTAGGGTGAAATTTACTCCTAACACATGACCTATCTCTCTGAATAATACAAAGGAATCCACAGCGTCACATGCTTCAGTTCGTGAGATACTGCACAGGTTTGAAATCTAACTCAAGACAAATCTGATGATCAGCAGCTTTAAACTACCACCTCTTCTGTTCTTGACGGCCAAGAAGTGGACGAAAATCTCTTCCACCAACAGGGTTCGAACCAATTACATCTGAGCTGAACTGCTGCACAGGCGCGTCTTAGTGAATTCGGCTACAGAGCCTAATGTAAATTTAAAATGAAGTCATAATTATTTCTTCGACTTCTTCCGGCATAATTTGTGACGAAATAGTTTAGAGGTGAACGGCCAGATGTCAGTGTCCAGCGGTCACACTGACTTCATCAAGTACGCTGACGAACTGATTGCCTAGGAACTGGCGCAGTGAGATATAAGCCCTGCAGGAAGATATAAGCCCTATGACGGTTCCTAGGCAATCAATTCGTCAGCACACTTGATAATGGCAATGTAATCGCTTCCCGAAATTTTATGCCCATTGGATACTGACATCTGGCCGTTCACCTGTGAATTATAATGATATTTATTATTGATTATTATGATATTTAGTTAACATTCCTCTCACACACACTCCATTTTCCACTCTCATAGCAGACTGTGGTCTTGCGTTATCCTGCAGGAATTCGCAACTTGGTACCATAGTCATCAAGGTTATGACTACATGAATTTTTACCGCTCTTGCCATATTCTGGCGATCGTAGCCAATAACTCTCCACATCTAGAGTCCACGAATTGGATATGTATAGGTCTCCAGAATCGCTACTTATCGGGACATTTCACTAGGTCGTCTGCGAACATGTTGATGTTGCTGTTGGTACCACGAACAGAAGCAAGACTCACCACTGATCACCACAGAATGCTACTCAGTGTCCCAGTTCACTATGGCTCTACCGTGGTGGATGTATCTGTGGTCTGTGGTATAGTGTCATGATAAACAACGAGGTCTCAACACAGCTTTCAGAAGTTTCTCCAGGAAGACCCACGCCTATCTTTCTAGAGATATGTCGATATGATGATCCTATTTTCCTCGTGCCAAAGATTCAACCTTTTTCAGAGTTCAAAGCTGCACATGTACGCCCTCTGGGTATGTTATATTCCGATCACCTGGAAAGATTCGGTAACGTTAGACATTCCCAGTAGCCATAATGTACTCACACAATTCTCCATCTATATTTCTATACCAAAAATAAGCTCTCATAAGGATGACATTTTAATCAACAGTACCCACAGAAATGGAAATACTGGAGTATCACTGTGGTAGCGTACGGTCAAGGTGTTCATTGTGTCAAACATTTCATTTCCGTCAGTGGATCCGTGAATCACTTTCAGCGTGGTTAGACCTGTTGAACGCTATCATGACCATGAATCCTGAAGTTCTAAAGTTAAATCACTCACAAAGGAAGTCTCTATGCTAGTACAGGAATTTGGTATTCCAATTGTATTTATAACCTTTATATCGCCGTAATGGTAAAACCATTAGATTGTGTTACTCTTGGTTTGCCCACTAGTGGACTAAAAATGAACATGAGGTTCCTCAACAAAGTGCATGAAACAATATACAGAATCTCAATAGGCGCATTTGGTGAAAGCAGTATCTTGACAGTCCACAGAATCACTTCTGAGCTGCAAAATCAAATGCCACTTAAATCACATTCTTGAATCCAGAAAGATATGTGGAATTATAGTATCCAGCCTCTTGCGAGGAATATTGAAGCATACCGGTAGGCTGATACTCTGGAGCAGACAGCAGACAGCTGGTTATGAATGATAGAATACATTTTCACAATGAGAATTCTAATTCGTATTTCAGAATCGAAGTTACTGTATAGAGTCGTTATACAGTCCTTTATCCTTCTTGCATATATTTTATATTGCTGGTAGAAATATATATCCACAGGCTGTACGTAATCTGTTGTTTTTGGCGGAATGATCATGCGATCAGTGACTTTACCCGCATGATTTACGAGTACTACTGTTCTGTTGATGTGAGCACTCCAAGAATCACAACGTAATATTCGCTTTTGGTTATATACATCATCATTAACTACATTCACGAAATAGGTTTTAAATGGTCTTTTGACACTTTCCCACTTGTGCTAGCTTCCAATGTATGTTTGGTGGAAGACTGTGTTCAATAGCCTCATTGAAAGTCCAACATTTATTGTATAGCTATGAATTATTTTGTTTGCAGACTATACCAAGGCAACTAGTAATGTTTCCCCTTTTGTAGATAGTTTCGTAAGAAAAGTTAGTTCATAGCTAAATCCACTTTGATCAGTGTTCAAAATGCAGTGTGGCTGTGTATGGAAACTCGCAGTTTTCTGGTTTACTTCTTCGACAAAACGAGGTCCAGACTGGGGAATATCTTGACCTCCTACACATCTCAGCCTATTATGAAAGTAGCGATATGTCTACTGCACATTCTGTATTCTTTCTGGAGACATGCTATGAAGGATTTAAGCTCTGTGTACCCAGTTTCTTTTGCTTTGTGCATTCAGATGGCAATAATGGACAGATTTCCCTTCATTCCTTGTTATATTAAATCGGGATAGAATGTCTTGTTTTATCTCGTTCTTTGAGTGCCTTGTCTCCTCGAAATGAATGTTAATTACGTCCTTTTTTCTCCACATAATCACATATTACTCTGATGTTCTATGTGTTTTTTATAGGTGGATGTCTCTTCAGTATGAGCTGCATGTCGTAACTTCATGTGAATGTGTATGACAATCTTGGAAAACTCGTTGAAGAAGTTCTTCTGAAAATTTTGTTGAAGATCTACCAGAAATGGATTGACGCTTGACAGATCTCTCACTTTCAAAAAGCACTGCATGAAATGGAAGCCGAAAATTTCCACCAGAAACTATCTCCTACTGAAACTGACCGGATCGCAGTGGGGCAATCAACCTGAAACAATCCGAAAATCTGCAACGGCACTATGCTATTCTGCAGCAGAGTTTTCCTGTCCTGTCTGGTATAATCCAACTCATGCCAAACAGGTGTATGTAGTTCTGAACGAAACGTACAGAATTATAACATGTTGCTTGAAATCCACTCCTGTTGAATGGCTTTACCACCTCGTAGGAATAGCACCAGCACCTGTTCGAATAGAGATAGCTGCGAACAAGGAAAAAGAGGCAGAAGAACGGGAAATTACCCATCCTCTGTATGGACATGAACCGCGTCCGCAACGACTGAAGTCAAGGAAGAGCTTCCTTAAGACATTAAAGGAACTTAGAACCACTGATGATAAAGCTAGGTTACAACTATGGAGGGCTACGACCTGCCTTGTCCCTGGTTGGGAAAGAGTTGTTGAAGCTTTATCTCCAGGCCATGACTTGGAAGTCCCTGAATAGACTGAGATTCGGAATTGGAAGATCAAAAGTTAATCTGACAAAATGGGGATACTCTGATCCAAATGATATTCTGTGTGACTGGGGAGAAGAACAGACAGTTCGGTACATGCTTCGGGCGTCGATTGTGCCCAGTGTCCTCCACAGAATATGATCTTCAACAAGCAACAGAATATGCACTGGAAGAGGCCAAGTTTTGATCAAAAGAAAATTAATCATTGCATAAAACGTATGTTCATGTACCTCTATGTTTCTGACACGAGAACAATGTTGTTGTTGTTGTTGTGGTCTTCAGTCCTGAGACTGGTTTGATGCAGCTCTCCATGCTACTCTATCCTATGCAAGCTTCTTCATCTCCCAGTACCTACTGCAACCTACATCATTCTGAATCTGCTTAGTGTAGTCATCTCTTGGTCTCCCTCTAAGATTTTTACCCTACACGCTGCCCTCCAATACTAAATTGGTGATCCCTTGATGCCTCAGAACATGTCCTGCCAACCAATTCCTTCTTCGGTTCAAGTTGTGCCACAAACTTCTCTTCTCCCCAATCCTATCCAATACTTCCTCAATAATAATAATAATTGGATTTATTTCTGGTGAATGTTCATAGTCGCCAGAACTGTTAGCTTCCCTTTGAGGAGTGCTATTTGCACCACTGCCACTAGCACTATTATGTTGAACACTATGAATCGCGTTATTGTCTTTTCTTCATCCATTGTCCTATTGAAAGTAAATTCAGTTGAACAGTGAAATTAATATTCACGTTCATGAATAACCAGATCCACCAAAAACACTTGCGAAAATGTCGTCATAGTGCCATGAACATTCTGCCGCTGGATAACATCTTGTTAACTGGGACGCCGAAATATTTAAAACATTCGAAAATTTATCGATTTTGTTGATTTTTGCTGTACGAGGTGCATTCAAGTTCTAAGGCCGCCGATTTTTTTTTCTAATTAACTACTCACCCGAAAACGATGAAACTGGTGTTACTTCTCGACGTAATCGCCCTGCACATGTACACATTTTTCACAAAGCTGACGCCATGATTCCATGGCAGCGGCGAATGCTTCTTCAGGAGTCTGTTTTGACCACTGAAAAATCGCTGAGGAAATAGCAGCACGGCTGGTGAGTGTGCGGCCACGGAGAGTGTCTTTCATTGTTGGAAAAAACCAAAAGTCACTAGTAGTCAGGTCAGGTGAGTAGGGAGCATGAGGAATCACTTCAAAGTTGTTATCACGAAGAAACTGTTGCGTAACGTTAGCTCGATGTGAGGGTGCGTTGTCTTGGTGAAACAGCACACGCACATCCCTTCCTGGACTTTTTGTTGCAGTGCACAAAGGAATTTATTCTTCAAAACATTTTCGTAGGATGCACATGTTACCGTAGAGCCCTTTGGAGCGCAATGGGTAAGGATTACGCCCTCGCTGTCCCAGAACATGGACACCATCATTTTTTCAGCACTGGCGGTTACCCGAAATTTTTTTGGTGGCAGGGAATCTGTGTGCTTCCATTGAACTGACTGGCGCTTTGTTTCTGGATTGAAAAATGGCATACACGACTCATCCATTGTCACAACCGACGAATAGAAAGTCCCATTCATGCTGTCGTTACGCGTCAACATTGCTTAGCAACATGCTACACGGGCAGCCATGTGGTCGTCCGTCAGCATTTGTGGCACCCACCTGGATGACACTTTCCTCATTTTCAGGTCGTCATGCAGGATTGGGTGCACAGGACCCACAGAAATGCCAACTCTGGAGGCGATCTGTTCAACAGTTATTCGGCGATCCCCCAAAACAATTCTCTCCACTTTCTCGATCATGTCGTCAGACCGGCTTGTGTGAGCCCGAGGTTGTTTCGGTTTGTTGTCACACGATGTTCTGCCTTCATTAAACTGTCGCACCCACAAACGCACCATCTTCACATGTCTCCTTCAACTGTCGATAAATTTCAATTGGTTTCACACCACACAAATTCAGAAAACGAATGATTGCACGCTGTTCAAGTAAGGAAAACGTCGCCATTTTAATTATTTAAAACAGTTCTAATCCTCGCCGCTGGTGGTAAAATTCCATCTGCCGTACGGTGCTGCCATCTCTGAGACGTATTGACAATGAACGCGGCCTCATTTTAAAACAATGCGCATGTTTCTATCTCTTTCCAGTCGGGAGAAAAAAAATCGGAGGCCTTAGAACTTGAATGCACCTCGTACATGTATCACAGTTCTGACACTCTTATGGTAAACACGTCAACTACTTGCAGAGGTAACTGACTGAGTGTCGTTCTAACTCTGCCCACCCCCCTAATCCTCCAATACCGCAAGCTCTGAGAGAAACACAATCACGCGATGACCCAGGCGTGATTATAAGTATGAGATGGGCCTGTGTATACCTTTGTAAATACAAATTACAAATTCCCGTTCGAGCCGAGAGTCGCCCCTTTTCAGTGCCAGTTCTCTCTGAAAATTGTTTGTCCAAACACGAAGTGTATTCATAAACGATTGAAAGAACAGACTGAAGGGGGAACAATAGAATGCTGGACGAAAATATTGCCCAAATTCAAGATTTTTTGTCATACCGGAACGTAGTAGACAAATGGGGTTTGCTGCAATGAATAAAGCATGCATTGAAGTTTTTATTCGAATTTTTTTATTGAAAAAGTATTAATGTCTTTACTCTTTAATTGGGATTTTTCAGAGGCATCTCTGAAAGGAGGTAGATCGACGGTTGTCGTTGTAAGTTCGGTTGTGGTCATCTGAAACATGAAATTATTACATCAGCCTGATCATTACAGACGTAAGTTTAGTTAATCAGAGAAACTTGAAAAAAAAATTGGCGAAATTATAGATATTTGAACAAATGGCCATTTTTGAACCCTTTTTTTTGGCCGAAAAAGTACTAAATGACAAGATAAAAAATTTGTTACGATGAACTGAAGAGAATTTAATTTGTTTCAAGGGAGACGAAAAATATTAAAATCGTATGAAAATTGTAGAGTAGACGAAGACAATCATGCCGAAAATATATGGTTTTGAGAAAAACGTGTTTAAAGTTTGACAAGTATTTATCATATAAAAAACGTGACAAAGCTTGAAACGTACGGGATTTCATCGATACCTGGTCCATAATAACTATCGCTCTGGCCAAGAGATGGCCACTTTTTGCTTGACCTGATAAGCCCTACTTTTCTTCAAAGACTTTTTCGTCGCTGAGCGCATCGCCGCTTACATCTCTTCTTCACTGAATGCATTAATGCATTAGGGTCTACATTGAATAGACATACGGCCAAATATGAAGCAATGTTGACAATTTCGCTTCGGCTGGATGTTATTTTTGGAGCGGATCTGCAAATCAGACTATTGAAAGTTCCGTTCAAATTTTGAGTAAAATCACCGAAACAACGCTCCAGAAAATAAGGTTTACTCAAATTTTCCACGGTTAGACACAGCCTTAAACATATCATGGATGCAACGAAAGGAGCGTGAGCGCGGAACCACCCGGCTTTAACGCACAATCGTTACTTTTTTGAGTCCGATCGTAATATTTTGGAGAATAATTATTCAATGTATATGCACTAGTGGCCATTAAAATTGCTACACCAAGAAGAAATACAGATGATAAGCGGATATTCATTGGACAAATATATTATACTACAACTGACATGTGATTACATTTTCACGCAGTTTGGGTGAATGGATCTTGACAAATCAGTACCCAGAACAACCACCTCCGACCATAATAACGGCTTTGATAACCAGGGCATTGATTCAAACAAAGGTAGGATGGCGAGTACAGGTACAGCTGCCCATGCAGCTTCAACACGATACCACAGTTCATCAAGAGTAGTGACTGACGTATTGTGACGAGCCAGTTGCTCGGTCACCATTGATCAGACGTTTCCAATTGGTGAGAGATCTGGAGAATGTGTTGGCCAGGGCAGCAGTCGTACATTTCCTGTATCCAGGACCTGCAACATGCGGTCGTGCATTATCCTGCTGAAATGCAGGGTTTCGCAGGCATAGAATGAAGGGTAGAGCCACGAGTCGTAACACATCTGAAATGTAACATCCACTGTTCAAATTGCCGTCAATGCGAACAAGAGGTGACGTGTAACCAATGGCACCCGATAGCATCACGCCGGTTGATACGGCAGTGTGGCGATGACGAATACACGCTTCCAATGTGCGTTGACCGCGATGCCGCCAAACACGGATGCGACCATCACGATGGTGTAAACAGAACCTGGATTTATCCGAAAAAATGACGTTTTGCCATTCGTGCACCCAGGTTCGTCGTTGAGTACACCATCGCAGGCGCTCCTGTCTCTGGTGCAGCGTCAAGGGTAACCGCAGCCACAGTCTCCGAGCTGATAGTCCATGCTGCTGCAAACGTCGTCGAACTGTTCGTGCAGATGGTTGTTGTCATGCAAACGTCGCCATCTGTTGATTCAGCGATCGATACGTGGCTGCACGATCCGTTACAGCCATGCGGGTAAGATGCCTGTCATCTCAACTGCTAGTGATACGAGGCCGTTGGGATCCAACACGGCGTTCCGTATACCCCTCTGAACCCACCGAACCCACATTCTGTCATCGGATCTCGACCAACGCGAGCAGCAATGTGGCGATTCGATAAACCGCAATCGCGATAGGCTACAATCCGACCTTTACCAAAGTCGGAAACGTGATGGTACGCATTTTTGCTCCTTACACGAGGCATCACAACAACGTTTCACCAGGCAACGCCGATCAACTGCTGTTTGTGTACGAGAAATCTGTTGGAAACTTTCTTGATGTCAGCACGTTGTAGGTGTCGCCACGTGCGCCAACCTTGTGTGAATGCTCTGAAAAGCTAATTTTTTACATGTCACACCATCTTCTTCCTGCTGGTTAATTTTCGCGTCTGTAGCACGTCATCTTCATGGTGTAGCAATTTTAATGGCCAGTAGTGTACTTTCGACTTCCGTAATAAAATTGTTTCGAGTGTTTTCGACCGTGACCCTGTTCTTCCCCCTGATTGAAATTTCGTATCCCTTGACAGTGAATAAAGGAGCTCGGCCTGGGAGCGGAACTGAGCCCCTCGGCCGCTGCCGGGCCCCTATCGCGGGCAGCCGCACTGTGGCGCGGAGAGAGAGGCTAGACCAGGCCGGCAGCAGGCAGGCAGGCTCCCGGTCCGAACCAAAATAGCCCCGCCCCAGAGTTACGGGCGGCAGCGCCCCGCCCTGCCCAGGCCGGGGTCTTCGCCCGTTAATTTGTGCCCGCGGCGCGCACATCGCACAAAAATCTGATCCCGCCGCGCCTTGGCGCCGCTCCTCCTTTCGAAAGTCTATGCACCGCTCTTTCGACACTCTATTGGCAAAAGCAACCGCAGAACGGAAATAACTTCCGCATGCAGTTTGTCACGTTTTCGCGTCTTTCACAGTCTGGCTAAGGAGACTCGACAGTAAAGTGACAGTAGAGGCTATTGAAGTAAGTAGAACTTCCTGGAAGATTAAAACTGTGTGCCGGACCGAGACTAGAACTCGGGACCTTTTCCTTTCGCGGGCAAGTGCTCTACCAACTGAGCTACCCAAGAATTACTCACGCCCCGTCTTCCGCCAGTACCTAGTCGAGGACGGGGCGTGAGTCGTGCTTGGGTAGCTCAGTTGGTAGAGCACTTGCCCGCGAAAGGCAAAGGTCCCGAGTTCGAGTCTCGGTCGGGCACACAGTTTTAATCTGCCAGTAAGTTTCATATCAGCGCACACTCCTCTGTAGAGTGAAAATATCGTTATTGTATTAAGTGCCTGTTACAGTAAAAAGGTAGCCTACCTCGCATTTCCATTCTAGAGCTATAAACTCAAAAAAAAGTTGCAAGCAAGAAAAAAGGACCGCGATGTGTTCTTCAGCAGCCTAAGAGTTTTCTTCCTTCCCATACAATGCTTGCTTTGCACGCTTTGAATGAGAATTGTGTATCTCCTGGGTATTGCTCACTGTAATGCGTGCTTGTGTAGAGTGGTGTAATGTTTCTGTGGTTATTGGTGACGAGGGATGGGAGAGTATTGGCGCCGGGAAATACCCTACTGATGAAAGAAATTTCAGACATCTAGCTCCAGTGGGGCGCTGATTGAACTCAAGGGATGGCCGGAGTGACCGAGCGGTTCTAGGCGCTTCAGTCTGGGACCGCGCTGCTGCTACGGTAGCAGGTTCGAATCCTGCCTCGGGCATGGATGTGTGTGATGTCCTTAGGTTAGTTAGGTTTAAGCAGTTCTAAGTTCTAGGGGACTGATGACCTCAGAAGTTAAGTCCCATAGTGCTCAGAGCCATTTGAACCATTTTTGAACTCAACGGCGACAATTGAAAATTTATGCCCCCGTCAGACCCAAATCTCCATATGCAGCACACTGCAGAGTAGAGCCCCGGTCTATTATTCCACTTGCCCACAGCCTAGCTGTATTCCCGTGACCGTTCGGAACTGGTGTGCATCTGCACAGAAATATTGCAACGCCGTCTGGCGTGTATACTACACATATACCGGGTGATCAAAAGTCAGTATAAATTTGAAAAGTTAATAAACCACGGAATAATGTAGATAGAGAGGTAAAAATTGACACACATGCTTGGAGTGACATAGGATTTTATTAGAACCAAAAAAATAGTTCTCAAAATGTCTGACAGACGCGTGAAAGATTTCTTGCGCGCGTCGTTTGGTGATGATCGTGCCCTCAGCCGCCACTTTCGTCGTGCTTGGCCTCCCAGGTCCCCAGACCTCAGTCCGTGCGATTATTGGCTTTGGGGTTACCTAAAGTCGCAAATGTATCGTTATCGACCGACATCTCTAGGGATGCTGAAAAACAACATCCGACGCCAACGTCTCACCATAACTCCGGACATGCTTTACAGTGCTGTACACAACATTATTCCTCGACTACAGCTATTGTTGAGGAATGATGGTGCACATATTGAGCATTTCCTGTAAAGAACATCATCTTTGCTTTGTCTTACTTTGTTATGCTAATTATTGCTATTCTGATCAGATGAAGCGCCATCTGTCGGACATTTTTTGAACTTTTGTATTTTTTGGTTCTAATAAAGCCCCATGTCATTCCAAGCATGTGTATCAATTTGTACCCCTCTATCTACATTATTCTGTGACTTATTCAGTTTTCAAATTTATACTGACTTTTTGATCACTCGGTACATTGACGGAAAAAAATCGCAACACTAAAAACTAATTAATGTAGGGCACCGAAATTTCGGGACTCATTTTTCTAGGTAACGTCTTTAAGCAATTACCATTGCAAGATCACAGGTTAATGTGACCACGAGATACGTCACTGCAAATTTGAAATGTTGGTGTATTAATAAATTATGTAACAACCAGAATGTTCAATGCAAGCATGCAAACGTGCATGCGTTGTATTGCGCAGGTGCCGGATGTTGGTACGTGAAATGTTGCACTTGTTCAGTCAATACAGGGACAGTTAACCCTGTTTTGCGGATGACTCGGTAGTTGTCGTTCAATGATGTCTCATAAGTGCTCGATTGAACCAAGATCTGATGATTGAGCAAGCCAAGGTTCAAATGGCTCTGAGCGCTATGGGACTTAACATGTGAGGTCATCAGATCCCTAGAACTTAGAACTACTTAAACCTAAGTAACCTAAGGACATCACACACATCCATGCCCGAGGCAAGTAGCAATCGCGCGATTCGAGACTGAAGCGCCTAAAACTGCTCGGCCACAGCGGCCGGCTGCTAACAGTCATCGAATGTTGCAGGTCCTGTGTGGGCCTTTCTGGATACAGAAAATATTAGACTGATGCCCTGGCCTGCACATTCTCCTGATCTCTCACCAACTGGAAACGTCTGGTCAATGGTGGCCGAGCAGCTGGCTCGTCACAATACGCGAGTCACTACTCTTGATGAACTGTGGTATCGTGTTGAAGCTACGTGGGCAGCTGTACCTGTACACGCCATCCAAGCTCGGTTTGACTCAATGCCCAGGCGTATCAAGGCCGTTATACGGCCAGAAGTGGTTGTTCTGGGTACTGATTTCTCACGATCTATGCACCCAAACTGCGTGAAAATGTAATCACATGTCAGTTGTAGTGTAATAAATTTGTCCAATGAATACCCGTTTATCATCTGCATCTTCTTTGTGTAGCAATTTTAATGGCCAGCAGTGTAGAATCACCCTAGTTATGAAACTGAAGACTCGATTTTTTTGCTCAAGATCTGGCAGGACTACGTCGCAATAAATCTTCGTTCGTGTAGAGGAATGTGTTGAAACAGGATGAACATGTTTCATCACAGATGAGATGGAAGTCCTCTAATGGCTGAGAGATTTGCTGTTAATCATCGCAAGTAGACAGTGCTCTAAATCATACACAGAACACGCAGCTGTATACGAGTCGAACGCAGGTTATGTCGCACAGCTGATGCGTTCTGACAGAACAACGGAAAAAATGGTCAAACGACCTGGAGCAACATCTCCCTCTCTCTCTCTCTAGAGTGCATCATCAGTCTACCATTAAATTATACATCGTTACAACTGCATTTAATCGAACACTCCATCCACTCTCGGTCACCCTTTAACGCAAAGGCAAGTAAGTTTAGAGTTAGATGGTTCTCTTTTTGCCAGGAAAGTGTCAACGACAGAAGTCACTATTACCTCAATGGACATATAGTAGAATGTTGCCTCGACGGAAAAAAGACTGTTTCCCTGGTTCCCGGTGCTTCCATGTCAACGTTCTCTCGTACTCCTCTTGCTGTCGCATACTCCTTCCCATGTACAAGAATTGTTCTGCATCAATCAGAAGACGTGGAGATACTTCCTCAATTTCACTGCCTTTCGACGTATTTCCCTCAGTTTATAAGTATTTCCCCTTCATTTTTCAGTAATTTTATCGATTTTATGTCACTTCTACCCATGCGATCATTACATCACTTCTCATTCCGTATTCTAAAATGGCTTGTAGTAGAGTTTCCAACAGCTAGCCCAAATGCACTATTTTTCTGGTCTGGCGGCACAGAAAACCACTAGTACCTCTCCGCATTCATTTTCTTGTTTTGAGGCAGTTAGTGAACGAGCAAAACCCCCTGAGAGTTTCCAAAGATTTTTGCCATAAATTTTCCTGCCAAATGTGTGATTTTTGCCTTGCGCCACCGTTCCCTGACGTTTTGTCTCAGATGTCGAATGATGCACCTAGGTCTCATCCCCAGTGACGAGCCGGATGAAGAGCAGATCTCAAACTTGTATTCGATTGCATCCATTCTCCTCCAACCACATATTCTACAATTGTAGCGCGTTTGCTCTGTTTTCTGTATGTATGTGTCGTGCAAGGCTCCACAACCCGGTCTTTCTTTAGCGTGTATTCCAGAACGACATTTTCACTCTGCAGCGGAGTGTGCTCTGATATGAAACTTCCTGGCAGATTGAAACTGTGTGCCGGACCGAGACTCGAACTCGGGACTAGTGCCTTGGGTAGCTCAGATGGTAGAGAACTTGCCCACGAAAGGTAAATGTCCCGAGTTCGAGTCTCGGTCCGGCACACAGTTTTAATCTGCCAGGAAGTTTCATATCAGCGCACTCTCCGCTGCAGAGTGAAAATCTCTTTCTGGAAACATCCCACAGGCGGTGGATTATCCATGTCTCTACTATATACTTTCCTCCAGGAGTGCCAGATCTGCAAGTTTCGCAGGAGAGCTTCTGTGAAGTTTGGAAAGTAGGAGACGATGTACTGGCTGAAGTAAAGCGGTGAGCACGGGGCGTGAGTCGTGCTTGGGCTGCTCAGATGGTAGAGCACTTGCCCGCGAAAGGCAAAGGTCCCGAGTTCGAGTCTCAGCCCGGCACACAGTTCTAATCTGCCAGGAGGTTTCAACGCGTGTATTGTCTCATTTCTTTTATCTTGAAAAGTAACTCGTATATAGAGGAGGAATCGTTCGCCCCGATAGCTGAGTGGTCAACGTGACGGATTGCCGTCCTACGGGCCCGGGTTCGCTTCCCGGCTGGGTCGGGGATTTTCTCCGTTGTGCTGTGTTGTGTTGTCTTTACCATCATTTCGTTCCCATCCGGCGCACAGGTCGCCCATTGCGGCGTCGAATGCAATAAGACCTGCACCAAGGGAGCCGGACCTGCCCCGTAGGGGGCCTCCCGGCCAATGACGCCAAACGCCTATTTCCAGTTTCCACTGGAGGAATCTACATTTCGTGTGAGAAATTCTTGGTGCATGGGCAACACCATCGCTGCCTCGGATTGGCTAAAGTAGATTTTTTAAACTGTTGGGTGTATGTGGGGATGGAGTTGATTAGAACTACTGTATACGTCTAAGCTGAAGCTGCTTGCTTTGGAGTGCTCTGCAGCTGTCTGCGAGGCCGGTCAGGAGGACTCTGCAACCGGAAGTACCGGATTAGCTCAGCCTCTGACGTGTACAAAGAGTGCGCCTACCTGCGCCTGCCAGCGGCGTGGACTGGCGAAGTGACCAGTGTTGTGGGTGATTGCAACAGAAGCAGACGTGTGTGTTATGTGAGAGAAGATTCAGAATGATAGATATTTGCGCTAGAGGTACTGATATCATCTGAATTCTACCATTCCAATCATCGTTGGATGTCCTACAAGGCACTCTGGCATATATGTGCGTCCACGATTGCGACTGGCCGTCGCAGTAATTTTAACTGACCTCTTTACATCAGCGCTGGCGGTGTACATGGCGACAGGTGGCGCCGCCTGTGGGACAGGAGCACGAGGTGATGTGCGAGTGTTCCCAGTTGTCTCCGACATCTAGCCCTGACAGCTTACTGCTACAGACTAGATTGTGGTTTAAGTGTATCCTGTTTATTGCTTCTCAAATCATCGCAGTGGACTCTGTCTTGCCATGGTATTTGCATCTGTCTATATTCTATCCCGCAGTAGAACCTCCCTCCCTCCTTCCTTCCGAATGTAGAGGAGAGAATAAATTTACGCAATCTATAGTAGTTTTAAAAATCCAATCTCGACGTCAAATTCCCGATTGATCAACTTATTGCTCCCCATAGTTGTATTGGGTGCACGCATGCGTTCGGTGCGGGCGAGCGTGGCCGGTGCAAGCGTGAGTCTCTCTCTCATCAGGTGCAGACGGGGGCTACCCTGCAGTCAGCTGGCGGAGCGAGCGCGCCTAGCGATCGGTAGCTCGTGTGACCGTCAGGATATATTTAGTAGAAACGTTGAGGTGGAGGAGCGCGCGTACAAGACCTCGGATGTATTTAGCGCTACGAAAAATGTTGAAAATATAGAAAATGATTTGTCACGAAGAAGAATCATTATAAAGTGGAAGTGACTGTTTTAAGCGGTCTGTTTGACTACAGTTTTGTCAGGCAATTAATCTGACAAGGCCGAAGAACGGTGCGTTTCGCCACGGGATCGGTTAGCAGGCAAGAAAGCGTTACGAAGATGCTAAACAAACTCCGCTGGTAGACGTTACAAGAGAGGAATTGTGCCTCACGTAGAGATTTACTATTGAAATCTCGGGACGGCACTTTTCAGGAGGAGTCGGACAACATATAAAATCCCCCCCCCCCCCCCCCACATAAATCTCCCGTATTGACCACGAGGAGAAAATTCGAGAAATTAGAGACAATACAGGAGCTTACCGACAGTCATTCGCGAGTGGAATAGGATTGGATGGATCAGATAGTGATACCGAAAGTACCCTCCGCCACACACCGTTAGGTGGCTTGTGGAGTATGATGTAGATGTAGATGTAGGTAGTGCAAATGGAATTTGTCACTCTATTTTTTATATCGAAATTGCGCCAGCTTTCTCTTTGTCTCCAGTTTTAGCCAATAGGGATGCGGTATTCTGAGGAGAGATGAAAACTTCCATCTTCGTATTTCCAGACTCTGGTCCACACAAACAAGCATGGAGTGGCTTCTTGGGGGCGACGGAGACAGGAAGCTAGTCTGGAATTTGCCGATTCACATAATGCTGCCACTTGCTGCTTTCTTTCACAGCCGCGAAATCAAAGGAGGCCGATATGCGGTCCGTGGTCGGTGGTATTTAGTAAAGTGAACTGTAAATAGGACGTTCGCTTGTTCTGACTTTCGTGACGACGCCCTGGTGATAGGGAGGCACGTGAGAGGGGCCAAACGGTGGCTACTATATCGCACATCATTCCATTCACTTGCGAATACAGTTATTACATCATAGGGTGCACGGATACGAGGGAGGGGGGGGGGGGGGCGGCGGTGGTGCATGCTCTCGATGTCTGCCCAAGTTAGGGAACTCCGTCTCCCGCAAAGTGATTAAATGTTATTGACTGATTTCTTTTTCGTGTCATGAGATCCTTCTTCTCCTCCTACCAATTTTTCCTGTTAGGAGATTAATGGTGGGGCTCAGGGGAAGGGGGGGATGCCCTCCGGTGGCGGCACTGGGCACTACAGTCGATCCGTGCATGTGAAGGTGAGCACACACAGGAAAATTTTCCAGTAAGACGACACCTTCAATCTGCCAAAGTGTAATTACGTTGGGGTTGAAGCTCTTCCTACAGTGTTTGCTTTATTAATACATATGTTTTTGGATAGGGTCCGCCTTTAGCAAAACACAGTTTTGTTTTTTAACCCAAATATGTTTCACTGCAGTTGCAGCATCTTAAGTGGGCTTTCATTTTATGGCTGTTAAAGATAAAGAATGCTGTTTATTGTTTGTATACATGTAACTATTAGTTTTTAAATCGTATTAGAGATATTTGAAAAACATATAAAATTATGAATTCGTATCATTTTAGCACATGGTGTGGTTTTTCTGATGTATTGTGTTTCTACAGAGACTGTTTTGTTTCCAAGTTTGTCATCTGCAACCACTTGTACCTTAAAGTAGATTAATTGTTTAAACGAAAATTACGATTTGAAAATTGTTATTTCTATTCCTGAAATTATATATATATATATATATATATATATATATATATATATATATATGTGTGTGTGTGTGTGTGTGTGTGTGTGTGTGTGTGTGTGAATGTGTCTATTTGCATTATATTTCACTCACGTTTTCTTTTTCCTCATCTTCATCACTGTCAAACACTACATATTGAGCTATCTTTGTCACTATCACTGTTTCACTGTTTACCAGATGTAAAAACAAACATGGCGGACGGTGGAACAGTTGAAGGTGTAAAAACAAGATGGCTGCTGGTGGAGCAATTGAATTTGCTCCTGGCCGTTCTTCTGGGTCTTTCAGAGGTGTCTGTGCATTTTGTGTGTGTGTGAGATAAAGAGAGAGAGAGAGAGAGAGATAGCAGGTTTATCTACTTTAAGGCGTAAGTGGTTGCATATGACAAACTGGGAAACAAAACAGTCACTGTAGAAACACAACACATCAGAAAAACCACACCATGAGGTAAAAAGGTATGATCATAATCTTGTGTATTTTTTCAAATATTTGTAATCACGATTTAAAAACTAAGTAACATGTATACAGACTGTAAACAACATTGTGATTCTTCAATTTCTCCAGGCGTATTTTATGACGAAATAAATCTTGGGTGAACAGCCTGGTATGAGTGTGCATAGGACACAATTTTCGGCAATCGACCACATCGCCATCATCAGGTACTGATGGCAATGTGGTCGATTGCCAAAATATTGTGTCCTATACACACTCATACCAGGCTGTTCACCCGAGATTTATTTCGGCAGTAGACAACATTCTTTACCTGTAACAGCCATAAAATAAAAGCCCACTGAAGATGCTGCAACTGCAGTGAAACATGTTTGGGTTAAAAAACAAAACTGTGTTTAGCTAAAGGCGGACCCTGTCCAAAAACACATGTATTGTAATTACGTAATTAGGGTATGTAGTTGATGGATGTGAGCTTTTCCCAATCAATAAAAATGAGATCCAGTCCCTGCAAACTGAATTTTATAAATAAACAGTATACCCTATGCTACATGATTGAAATCGTTGTCATGAGATTCTTTTTCTACAATACCCCACACATTGCTTAAATTGTTAAAACAATATTCCATGCACTGAAGTCGATTTCCCTCCAAATGCCCTATCAACTGAGTCTTTTTTCCGCCAATTTCCAGGAGGGTGAGGGTAGTGGGAGGGCTGTGGGGTTTACCACAGATGGAGGGGTTAATTTATTGACGGATTTAATTAATTAGCCAATCAAATTGATATAAAAGGTGTGCTTGTGGGATTTCCCAGAGGGATTGGGGAGGAGGAGGAGGAGGAGGAGGATGATGATGAGGAGGAGGAGGTGGAGGTGGAGGGGGGAGGAGAGGGGTGGGAAGAATAGGTTAAGGACCTGTCAATCAAAAGGAGGGTTCATCTCCAGGGGTCATCTTGTCAATCAAAAGGAAAGTTTCTTGGATGATCGCGGGTTGTCCATTCGTGCTACATGACCTTAAAATTTCACGTTTCTCCTCCAGCTAACGTAACTAAATCTCTCAGAATCTGGGATTACTTAATCATTAACGGTCAGTATCAGTGACATCGAAAAAAGGCATCGAAAATATTGCGGCGAAAATTCGGGCTCGACGTAAAAGACGATGTTTGTCGAGTCCGAATATTTGCCCCAATATTTTCGTTGCCTTTTCTCGATGTCACTGATAGTGACCGTTAATGAAGATGTAATCACAGATTCTGAGAGATCGACTGTCTAACAGTGTCGGCGTTTGGCTCTGATGAAAATGGATTTCTTTTTAAAGATATTCCATAAGACCGTAAGCTCTGCATAGTTGTTATGCATTGGTTCTATAGACCACTCCGTCACTTCCAGAGTTTCCGATAATTACACGTAAGTACTTGAAGTCAAATATACAGAAATGTACGATGCAAGTCGTCGTCTTTGATCAGTTACATAGGAAACATACGACAAACGCCGTACATCGATATGACGATTATAACTGTCGTTATTGGTGGATTTTTTAAAATGGGATAAGCTACAGATCAGTCTGTCATCACAACCAAATCTCTTTTTAGTATCACATTCGTTGGTTTCGCCAACTCGCAAACAAACTCTCACCTTCTAACCTAACCAAGACCTCGGACAAAGGAACAGATCTTTGTCAATACCAATGAAATTCTCCGACAGCCTTGTAGCTAAGATGTTGCTACCAAGTCTCCGATTGAAGCACTTGTGAAACGGTTTGAATTCTCGAAACCCAGGGATATATGGCACTGTACGGCATTATCCTTTATTTTGAGAATGCATATGGGGCCTGAATATGGCATAGTGGTATGCCGAAACTGGTTGTCGTAAAAAAAAAAACAAAAAAAAAAAAAACCACCGCTATTGGAGAATTTCATTGGCATTGGCAATTACTTGACCAGCTGATGTTCCCTGTCCATGATGGATCAACAGAGATTGAGGGCACAGGTCACCACAACCAGGTATTCGTTGGCTTCGTCAACTCTCAACCAGACTGTTACCTCCCAGCCTTACACCACGGGCTAAGCTACAGATCAGTGTGTCACCACAACCTGTTTTTCTCACAATTCTTGGCTTCACTATCTAAGAGCAAAAATGTGAATACATGCCCCAAAAGGTGACTGGCAGTAGCAGTAGCCATTAATACTACGTTACTGGCCAAAGTCGAGGTCTCGAATGGAACATCCGAGACATTTGGAGACCAGTTTTAAAAGCAGCTAATGATTCCTCCGTGTGATGTGTATGTCTTCAGTAGTTATCTTATTGAATATTACAAATTCATATTTAAGAATCTACATCTTCATCTGCATAAATACTCCCCACCTACGCTGCGTGGCGGAGGGTACTCTGTACCGAAACTCGTCGTTCCTTCCCTGTTCCACTCGCAAACAGAGGTAGGGAAAAACGACTATACGCCTGCGCATGAGCACAAATTTCTCGTATATCTTTGTGGTCCTTACGCTCAATGTATGTTGGCAGCAGCAGAATCGTTCGGCAGGCAGCTTCAAATGCCAGTTCTCTTCATTTTCTCAATAATGTTTCTCAAAAATAACGTCGCCTTCCCTCCAGGGAGTCCCATTTGAGTTCCTGAAGCACCTCCGTAACACCTGCGCGTTGTCTGAACTTACCGGTAATAAAACTAGCAGCCCGCCTCTAAATTGCTTCGATGTCGTCCTTATTTTCTTATATTATGTTCCGTCCAATTGCGTTTCTGCTATTTTAGAAAAGGACCTAACAGATTTTGTGCCTCTTAGTGTGATATGCAACGCTTAACGTAAGACCTCCGGGTCTGCTCTGATAAGTAGCTGTACCAAGGGTGCGTACATTAGAGCTACACTTTCCGCTGCCGTAAAGTGTGACTTGTGTAGCTCCCTCGTCAGGTATTCTTAGCTTCCAAGAATTTGGCAGCTGCACTTGGCGTATTTTTAACGTTTCACGGATAGTCGGTTTACCTCTTTCTCGCCGACGTAAGTTGCCGTCAGTGTCTCTCTTCTTGGAGTCTAAACATAAATTTTACTTAACATTGTACACCTCGACTAAGGTACAGTATAACGAATGAACGGTTTGTGAATTTAACAACCAGAACTGTAAGTTAAAGGAAAGACATAGTTTTCCTACAATTTTTAACTTTTGCTAGTTCTGTTCTTGTGTGTGTGTCTGAAATATTATTGTTATCAGTTATTCTTATTATTCTATAAACGGTGAAGTAACTTGTCGAAAAAAGAGTCAGCGGATCTAGGATCGACAAAAAAGAACTGATCGTACAGTGAAGGCTTCGAACGACTGGTTGTTTTATTTGCTGATGTGTCTTGCCGACTGAGCGGAACTAGAACGTCAGAAACAAAGAGTTTCGTGGACCGCGGCCATACAATCCGCAAGGTTCACCAGCGAGCAAACAAAATATGTCTCTTCATATACAGTGGAAAACTACTCCGTCGACAGTATTATGTTGTAGCATGCTACTACTGTACTGCTGTACTGGGCGCCAAAAATGCGGTAAAGTGAAATTGTGCTGAGGCATATTGAATTATGACACAGATCAATGACCAAAAACTCTGGAAGTTAAACCCATGAACAGTGTAAATGATGACAAGAAAGTACTTACAATCGTAATGGAAGAAGTAAAGAGTACAATAGCTGCAATGAAACAACGGAAAGCAGTAGGTGAGATACAGTACCAGGAGAAATAATAAAATGTTTGAACCAAGAATGAGAAAGAGAAATATTGAGGTTATATAAGAAAATGTGATAGTGACGAATGGTCCGAGGACCTTCTGACAACAGTAATGATTCCGATACCAAAGAAACAAGGAACCAGGAAATGCAGTGAGCACAGGATAGTTACCCTCATTTCACATGCAACCAAAGCTATGTTAAGAACCTGTAACAAAAGAGTGGAGAAGGCAATGGAGGAGAATGTGGCTGAAGAAAAAATTGGTTTAAGACTGAATACAGGTACAAGAGATGCAAGAGGGATCTTGAGAATTTTGGTAGAGAGGTTAATTGAAAAGGAAAGGTACCTATATACGTGTTTATACCCCTGAAAAAGGCCTTTTATAATATGGCTTGGGATAAGCTCGGAGTCATAATGAGGGAAAAAAAGAGTAGACTGGAAAACCAGATGAGCTATAAAAGTACAACTGGATGTAATTTGTAAAAGGAGTAAGATAAGGCTGCTTTCTGTTTCCTACCCTTCTCAATCATACTTAGGAAAAATGATTGACCACTGTCCTCTAGATGACAAGGGAGTAAAAAAAGCTAAAAGGAACATTTATGGAACGAAAATGAATAAAAAAATAAAAGTAATGCTACTAGGAGGAAATAAAAGGGCAAAGGTAACCCTGTATGGATAAGTATGAGAACGTGTGCAAAGTTTTATATACCTCAGAAGCAGGATAGAAACAGATTAGAAGAGTAGCAAAGAAATTAAAACCAGAACAGCAATGGCGAAATAAGCATTTTTGAAGAAAAGGAGAATTTTCTGCAGCAATGTGTGTTTCGTATGGAGCGTCTTCTTGTATGGTGCCGTAAGATGGACACTGAGGAGAAAGATAGAACAAGGCTGGAGGCTTCTGAAATGTGGACATGGTGTAGCATAGAAAGAATGAACTGTATGGATAGTGTGAAAAATTAAAAGCTGCTGAGGGATATGGGAGGGTAAAGACAACTACTGGACGTAATAAAAAGCAGGAAACGAGACTGGGTTGGACATAGATTAAGAAAGAAGGAGGGGCTTATAGAAACAGAAGGGTGTGTGGAAGGGGAGAGGAGGCGAGAGAGGAAGAGACTTCAGATCGTGGACCATGTAATGGAAGGCAGCACACACAGCGCCATTAACATGGAAGCAATGGATCGCATGAAATGGATGGGCAAAGGACCTAATAATACAACAGAAAACTGATGATGATGATATAAATTATTAAATTTTTGCTGTGTGACAGGTCTGATCGTTATCTGTCAAACCGAAAATCACCTCTTAGCTGAAATAAAACTTATAATCCAGGATATGGGCAACAGATTCGAATAACCGAGAGGTGAACAGGGATAGTCATCTCCAAAATCAGTTTATTAGAACAAGGAAGAGACATAGAGTGTTGAGGATCTTAGTGCGATCTGACTGGGCTGACACGTCACAACGACTGAGTTGTGCTTCTCAACCACTCCTTCTGCCAGCGGCCGACGGCGAAAAATTGGAGGTTGGCGGGCGTTGGCGACGTGTGTGACGGACAGCCGTCTCAGCTGGTGAGCGCGCAGCGGGTGATTCACTGCTGTCACCAGCGTAACTCTTTCGTCGTTTTGTGCCAGTAAAGTGGATTGTGAGCCTTATCCGTTGGCCGAGGCTTCTTGTCCGGCAGTCCTCGCCTGATGAACCCGTACTCTTGACATTGAGATGCTGCTTTAGGAAGGAGTTGTGAGGTCGTCTTGGAAACAGAAATGGAACTAGAAAGTCGAGGATGGAATGGAGTGGAACCATGCATGGAGCGGAACTGCACAAGCAGCACGAAACTAACTGGAACAGAATGAGGGTGCCAATGCATTGGAACAAAATGAGGGTGCCAATGCGAATGACTTGTTGGCGGCACAGTCAAAACATGAATCAGTACTGGAAAAAAAGAAGGAAATGAGCGGATGGCATCGTTGGGGAAGTTCGGCCGCCAAGTGCAAGTCTTATTTCTTTCGACGCCACATTGGGCGACTTGCTCGCCGAGGATGAGAATGGAATGATGATGAGGACAGCAAAACACCCAGTCCCCGAGCGGAGAAAATCTCCAACCCTGCCGGGTATCGAACCCGGGCCCACTTGCATGGGAGGCGAGCACGTTACCACCCTTTTTTTAAATCTCCTTTTTTCGCTTTCGTTCGTTGCATCTGCTCGGGGAGGACGTCATAAGACACTCGTTTAAGTTCGTTGTTTTTTTTTTTTTTTTTTTTTTTTTTTTTTTTTTTTTTTTTTTTTTTTTTTTTTTACAGAGGCTGCTAGCTCTGACCGAACACGCTGAGCCACAGTGGCGGCAGTCCCAGCTAAGCAGGGGGACTCAGTACTGGAGTCAGACTACAAAAGCAGCATCGGCGTCAGAGTCGGAAAACTGGGGTCACAGGCAGAAACAAAGTCCAATATTCGTGAAGGTGAGAATCAGACTGGAATGAAGTCCAGCAAATACTCGAATGGGATACGATCGTGTGGCACTGCCGACGGATGCAAGTCTTGTGTCAGGTGACGCCACATTGGGCGGCCTGCGCGCCCGTGATGATCAGTAGGACTACACAACACCCAGTCCACAGGCGGAGAAAATCTACCGGGAATCGAACCCGGGCTCGCTGCAGCTTTTTTAATGTCATTTTGTTCCTTATTGTTCGTTGCATTTATTCGGAGCAGACGTCCCATAACATCCTTTCAATTCCATCGCTGCCGGCCGCTGTGACCGAGCGGCTCTAGGTGCTTCAGCCCGTAACCGCGCTGCTGCTGCGGTAGCAGGTTCGAATCCTGCCTCGGGCGTGGATGTGTGTGATGTCCTTCGGTTAGTTACGTTTAAGTAGTTCGAAGTCTAGGGGATTGATGACCTCAGATAAGTGGCATAGTCCTTAGAACCAATTTTTTCCGTCGTTGATCCATCCACTCAGTTTTTCCTTTTTTCTTATTACAGGGGGTAGCTAACCCTCTGACCGAACACGCTGAACTACCGCGCCGCCAGCTAAGCACACGGGCATTCAAATGCAAATTAGTCCCGCAACGGAACAGATTCATATGACTAGCGGATAGGAGCAGCACGAAGTCTTGAAGATGATGTGTTTCGAGATAATGTCTCGATACGAACTGCATTTCCACCCCACTGCTCAGGGGTTTTGACCCACATCTCTTCCCCCCCCCCCCCCCCCCCCCCCCCCCTCTCGTGCTTGCAGAACACTGAATTTTTGTCGTCCAATCTTACAACTGCCTCGCGACATCCAATAGGCCCTTCCTCTCCAGCAGTTCTCTCCATTCCTCATTCCAGGGAGCCAAATTCTTGCTGGACTGTCTGAAAATTACTGAGAATACAACGTGTTTGAATCAGAACTCCCTAGTTTTAAGTATAAATTTAATGGGGAAATTAATGAAAAATTACATCAGTGAGTACATATCATGAAACAGCATTCCTTCAAGTTTTGTTTAATGTTAGTATACTTAAACGTGGGATCAATTTGTTGCCCTGCACACGTAGAGACCGCTTTTCGCCATGTATTCACCGACATTTCAGGTGTAACCGTCCCAACCGCCGCGACGATTCTTTCCCGTAAATGATTGATGTCTCTGCTCCTTTCACCGAACACAAAATTGTGGCCCTATAAGAAAATTTCCAGTGGGGTTAAGACTGGACTTCGTCGTGGGCAAGGTATTGGACCTTCCCTGCCTATTTATCTTCCTGGAAAGCGAGTGTGGTGGTCGATGTGGCCGAGCGGTTCTAGGCGCTCCAGTCTGGAACCGCGTGACTGCTACGGTCACAGGCTCAAACCCTCCCTCGGTCATGTATATGTGTAATGTCCTTAGGTTAGTTAGGTTCAAGTAGTTCTAAGTTCTAAGGGACTAATGACCTTAGATTTTAAGTCCCATAGTGCTCAGGGCCATTTAAACCATTTGAACCAAAGCGAGTGTCAAGAGCCGCACCCACATGGTTACTGTAATGAGGTGGGGCGCCATCTTCTTGGAAAAACACAAGCCCCTTCCAGAATGAGATTTTCACTTTGCAGCGGAGTGTGCGCTGGTATGAAACTTCTTGACAAATTAAAACTGTGTGCAGGACCGAGACTCTAACTCGAGACCTTTGCCTTTCGCGGGCGAGTGCTCTAACATCTGAGCTATCCAAGCACGACTCACGCGCCGCCTTCACAGATTTACTTCTGCTAGTATCTCGCCTCCTACCTTCCAAACTTTACAGAAGCTCTGCTGTGAAGCTCGCAGGAGAGCTTCTGTAAAGTTCGGAAGGTTGGAGACGAGGTACTGGCAAAAGTAAAGCTGTGAGGGTGGGGCGTGAGTCGTGCTTGGGTAGCTCAGATGGTAGAGCACTTGCCCCCGAAAGGCAAAGGTACCGAGCTCGAGTCTCGGTCCGGCACACAATTTTAATCTGCCTGGAAGTTTTACAAGCCCCTTTTCCGCGTCAGTATCGTTCATTTGGGGAAAGACGTACTCTGTCAACACGTTACAGTAATCGTTCCCGTTTACTGTTTTTTCTACAAATATGAAAGGGCCAATCACACAATCTTCCATCGAACCGCACATGACATTAACTTTAAGAGAGTCACATTGATGCTGAATAACTTCATGTGAATGCTCTGACCCCCAAATTCTGCACTTATGACGATTAACTGTTCCACTGACATGAAATGTAGCCTCATCAGAAAAGAGAATCTTTTTTAAAAAAATTGATATCATCATCAATTCTGTGTAGAAAGCAAGCAGCAAACTCATACACTTCGATTTTATCAGTAGGTTTTATTTTATGTAACGTTGCAATTTGTAGGTGCATAATTTAAGTCTTTTATGCACTACTTCATACACAGCACCTTTAGGCACTCCTAATTGTAGTCTATGTCTGGCCAATAACTTCTTTGGACTCCGAATACACGTAACACGGATCTGTTCAACATCTTCAGAAGTTCTCGGTCTACCTGGTGATTTTGCTTTTTAAACACTACTGGTTTCCTTGAAAGGCTTTTGCCAATAACGGATAGTTTTTGCTGTAGCTGGTACAGCACCATACTGTCGTCTAAAATTACGTTGCACTGCTGTAACTGACTCAGTTTTCACAAGCCAAATAACACACTGCACTTTCTGTTGTGGAGTACACATTGTTGCTGAGTTACTCTACACTGCACTGCATGAACCCCTGGACTGAATTGAGGTAACAGAGGAAAGAAACAGCGCTGGTGCCGTCTCACGGTCAAGCAGACCTGCCAACTACAGTAGAACCAAACTTGGAGAGTTGATGAATCAGACATCACAAACTAGGATAGTGTATGTCACTTTCTACAGATTCTAGGACACATGGAAACTAGGGAGTTCTTTTTCAAACACACTCTACTGTATTTGTGGTCAGTTGTTGTGGGCTGTCGCTCCTCGTGTCCCACTAACATCCTCGCGGCGTTGCGTTTCTGGAAGAGCTGTCCCTCGCCGTCAGGCTATTGGCTCGTGGCGAGTTCCTAGCAAGCTTTCACACCTGAGTGCTCTTGAGTGGTTATGGTGTTTATTTGAACACCTACTCGAAACTAGCATGCCCCTTGTGTTTCTCAAGAAGGTGCCAACTTAGAAAAAGCATGTATTTTCCTAGCACAGAAAGCCTTGAGGCTCTTGAAGTCCAGTGGCCTCGAACTTTTATGGCCAAAGCCTCTTCCCTGCAATCAACTAAGCTGCTGGTGCTTCCCTTCGCCAACTACAAGCCTACCAGAGAAAGGTCTGGACAGTGGAGAATGACACGCTGTCAGCACGCCCACCCCCCCTGTCACTCTCCATCAGCAGGGCGAAGAGAGTTCTGACACACTTTTGATATCAAACAGACGTGCTAATTAATTAAACTAATAAATTAAACGAGCCCTCTCCGCATAACATATCGTTCTACTAAGTGGTTTATGACTCCTGAGGGTCGATTTGTGACTCTCTGGTGATAATCAGCCCTTCTCAGAAACCTCCACCCCCGCACCTCCCCCTCCTCCCCACCTCCCTTCTGGAGATAGAGACACATTTTCATTTCTGAGCCACTTTTCCCCCTCCTGGGATATTCCCCAGACCTCCCTTCCCCTCCTTCACGCCCCCTACCCACACCTGTAAATTGTTTTGAAAGAGACTCGGTCTGTGCCGGAGAGGAACTATCTTGTGATACAAAATTCAAATCAATGTCAATAATATATTGATGCATGTTCTTTAGTTTGCAGGAGAGAAGGTTCCTCCCTTGTGGGGAATAACTCAATTAGGGCACCTCCATTCTTAAGATGCTATCTCACATCCTACTGGTCGATAGTGGTCCAGTTTGCTCAAAATTCAGCCGGCCGTGTGGCAGAGAGGCTCTAGGCGCTTCAGTCTGGAACCGCGCTGCTGCTACGGTCGCAGGTTCGAATCCTGCCTCGGGCATGGATGTGTGTGATGTCCTTAGGTTAGTTAGGTTTAAGAAGTGCTAAGTCTAGGGGACTGATGACCTCAGATGTTAAGTCCCCCTGTGCTTAGAGCCATTTGAACCGTTTGGTCAAAACTCTTGCTGTATCGATCCCACAACCCATAAGCTCCCCAGGAATACGGAGTTACTTTTGATTGATTGCTTGCATATTTGGCAGGAAATATCTAATCGCGTTGATTGACTGTGTGGAACATCGCAATTTGAAGGAAAAACACTTATCATACACACACCAAAAAAGGTTTTGCGTCACCCCCGTTCCCAGAACTCCTGAAGACACAGTCATTTTGACTGTTCAGAGATGTCACTAAACCCGCCCAGAGTTGCAAACAAAAATGCATGAGCACCGCCTATTAGACGGAGGGTGTCCGACAGCCGATCAGTTCCAGTCATTCCACCAGGAACGAAGTACACAGCTCGTGTTGTCTGTAGTTCAACCATGACTAGATGGTTAACACCGCCGTTCGATCGCGTCCGCAATGTTACTCAGTGCCAAGAAGGGTCCTCAACAAGGAAAGTGTTCAGATGTCTCAGAGTGAACCAAAGCTACTTTGTTCGGACTTGGAGGAGATAAGAGAGAAAGGAACTGTCGATGACATGCCTCGCTCAGGCCACCCAAGGGCTACTACTGCATTGGATGACCGCTACCTATGGATTATATCTCGGAGGAACCCTGACAGCAACGCCACCATGTTGAATAATGCTTTTCGTGCAGCCATAGGACGTCGTGTTACAACTCAAACTGTGAGCAATGTGGTGCATGATGATAAACTCCAGTCTAAACGTCCATGGCGAGGTCCATCTTTGCAACCACGACACCATGCAGCGCGTTACAGATAGGCCCAACAACATGCTGAATGGACCGCTCAGGACTGGCATCACGCTCTCTTCACCGATGTGTCGCATATGCCTTCAACCAGACAATCGTCGGAGACGTATTTGGAGAAACCCGGTCAGGCTGAACGCTTCAGACACTCTGTCCAGCGAGTGCAGCATGGTGGAGGTTCCCAGCTGTTTTGGGGTGGCTTTATATGGGACTGGCGTAAGTCGCTGGTAGTCATGGAAGCCGCCGTAACGGCTGTACGATATGTGAATGCCATCCTCCGACCGATATGCAACCTTATGGCAGCATATTGGCGAGGCTTCATGGACGAAATTCGCGCCCCCATCGTGCACATCTTGTGAATGACTTCCTTCAGGATAACATCATCGCTCGACTACAGTGGCCAGAATGTTCTCTAGACATGAATCCTATCGAACATGCCTGGGATAGATTGAAAAGGGCTGCTTATGGACGGCGTGACCCACCAACCACTCTATCTACGCTGAATCGCTGTCAAGGAGTGGGACAATCTGGACCAACAGTGCCTTGATGGACTTGTGGATAGTATGCCACGACGAATACAGGCATGCATCAATGCAAGAGACGTGCTACTGGGTATCAGAGGTACCGATGTGTACAGCAATCTGGACTACCACGTCTGAAGGTCTTGCTGTATGGTGGTACAGCATGTAATGTGTGGTTTTCATGAGCAATTTAAAGGACGGAAATGATGTTTATGTTGATCTCTATTCCAAGTTTCTCTAAAGGTTCCAGAACTCTCGGAACCAAGGTGATGCAAAACTTTTTTTGATGTGTGTATATCTGAGGTCTTGTATGCACCCACACATGATTACACAAGCACCCCCTTCCATCACCACAACCCATATCCAGCGAAAAAAAAAAAAACCTTCCAATCTCATCTTTACGCCGATGTTCTAGGAACCGCAGCTGCACCAGCTAACTTGTCCATTCCCATGCATTCAGTTCAGGAGACACGCCTGCATACAGGGCTATGCCACATTGCAGGAGACAACTTTGTCCTGTTCCAAGACTGAATGAATCGGAGATGTTCGTATAAGGTAAGAAACAAAGGGTTACTATACTTATAAACAACTTGTTTCAATACTTTTCAAGGTCAGACCCCTCTTAAAATCTGTCCACCCCATCCAGAAGGCACTCACATAGAGCGTTGTAAATGGGAGACTTTCTAAGGATATTTCACTGGGTAGAGAATACGAAAACAAACATTCCTGTAAAAATGCTTTATTAATGTTTAAATATACATGTACACACAGAAAACAACTCTTTCTTTAGTTTTGCTTGCTGTAGTTTTAATAACATTCAGCTTAATTTTAATTGACAGGTTATGTCAACATCTAAATCATATATATCATTCTCCAATAAATAATTTAACAAGTAGGAAGAAGATTTGTTCTCGAATTGTAATACATATTTAGCTTTTTTCCTGTAAACTATCTCCTTTATGACTTTAACAATTAGTTTTTTTCTTTCTTACAGTTCTTCTACCAGGGAGCACTCAGGGAGTTTAATTTCCCCCCTTATCTCCTGCATAGCACTATGGTTATTCCGTTCAGAATTTTGTGTTTACAACTTTTCCAAACGAATTACCATCAAATGTTGTTATTCCATTGGTTTTAAGCTCTGCAGACGGTTATTCTGTTGCTAGGAGTACAACAACCAGACCAGAGCATTTAAATATGATGTAACCATTCTTTTTAAGCAAATGCAGGTGGGAATGAAGGTGTCCATTAATGTAGGAAACTTTCTCGATGGCGTCATTTTCGGCCAGTACTCCAACATTTGGCCACTTACCACTGCTATTTACAGTAAATGCTGACATCTTATATTCGCCACTTGTATTCAGACTTTTCCAGACTCTTTGTTTAAAGTAATATGTTAGTCTCGCCTGCACATCTACAATGGCTTCTTCGTTTTCCATTAGCAATTTATACTCCTCCTTAATTAGAGATGTTTTAGCCGTACACTCCAGTTTTCCTTTTTCGGTTCGATCTCTTCTATTTCTAGTTTCCTTTTTCGCATACATAATACATTAACTGCACTTAAGAGAGTAATTTCCTTAACGGGGAATGTTTTAAATCTGTTTGATATATTGGTTATTTTTCTTAGGACTTGTGGTGTAACACTATTTGTACGAACCATTTCCAATTCGGCGATATCTATGTCTGGCAGTATTGTGGAGAACAATGTCCTGAACTGCGAAAAATATGATTCTCCTGTTTTAATAGAGCACTTCTCTGTAATAATTATATTAACTTTGTTTGAGTCAGTGTTAAGAATCTCCACATAGTTTACAAGTAGATAATTAAGACTGTATATAGAAAGAGCACGTAAAAGCTTTTTTCGGTCTTGAGAGTCCAGCAGACTTTCTTGTACTCCAGTCAATTTTCGGTTGTTATTATTACCTCAATAGACAAACCGCAGAATGTTCTTAAATACTACACACCAGCTGCTCTTTAAGTTACTAATTAGCTGATACAATATGAATGTGATTGGCACAGTGTACAGTGGAGCACATTGAACATACTATTTGCTGGAGTTTAAAAAAGCTTGGCACAGGGTCAAACACACGATCCATTCTGTAGTTGTATATTGCAGCCTCCAGTCTGGTAATACCATATTGTTTAGCCAAGGAGGGCGTAAAAGTTTCTCGTAGCCGCATGTCTGCACACTTTATACACTCCTGGAAATGGAAAAAAGAACACATTGACACCGGTGTGTCAGACCCACCATACTTGCTCTGGACACTGCGAGAGGGCTGTACAAGCAATGATCACACGCACGGCACAGCGGACACACCAGGAACCGCGGTGTTGGCCGTCAAATGGCGCTAGCTGCGCAGCATTTGTGCACCGCCGCCGCCAGTGTCAGCCAGTTTGCCGTGGCATACGGAGCTCCATCGCAGTCTTTAACACTGGTAGCATGCCGCGACAGCGTGGTCGTGAACCGTATGTGCAGTTGACGGACTTTGAGCGAGGGCGTATAGTGGGCATGCGGGAGGCCGGGTGGACGTACCGCCGAATTGCTCAACACGTGGGGCGTGAGGTCTCCACAGTACATCGATGTTGTCGCCAGTGGTCGGCGGAAGGTGCACGTGCCCGTCGACCTGGGACCGGACCGCAGCGACGCACGGATGCACGCCAAGGCCGTAGGATCCTACGCAGTGCCGTAGGGGACCGCACCGCCACTTCCCAGCAAATTAGGGACACTGTTGCTCCTGGGGTATCGGCGAGGACCATTCGCAACCGTCTCCATGAAGCTGGGCTACGGTCCCGCACACCGTTAGGCCGTCTTCCGCTCACGCCCCAACATCGTGCAGCCCGCCTCCAGTGGTGTCGCAACAGGCGTGCATGGAGGGACGAATGGAGACGTGTCGTCTTCAGCGATGAGAGTCGCTTCTGCCTTGGTGCCAATGATGGTCGTATGCGTGTTTGCCGCCGTGCAGGTGAGCGCCACAATCAGGACTGCATACGACCGAGGCACACAGGGCCAACACCCGGCATCATGGTGTGGGGAGCGATCTGCTACACTGGCCGTACACCTCTGGTGATCGTCGAGGGGACACTGAATAGTGCACAGTACATCCAAACCGTCATCGAACCCATCGTTCTACCATTCCTAGACCGGCAAGGGAACTTGCTGTTCCAACAGGACAATGCACGTCCGCATGTATCCCGTACCACCCAACGTGCTCTAGAAGGTGTAAGTCAACTACCCTGGCCAGCAAGATCTCCGGATCTGTCCACCATTGAGCATGTTTGGGACTGGATGAAGCGTCGTCTCACGCGGTCTGCACGTCCAGCACGAACGCTGGTCCAACTGTGGCGCCAGGTGGAAATAGCATGGCAAGCCGTTCCACAGGACTACATCCAGCATCTCTACGATCGTCTCCATGGGAGAATAGCAGCCTGCATTGCTGCAAAAGGTGGATATACACTGTACTAGTGCCGACATTGTGCATGCTCTGTTGCCTGTGTCTATGTGCCTGTGGTTCTGTCAGTGTGATCATGTGATGTATCTGACCCCAGGAATGTGTCAATAAAGTTTCCCCTTCCTGGGACAATGATTTCACGGTGTTCTTATTTCAATTTCCAGGAGTGTATATTGGTCCCTGATGCAAGCGCTCTCTATGGCAGTTTTATGAACTACGTCGGTCAAGGCCAAAATTGTCTCCTGCATTGTCGTCATACGTATGCTCTCTAAAACGCTTTTTTGAGAGAACTACCTATAAAATTTATTTTTATATAAAATGTATCGCAACCACCACACGTATTAAAAGGCATCTTGAACGAAACAATCACTCGTTAGGCGAGATCGAGACTAATCTTAAAATTCTTCCCCAAAGGGGCTGCTATTAAATTGGAGATTTTTAGAGTAAAGCAAAATTTTCACCGGAAATACTAAACGAACAAATAGATTTCACCAAGAAGTGGTTTTTCACCCTATTTTCGGAGCACTTGTCGTTCTGCCACCATCCTGGGGCCTCAGTAGAGGGCGACGCCCTACAGTTCTCCGCAACATAGTATTCTTTTTGTGATAAATGGCGTACTGTCATGTATTTTACCCATAAGACATGCACCTTTGGTGCGGCTCCCCCCGTCGGAGGTTCGAGCCCTCCCTCGGGCATTGGTGTGTGTTGTCCTTAGCGTAAGTTGTTTTAAGTACTGTGTAAGTCTTAGTGGCCGATCTCCTCAGCAGTTTGGTCCCATAGGACCTTACAACAAATTTTTTCCAGTGCACCTTTGTGTGGCTTCCCCCTGTGTTTTTCTTTTGTTACTGCCTGTTAAAGTGTCACACGCGCGGATTGGTCATATGCCCATTGAGTATTCATAAGCTGTTGGTTAGCGCTTCACGCTGCATGGCCCAACTTACAAACTGTTGATAACAGCGCTATTATATCTGTTTCAGAATCCATTTCTGCTGTTTTACTCTAAGTTAACATTTTTTGAACATTTTTAATCGCAGTATTACAAACAGTTTTATATGATTTTAATACCGTCTCCCTGAAATTTAATCCTCTTTCCAAATTTCAGCTTGGTTCTTTTACTCCTTGCACAGTGTACAGAGTGAGTAGTGTCGGGGAGAGGCCACAACCCTGTCTCACTCCCTTCTCAACCACTTCTTTCCTGTCGTATCATCCGACTCTTATAACAGCAATCTGGTTTCTGTACAAGTTGTAAATAAGTTTTTAACTCTCCAAATTTTATCCCCGTCACTTTTAGAAGCTCAAAGAGTGTTCCAGTCAAGATCGTAAAATGCTGTCTTTAAATCTGGAAATGTTATAATCGTAGGTTTGAAGAAAAACATCCACTAACTTCCTTCCACAACGTTAAACGTACACCATTTTGATCTTCCGTAGACAATTTTGTTGCTTCGGTGACACCGATCCAAAATTTCCGTTCCGTCAGCCCGATCCCAACAGTTTAATCCGCAGCCGGACAATGTGAGCCTGAATAACAGCGTGATGGATGCGGCACCGTTCTAGGCAATAAGCACGAGTATTTATAGACTCTCACGCCATTGTATGGCAGTCAATTGGCGCGCCTATACCACAGCGCCTGCGCATTTTATAGAGGAAGCCAGAGTCACTTTCGAAAGATAACCGCGCCAGACGTGTGCACGGCAACTGCGCAGTTCTTTTAATAGTGGAACCAAGCCAGGGCACCCACCACAGCGGAAGAGAGAGCGCGGCGTCTCTAAACTTAAACTGTCGCTCGCGAACCTCGTTTTACAAGAGATCAGGACATCCAGATTGGCTACAAAGGAGGCTTTCGAGAATGAAGGACTTACAGCATTTCCGTTTCCATATTCTGTGATACCTCTTCGTTGGTCCGTATATTGTCGCGAGTAACGGTTGAGGTTAAATTCTGGTGCAATAGATACATTCTGACTGTCTGCATTAGGCGTCGAATGAATTCTTTGCAAAACGGAAAGTTACTTAATGTATAGCTGCCACTACCGATACTATTTATGCAACTCGCAATATTATATCTGGCCTTTATAAACTACGCGAGAGATTTTCCTTTTGTCTCGCTCGCTACGCGCTAACTATTAGTTCTTCAGAAAAAATGAACGGGATCTTTCTGTAGGAAATTCAGTCTAGTTAATTTTTGTACCGCTATATATTTTGGTTGGTAGGCAATGGCCTTGCGGCAGTGGATACACCGATTCCCGTGAGATCACCGGAGTTAAGCGCTGTCGGGCGTGGTCGGCACTTGGATGGATGACCATCCAGCCGCCATGCGCTGTTGCCATTTTTCGGGGTGCACTCAGCCTCGTGATGCCAATTGAGGAGCTATTCGACCGAATAGTAGCGGCTTCGGTCAAGAATACCCTCATAACGACGGGGAGAGCGGTGTGCTGACCCCACACCCCTCCTATCTGCATCTTCCTCTGAGGATGACACTGCGGTCGGATGGTCCCGGTAGGCCACTCGTGGCCTGAAGACGGAGTGTATTATATATTTTCGTTAGAGGCCGAAGTTTGCGAGTTATTAAAAAAAATTACCTGCACACACACTTTCACCGCCCACACTCGTCCCTCACCAGCCAACATTTGCAGTATGCTGTTCGCGGCGCTCCCTCCTAACACTGTACAAAAATTTCTGACTACACGAACTGTTTCCGACATTCTATCTTGTTTGGTCTCTGTTAAGCCATCAACAGAATCGGCTATTTCGTTGACATTATTAACTTAAACATGCCCGTAAGAGTAATGAAAGAAACGATTTTTTTTGTAAACGTTACGTTAAAACAAATTACGTTGACAGGTTCGATCCAAACTTAACCATTATGAGCACAGTAGCTTCGTAGTCAAAATTATTAGGTAAAATTTACCGATCTTGTCAATGCTCGACTAAGCCGGTGGCCTTATTAGGCCATAAAGGCAATGGCCTACTGTCGGATCCTACACCTCTTTCGAAACAAAAAGACGTTTTGTGCAGCGGTATTGCACTTCTCACCTGCGTTGACAAAAGGTTAGCTACTGCTGTTTAAGTGGAAAGTTTTTTAACATCTGCCTTAAAACTGGACTTGGCGCAGAGTGATTACCGTCTCGTTCCTAAACTTAATAATTTTTCAGACGGGAAACACTATAGAATTGACAATGAACTGGAAGAGGAAGCAAGTGACTGGTTAAACAACTCTGCCGGGAACTGAGGATCGAGAAGGCGTGGGGAAGGTTGTGGAGCGCTGCAATAAATGTCTAAATCTGAATGGCGAGTACGTAGAAAAGTAGCTACGATTTCAAAATATTTTCTAAAATAAGTTTCGTTTCATTGTCTTGAATAAAAATGTTGGGAGAAAGTAACGTTTCTAACTTTTACACTGTTTATTGTATAAATAAATGATGTAGTGGACACCATCGGAAACTCCATGAGGCTGCTCGCATATATTTCTGTTGTTTAGGGGAAGGTTGTAGCGCCAGAACACTATATCGAAATGCAGAAACGCCTGCAGAGGACCAGAGCTATTGGCATTTGATTCTGAACATATTTTAAGTGTAACAATGTGCATAAATAGGCGAAGCGATCAGTTGCTGTTCGATTAAGCTATTGACGGTAAATCACTGGAAACACCAACAACAGTAAAATATCTAGAAGCAGCGCACTAGTCACTGGAACGAATCACTTTTATCTTTTCGTCCTGTGTTGGGAAAAAAATGACTGCCGTCGTCGTCGCGTTAGGCAGAGATATTACGCACATGCCTGCTCCGTCTTCACAGAGTTGTTGATGTACATCGCTCCCTTGGTCGACCTGCGTCGCTGCTTCATTTCGTGGTGTAGTTTAACATTTTCTTTGGTAGACTGTCATCTTTCCTCATATTTTCATTTTTGTTTCCAGTTCTGTCAGTATTATTTTATCATTAATGGCTTTTGTATTCAACTCATTTCCGACATCTTCATTCTAATTAAATCTCTTGTCGCGCAACCCTTCACTCTCTTCAAGAGTCTCATCTCTGCTGCTTCTATTTTGCTGCCTCTCTCTTTTTGTTTATCTCACTCTGGCTTTCGTACATGGTCATTGTGCCACTATAATTTTATAAAATAATTTTTTGTAACATATACTGTTTTGCAGTTAACTGTTGTGTTTATTGTTCCACATACTGCTTGAAATCTGTTTAGCTTTTCGCCTACAGCATTACGATAATCAAAACTCGCGTCGCAGCCGAGATACGGAGTGCTAATAATTAAACATTCGCAACTTGAAAGGGCCCCCATGAAAATCCGGTGATCATAGGAGAATAAGATTTAGTGGAAATATTTGCAAGGCTAGGTGGAATAAACCATGGACGGAAACACATTTTAATTTCCGCGTGAAAAGGTAACATTTATTAATTGCGTACCATGTTTACGTTCCAGGTTACAAATGTTGCCCAGTGTGACGACCAGGTGCATTGACGATAGACTGGAATCGAACTAGAGATTCCTCTACTGCTGCCCGAAACATGTAAGGAGGGATGTTGGTTACCTCCCGCGGTATGTTTATTTTCAGACTCCACCGTGCGCTAGTGTTCCGTTGATAAATCCTCTCTTGAAGGTAACCTCACAGACAAAAATCATACGTGTTCAAATCTGACGGTCTTAGTGAGCACGCAGTTTGGAACGATCGTCCAATGATTCTGTTTCCTCCAAATGTGTTACGTAGTAACCGAGTGAGCTCATGAGCAGTAGGCATCAAAACATTTGTGCCAGAACCACCTCTCTCCCATAGAGCACGGATTACAGGTTGGTAAAACAGTTCACTGTAACGTGTGATGTTCACGCTACATGTCCCTGATCCTTGGGATCCGAGTTCCTCCTACGTCGCCGTACCAATACCGGGGCCTAACGGTATGTTATACTACTAGCAATGAGAATCCTGCAGCACAACATCTGAACATCATTCCTATCAAGTTGGGTACCCATACGGTAAGTAGTTTTCCTTCTACACTAGCTCAAGTAGCGAAAGTTTAATTATAACAACCCTGTATTTAAAATGCGATCCCAGTTCGGTTATTTTGTTGTTAACCACTACTTTCGGCAGAATTGGGTATTAGTATTGGCACTTAGCCGTGGTAAAAATTGTTGTTTTGAAGAGCGCGCCGCAGTGTGTAGTGTGAAGCAGTCGCCCTCCGTTTCTAGCGGTGGCGCCGCTGTGGCGATCGCAGATTTGGTGTCTCCCTCTGGTGGGAAAGGGGAAAGGTTGCCTGTTCATGTGCATTTAAGGGGCGCTATGAGCTCGCCAGTCAGGTGTCAGTCTGGGAGTCGATGCAGTGAGTCGACAGAGTCAGTCGGAAGGCCGACACTGGCATGTTAGTCAGTCGGCTCTAAGTCTCAGTCGCTGTTGAGTTGTGCACTGAGTCGGGTTCGTCGTTGGACGAGTTGGCAGTCAGCAGCAGGCAGGTCCGCACGGTGCAAATACGCGCCGGGACCGTGGTCGACGCAGACGGAAGGCCGTCGGTCGATTGGTCGGCTGGTCGTCGGATGGCGGAACGTGGCCTGCTGAGCACTGACACGAGTATCAGTCGGGAAGAGTCGGCAGCCAGCAACAGTCGGGTCCGTATGGTGTTAGTATTTGCCGGGACTGCTGTCGGCGAAAGCGGGCTGCCGTTGGTCGTTTGCTCGGCCGGTCGTCTCAGTCGATGACGTCTCGTATCCTCAGGATGAACACCGTTTCCCGAGTCGGGATGTGGTTGGACCTCGCTGGGTCGTTGGAACTGAGCAGCGACGCAGTCTCCACAGCGCGAAGCCAGGCCGGGGCGTTTGGCGGCGGGCACGCGCTGTTGCATTTGGAGGCGCTAGCTGCGAGAGCGACGTTTCGCTTTCCTCCCAAACAGGATACTCAAGTTTAGTAATTAGTTACTTCTTTTTAAATCTCGACTGTTACGATTTGTTCTTTATTTGTGGATTGTTGTTTCCTCAGCCGTTCAAGCGTGTGGTAGCAAGTGGTGCGTGTTGTTGTGTAGAACCCGCAGCCTTCTTCCGTAGTGATTTGACAGTCGTGAATTGTTTTCTGTATTCTTTTAAACTTGCCTTGAGGGGTGTTTGGTGCCTTGATCTTGGTGAGCCCGAGTTATAAGGTGTAGGTATCTTGGTTTACTCGACACCCGCCGAGATTCTCTGTTGTCTGTGCAGTTGGATCTGAGGTTGGAAATCGGTCAGATGGTCGATCGGAGTGCTAGTATGTCTGTCCTTCGGAGCTGCCTCTGTCATGTTTGTCGGATTCGGTGCGTTAACAAATTTATTGCTTGGAGTGTAACGGCCTAATTCCTTAAATATGATTTTCTCTTGCCTATCATCTTGAGAGGCGGTGTATGTGTATTGTAGAGCATGTTAACTCGCTTGGGCAACCTTATAAAATTTTATATAAGATTGCATTTCATGAGATTTTATTTAAATGTTCATTTTATTATATAAGACTTCTCTTAGAAGCAAGTTAATCTTTTAATTTTAGTGTTTTGTACCATTTCAATTCTCGTACGGGGTGCATAGTTTGTGTGCTTGTGTGAATTACTAATACTTTTACTTTAAGGTAATCTGGTTTGTTTCAGATTTGCACCAGTGTAGTCTTTCAGAGGCTATTGTGAGCGGTCGTGACTACGGCCGTGTAAAAAGGGAGCGGCAAGGTTCTCTGCCCGGAAGCTCATACTCAAAAATTTGTTTCTTTCTGCCTCTGTATAAATTGTAATTTGATATTTAGACGGTGCTTTCTGCTAATAATTTCAAATCTGTTTCTTTTAAAAAATGCTTTAGACACCATTAAAGTGAATAAATTACCATTTGCTAAAAGCAATTTGGTTATGATTTCATCAGTTACTCCCTGGCAACTTCTTCCACGCTCACATAGTGTGATTAAATGTGTTAATGTTCTTAATGAGTCGCTAGTAAGTAGAATAAATTCTTAAGAATATTCTTTGAAAATAAATCACGGCTAGGGCACTCCATACCTTTCGTCGTATGTAATGACGTTCTTGTACTCCACCCTGTGCATATTCTGTGTAGCCAGTGTTCTTCAAATTGGTGGTTGTCTTCACTTTCTTGTATTATTACTTTATCATCTGCGAACAGTAAAGCATTTTGTGGTGTCATCGCCAGGCACCACACTTGCTAGGTGGTAGCCTTTAAGTCGGCTGCGGTCCGGTAGTATACGTCGGACCCGTGTGTCGCCACTATCAGTGATTGCAGACCGAGCGCCGCCACACGGCAGGTTTAGAGAGACTTCCTAGCACTCACCCCAATTGTACAGCCGACTTTGCTAGCGATGGTTCACTGCCTACTACGTTCTCATTTGCCGAGAAGATAGTTTAGCATAGCCTTCAACTACGTCATTCGCTACGACCTAGCAAGGCGCCATTATCAGTAACTATTGATATTGTGAACTATGTACCGTCAAGAGCGACGTTCATCATTAATGGATTAAAGTTAACTATTCCACCAGCTACGTCTGTTTTTCTAAATTCTAATTTCCTTGTCCTGTTCCAGACCTCACCTCACTCCAGCCTGCGTGAGCTAAAACGCGTGCCTTTCGGCCTCCTCTAGTAACACGGTGTTGGCTCTCCTGCCAACCACAACACATTTAATTCCAGATCTCCAGTTTTTACTAATTTTGTCAATATAAATGTTAAAAACTGTGGATGAAACACGCTCGTTTCACTTCTTGATTTGTTTTATCTCGTTTGCCTTTTATACCTTCTCTGTTTATTACCATTTTTGTTTCACGCTAAAAGATTTGACACCCTTGTGAAGTTTGACGAATAGTCACTGTCATTCATTATTGGTCCATAATTTTGTTCGATCAACATGTTTCAAGATAAAATTCGTGTTTCTTATACAACGAACGTGCTCGAGAGAAAAATGGCTTCCGGTGTACGGAGCGTGCAAGCTCACAGGCGACCATGATGTGCTGGATGCAACGCAGGTGGCTCTAACACAAATATTATTGCTCAATTTTGTTTTCCCAGTAGAACGATCAGTGACGCTCCAGTGAACGTTGCAGAAGAAATAAATATCCCAGAACTCCAATTAAGAACAACTACCAACATGGGTAACTTACAAGTATATAGCCTCGGTGTAGCGAAGCAGTTTCTTAAATCTCTCATTAAAGACAAGGACTCCGGTCCAGATTGTATACTAGTCACGTTTCTTTCAGAGTATGTTGATACAATAACTCCATACTTAGCAATCATACACAACCGTTCGCTCGTCCAAAGATCCGTACCTAAAGAATCGACAGTTGCGCAAGTCATACCAATACCCAGGAAAGGAATAGGAGTAATTACCTGAATTACTAACCCATATCAGTAACATCGATTTGTAGTATAACTGTGGAATTTATACTATGTTCGAACATTATGAATTACCTTAATGAAAACGATTTATTGAAAAAAAAGGCCAACACGTGCTCAGGAAATTCGTTCTTTGTAACACAACTAGCTCTTTATTCTCACAAATTAATGAGTGCTATCGACAGGGGATGTCAAACTGATACCACACTTCTAGATTTCTAGAAGGCTTTTGACACCATTCCTCATAAACGACTTCTAATCAGATTATGTGCATATGATGTATCGTTTCAGTTGTGTGACTGGACTCGTGATTTTCCGTCAGAAGTACTTAGTAATTTTCGGGAAGTCATCGACTAAAACAGAAGTAATGTCTGGCGTTCTCGAAGGGAGTGTTGTAGATCCTCTGCTCTTCCTGATCCACATAAACGACTTAGGGGACAATCTGAGCAGCCATTTTAGGTTGTTTTCAGATGACACCGTCATTTACCGTCATCAGATAATGAAATGCAATTGCAAAATAGTTTAGATATCTGTGTGGTGCGAAAAGCGCGAGTGAGTCCAAATAATGAAAAGTGTGAAGTCATCCACATGAGTACTAAAAGCAATCCTCTAAATTTCGGTTACACGATAAATCACACAAAACTAAAGACTGTAAATTCAAAAAATACTTAGGGTCAACAATCACGAATAACGTAAATTGGAATGATCATATAGATAATATTCTGGGGAATGCAAACCAAAGTCTGCCGTTTATACGCAGTACACACAGACCTACTAAAGAGACTGCTTACACTACTCCTGTGCACTCTGTTCTGGAGCGCTGCTGTGTGGTGTGGGATCCGAATCAGATAGGACTGATAGACGACGCCGAAAAAGTTCAAATAAGGGCAGCTCGTTTTGTGTCATCGCGAAATTGGGGAGAGAGTGCCCCGAATTGGGGTGTCAATCATTAAAACAATGGCGTCTTTCGTTGCGGCAGGATCTTCTCATGAAATTTCAATAACCAACTTTCTCCTTACAGTGTGAAATATTTTGTCGGCGCCGCCAAAGCAAGGAGAAATGATCATCGTAATAAAGAGATGGTGGAGGAGTGGAGGAGCGGACACAGGGCACTCTCCTGTCCTTGGGGTGGAAAACTGCCCCAAAAGGCTTAAGAATCATAAACGATCAACAGCATGAGGATCAAAAGGCAATCGAAACCACTGCATTGAATGCACGTAATATGTATCCAAAAGAGATGTGACCTGTAATCGAAAAGTGTCCGGATGATCTCTCCGTTGGCAAAATATTCCAGAAAAGACCCCCATTCTGATCTCCGGGAGGGACTGCCAAGGGAGAGGCGATATGAGAAAAAGATTGAATTACCACCAGAAAGTTCTACGAGTCGGGGCGTAGAATTTCAAAAGCTTGACGTAGCAGGGAAACTAAGGGTCAACCTAGGTATAGAGGGGGTCAGTGAAATGAAACTGATGAAGACAAAGCTTTCTGGTCAGATGAGAGTAGGGTAATATGAATGGCAACAGAAAATGGTATAATGCGAGTAGGATTCCTTATGAATAGGAAGGTGGGAAATAATTCGTGCAGTCTCGAATTTTTGTACACTGGTAGGAGAGAGCGCCGGGAACTTCACAGCAGAAATCCTGACCGAGGAGGACAGCGTGTGAGGGTGAAGGTTCAAAAAAATGGTTCAAATGGCCCTGAGCACTATGCGACTTAACTTCTGAGGTCATCAGTCGCCTAGAACTTAGAACCAATTAAACCCAACTAACCTAAGGACATCACACACATCCATGCCCGAGGCAGGATTTGAACCTGCGACCGCAGCGGTCGCTCGGCTCCAGACTGTAGCGCCTAGAACCGCACGGCGGTGAAGGTTCGTTTGAAGATCACTTTTGTACGTTTTTCTTGAATAGCTCGACAACTATAGTCTCTAGGGTAAAAGTATCACAGTACTAAATTTAACTGCATTAAATTTCATAAAAAGGTCTTGTTCATTTTTTTCTGAAGACCAATAGTTTGTACGTAGAGCAAAAATCTCGCGTGTGGTTCAACAAGACCAGATATAACATTGCAGGTTGCATAAAACGGCATCGTTAGGGGCAGCTGAGTCACGCTGTAAGCTTACACGACGCTAATGTTTCAGCATACATCCCCATACCATCTGAGATGAGTCTTCCGTGAACACGATATTCAGGAAGAACGGCTGTCGTTAAACGTCTGTAAGCGCTCGCATTTCTTTGATTTTCCCATCATTTTCATTGCTCCAGATGAAGCTATGCATGAAGAAACAATATTTTGGCTAACTCTTCTTTACAAAGAACTGGTCAAACAAATGCTTGGAAAGTATCCTCCTCGTGAGTGAGTTATTTTTTCGTAGCATTCGCTCAGTGAATCTGCTTTTCCTGAACTAATTTTTCGTGCTCGTTCCACTAAAGGTCGGCCTGGATGCATACTCCTTAACACACAACGATTGTTATTGTTTCCAGTGTTTAACAGTCAAATGTGCAAATGCATAGTACAGGTGCGAACCCCCTAATATCCACAATACGTTATTTCAAAATGTTAGACAGCAGCAATCGGCCGTCGTTTCCGTTCAAGCTTTATTAGAGCAGGTACAGATTTCGGCTAGTAACTAACAATTGTCAGTGCAGTATTTCAGAATTATTGTACATGTCCTAGTTCGTCTGCTCCTCTTGTTCAGACCCCTCTCGTTGCTCACTGAAAACAATACGTCATTTTTTTACGATGTACGTCGGCACAAGTCCTTGTACGATGTGTCTATTCTCTGCAGGTTTTAATGCATTTTGTTAAAATATTTTGGCGTTTCATCATCCACAATCTCACGGGACTCTCGCAGCCATCTACCAAATCACTTACCTATATCGTAAAGATTAATTTTTCTATAACCCTCACTTGGGCTACTTTAACACCTGACGATACGTGATAAACGTTGCTAATTACAAACCAATTCCACTGAATGTAATTTTTTTGCATCTGTATTTTTTTTATGTTTACCTTATGTATGTAAATCGATTTCGAGGCAATATTGTTTCATTTAGGGTACCTACGCAACATAAAGCATACATCTGATTCTCCACATCACAGTCCTCAACTACAGATATGAGTTAAGTATTCGTTTAGTAACGTACGTGCACGTAAAGGTGACATAGTTGTCCAATAATACAATTCACCGATAACAATAGCAGCGGGATTTGCTTAAAATAGACTGGTGTCCAGAATTAAAGCAACAAACCACTATTGCCTCCTCCAGTATCTAATTCACAATGTGATCATACAACCTGTCAACAGATATCCGTACTATCGTGTTCTGAACTGAAGATGGCATTCCAGTCAAACGGACAATCACGCCATCGATGACATCAGGGACGTATCAAACGGTCTAGTGTTTGCCGGCTGGACTCACTCCACAATCGGTGTGTACACAGTCATAGACGGTGCAGTATGTCACAGAGAAGGCACCTACCAGACTCTCTGCGATGGAACGCCATAGGATGAGTGGAAGCAGGACAGTCGCAAACTCATGTGGTCCGATGACTTAATGTCAATCGTTCTGTTGTTTCTCGAATGTGGCGACAGTTTATAGAGAACGAAACTGTATCCCGAAGACGAGAGAAGGGCTGGCCAATTGTGCCATCAGAAAGAGAGGACCGTTATTTGGCTGTAAGGGCAAGACGGTACCGCCTTAGTGCTGCAGTGCAACTGGCATCTGACCTCGCAGCGTCCATTGGACGTGTTCTATCGAGATAAACGGTGTATAGAAGGCTACGGCAGAGTCGCCTGTGTTGTCGGAGACCTGCTGTGTGTGTACCTCTAAAGCGTCTTCACAGAAGGGAACGTCTAGAATAGAGTCGTCAGCATGCTATCTGGACGGTGGAGCAATGGGCCAATCTTCTTCTCACACAAGAGTCCCCGTTTAGTATGGAGAGTAGTTCTCCGCTTATTCGCATTTGGATGAAACGTGCATCACTATTTTGAGTCCCAAACATTATGGAAAGAGACCGATATCGAGAAGAATCCCAAACTGTGTGGGAAGGAATTATGTTGACCGCTCGAACACCTCTTCATGAAATTGTATGGGTGAACCGGCAAGTGCTGTCAGGTATCGTGACGGGATCTCGGGACCTCAACTGCGGTTGTTGCGGGATGCGGTGGGCCGAGACTTCGTACTGATGGATGATGATGCACGACCTCATAGAGCACGTGTGGTTGGTGTTTTCTTGGAAACTGAAGATATTGCACGCATGGCATGGCCTTCTCACTCTCCCGTGCTGAATAACATAGAGCACATCTGTGGTGCTCTAGGGAGACGGGTGGCATCACCAACCACCCTCCAAGACTTGTGAGCAGCTCTGCAGAAAGAATGCCCGTCGCTGTCAATCATGTATTGCTGCCAGTGGTGATTACAACCCATATTGAGCACATTAACCAGTTGTCGGAAAGTGTGTGGAGATCCGTTAAGTTGGAAAACACGAAAAACGTTTTTGTCTACCGTCATGCGTGTTGGTTGTTTACGTTCTGTATTCTATGCGTTGTGTCTGCTTTGCCATCATCTGTTTATACTTTTCCGAGGCGGAATAAACGCAACTTCGCAAAATTTCCGATTGTTGCTTTTATTTTGAACACCAGTGAATTATCAGGTCTATAAAATCCTATTTATGGTATGTCTAAATGTCAAGGTATCTTCAATACATCTAAGAATATAGAGAATTATTAAGAGGGATTCTATCTGGGAGTACCAATCAAACTACCATGTTGTACAAACTACAATGACTCATGTGACCGCCAGTGACATCTACAGGATGGACTAGATAAAAATGGTACGGAAAATATTTATAAGAGTGTTGCGGAATTCACCCTTGTTGATGAGCGGGAGAGCAGACCAACACAGAAAATACTCTATGGATATTTTTAGCAAAACAGAGAAACAGCGCACATCACCTTGACAAACTTGTGACGGGTGCCTGAGGTCTTTGGCAAGGACAGAACAATCAGCTGAGGCAGTGCTACCTCCTGGCCACACCGATCGTGTGATCTCTCCATCTGTGATTTTTAACTGTGGCGGTCAAGTGTGCTGAAATAATCCTCACACACTAGAAGAGTACTGCAAAACTCTTAAAACCCCACCGCTGCTGTCTCTCAACCAGAGCTGCTACGCATGTCTCAAAGTTTGACAAATGGAGCGCAGCAATGCTTCGACGTCAACGATGAACATTTCCAGAATCTTCTCTGATGATCACTAAACCGGGTCACTCCCGTATCAGTCTTACTGTAAACATTTTTTGGGTCAGTTTTAATCTGAACACCCTGCAGCATCCACATAAGAGATTAAAATCTTTTGTGCTCGTATTAAACGTATTTACTTTTCAATATTAAGATATTTCAAATCCATACTAATATTATACAGAATTTTTTCGTAAGAGCGTGCAAAAATGTAACAGAACATAGAGAATGCTCCACTGAACAATTTGAGTGTCGGAGAAGCCAGTTTAAGGAGATAATAGGAATAAAATTACATTGCTGTGTACCTTTTTATTTACATTAGCTACAGTTAAATGCAAATACCATAATTTACACAGTAAATGTACCAATTGTACTGTATCTTACAAAATGTGCTGAAACTGACGGCCACCAACCTCAATACAAGAATGACCTATGCGAACACGATTGTGACCCACCCTAACAAATAGCCCAAGTATGTTTCGAATCAAATAGTTCAAATGGCTTTGAACACTATGGGACTTAACATCTGAGGTCATCAGTCCCCTAGAACTTTGAACTACTTAAACCTAACTAACCTAAGGACATTACACACATCCATGCCCGAGGCAGGATTCGAAACTGCGACCGTAGCAGTCAGGCGGTTCCAGACTGAAGCGCCTAGAACCGCTCGGCCACTCCGGCCGGCTGTTTCGGATCACATCATAGCCAGCTGCAACTATGGCAACTAATTCCATCTCCGTATCCACTGGGGTCTCATACACGAGTGATTTTAGATATCCGTATAGGAATTAATCAAGGGGGATTCAGGTCAGGTGATCTCGCGGGCCATGGAATAGGACGTTCTCTTCCGCTCCAGCGACCAGAAAATACAACAGTCAGATGATTGTGAATATCCACACTGAAGTGAGGCGGTGTACCGTCATATTATATCCACATTCTCTCATGAACAGCCAAGGGTACGTTCGGTAAGTGGGCTGCTTCTGTGTTGGCAGCGCTGTGTAGCGCTGTGCATTAGATCTATGACTGCGCTTTCTTTGTAAGAGACTCTGTGTCTGGTTGGACTCGTTGTTGGACGTTAATCGCCAGTAGTGTTGGGCATTTGAAAGTTAGTCGCCAGCAGTAATGGAAGTACTGTTGGGCAGTTGGAGGTGAACAGCCAGCAGTGACGTATGTTAAATGCGAGAAGTTAGCATTGATGAAGGGTAGAGGTCTGAAGTGTTAGCGTAGGCTAACCATCTGGAAGTATCCGACTTGGAAACTGAAAATTATTCATGATTATGTATCTGTCACATTATTAAGGTAAAAAATACATTATTTGGTTTGCAACAAAATCTTTCCTTTGCTAACCATGTGCCTATTAGTGGCTTTAGTAGTTAGAATCTTTTATTTAGTTGGCAGTATTGACGCTCGCTGTATTGCAATAGTTTGCGTAATGAAGATTTTTGTGAGGTAAATGCTTAATGAAGTGTATAGGTTATTGTTAAGATTTCTTTTTAGCCAGGACCATTCTTTTGAATTAATTATTTGAAGTCAGGTTGAAATTTGTTTGAGCAGTCAGTTTGCGTTGCTCTAGAATATTGTGGGTCAGTGTTGACATGATAAAATAGAGGAAAGAGAAATTAGGCTCAGTACGTTCAGTTTTACTCAGCTGTTTCGGAATCAAATAACGTAAAATCTTCATCTCAGTCATTGTGAAGTTTAAGTACATACTCACACATTTAAATAAAGAAGTTTCAGTTCTCCAACAACTCAGGTAGAATTCTTTGCACGAGCCTCAAGTACAGGTGGCCATTTAGACGGCCAGGTAGAAGATATGGCCCAGTGAGACTGTCGACTACAACGCCGGCCCAGATATTCACAGCAAAACGTACTTGATGGTGTCACTTTACTACAGCGTGAGGTGTTTCTCCAACCCACACTTACCTATTCATGCTGTTCGAAATACCATCTTGATCATATGAGGCCTCCGTCAGTAAACAGCACGATCTGGAGGAAATGTGGTCGATCAATCCATTGTTGGAGCAACCACTGACACAATGCGCTCCTTGGTACAAAGTCAGCCATAGGCATTGCATGGGCTTGTTGTGGGCGATATGGTGTATTTGTTTGTTGTAGAATACTGGCTTGTTAGTAATCAGGCCTGCCCTCTTTGTTTACTTACAGGAAATAAAGAATTTACATGTAAATAAACACCACAGTACGTGTAAACCTGTACGCATGTTAGTTGTAAAGAAGTTGGAAAACAGTAATGCTAGACAAAGCGGTAGACGAGTTTACTTCCATATCTCCACAAGCTGGTTTCTCCGACCCGAGGTTGCCTACCTCAAATTGTTGAGCGGAACATTCTCTATGTCCTGTTACATTTTTGCACACTCTTACGAAACACCCTGTATCCGTGAAAATAACTCTGCCTGTTACGCTCTCACCCCTTAAATGGTGAATCAGTTTGATGAAATCTGGTATGGAGATAGACTGAACGCTAAGGAAAAACGTGACCTACTTTAGAAAGTATATAGTATGGTTCAAATGGCTCTGAGCACTATGGGACTTAACATCTGTGGTCATCAGTCCCCTAAAACTTAGAACTACTTAAACCTAACTTACCTAAGGACATCACACACATCCTTGCCCGAGGCAGGATTCGAACCTGCGACCATAGCGGTCACGCGGTTCCAGACTGAAGCTCCTAGAACCGCACGGCCACAACGGCATAACATGACGCGATATATGGAACAATAATTACTCTTCGAAAAAGCTTTGTATTCTTTGATGCCGGCAGGGGTGACCGAGCGGTTCTAGGCGCTACAGTCTGGAACCGCGCTGCTGCTACGGTCGCAGGTTCGAATCCTGCCTCGGGCATGGATGTGTGTGATGTCCTTAGGTTAGTTAGGTTTGAGTAGTTCTAAGTTCTAGGGGACTGATGACCTCAGAAGTTAAGTCCCATAGTGCTCAGAGCCAGTATCCTTTGATATTTATTATATTTGTGAAAATGCTTCTGTTGTATAATGCGATTCAACTTTATGAGTACAATCCTCTACGCGTTTAATCAGAACTTCAATACTATAGGACATCAGTCACGAACGGATTACATTTTAGCCGCTGAGCATCAACAAACGCGTCATTTATACAAGGGTTAGAACTTAAATAGTGGCAACTGTTTATTCACAACCGATACAAAAGAGTTACAAGTTTGCACCTGTTACTGTCCTTCAGAGTAGTCACCAGCGTTGTGTACAACCCGTTCACAGCGATGGGGAAGGTGTAGTATACGCTGGCACAGCCTGTTCTGTTGATGGTGCGAATGGAGCTGTCTACTGCCTGTCGGATCTCTGGAACAGTTCTGAAGCGAATGCCACGAAGTGGTTCCTTCATCTTCGGAATCACACCAAAGTCATAAGGACTTAAGTCCGGGCAGTATGGTGGATGGTACAGTACTTCCTAGTGCCATCGACCGAACAGAGCACCCACAGCTTGCCCTGTATGCACCCATGCATTGTCGTGCAAAATGATGGGTGGGTTGCGCAGAAAGTGTCGCCGCTTCTGTCGCAAAGCTCGTCGAAGTTGATGCACCAAAAATGAACAGTAATACTGTGCATTGACGGTCTGCCGTGGAGCAACGGAATGCGTTAGGAAAACACTATCACATTCGTACCACACTGGGACCCTGACACACTTTCGACTTTCGCGGCGACCCATAACGACGCCATTCGTTGGATTGGTGTTTCAATTTTGGCTCGTAGCATGTGGCCCACGTCTCATCCAGTGATACGATACTGCATAAGAAAGCCTCTCCTTCGCGTCTGAGCAGCGTCGTAACGCATCCATTTCTGAATTTCCGTCAAGTCAAGCGGAACCCATCGTGATGCAATTTTTCGGATGCCCAGGCGTTCCTTCAGGATGCGAAGCACAGTCGTATTCGCTAATCCGGTTTCGTATGCGAGCTCAAGAACCGTATGGCGTCGATCACTGTCCACTAACGCGACAACAGCATGCACTTCTTCTTCAGAGGCACTAGTATGCATGTCTGCCACAGTTTGCCGAACTTCGTTGAAGGCTTTTATCCAACGTGCCACTTTTCTGTACGGCATTTCCGATTCCCCGCACGCCTCTTGAAGACCTGGATGACACTGTCGTGCTGTACGACCTCTGGCACATTCAGTCTTGATCCAACTCCGTTGCTTCTGTTCCGGAAACGCAGTGACACCGTTACGTTAGACCGCTCGCTCACAAGTGACTGTCTCCCTCGACTGTGCGCACGCCAGTGACGTGGGACGGCGAGTCCATTTGCTCGGAGGTAAGGTAGGTATGTCAACAACGTGCGCTATCAGCAACAATAGTAGATTCTATTGCACAGTGTCTCCACAGCAGTGTTGCCACCATTTTAGTTCCAACCTACGTAGCTTCCAAAACGTCGCCACGGTAGGTCGGAGTACTCCGTAGGACTCGCTGTCCTCTGTAATAAAAGAAACTGAGTGAAATGGTCTACGCTCCAGAATATGCAGTGAACAAAATTAAAAGGAAGACGCATGTAAACGTGTGTCGTCTGTCGGTGATCCTGAGGTTAGCTTTTCTTATCTTCGTCCGTGGGGTCCTACGTTCGATTCCGGCCGGGTTGAACTATTCCGCTCGGTCTTGGGAGTGTATGTTGTCCTTATTATAATTTGAGCATCATCGACGCTCAATTCGCCAAAGTGACTTCAAATAAAAGACTTGCATCTAGCGCCCGACTTTCCCGGACAAGGCCTCCCGACCAATGAATCCATACACACACTTCATTTGATTTTACTGATACCGGTGGGCAGCAGCTAGTGTCCTTTACTGGAGTTGCTGGCATCCATGGCGAATTATACAGTGCCTGAAATGGAGGAATTACGAGGGGGGCGCTGAAAAGTAATGCCTCCGAGTATTTTTATGTGAAAACTATCAAAGCTTTTTAAATAAAACAGACTTTATTAATATTCTATATCTTTATTCTTCATGTCTACACATTTATTTCTCGACAAAGTCACCCTGGCGACGAACACATTGCTCCCAACAAGAGACCAGTTTTTTCATACAGTCAGTGTAGAACGTTTGACTTTGTTGACGGAGCCACAACCTCACCTCTGCTTGCACCGCCTCATAACTGTCAAAGTACTGCAAACAGATTAAAATCGGATAGCGCCAAATCGTGACTGTGTGGAGGAAGTCGCACCGTTCGTGTGTAGTCTGGCGTTGTCATTCTGAAGGAGAGGGAACTCTTCGAATTCGAAACTTGATTACAGCACATTGTTTCTCAAGTACCGACATAGTTACGCTCACACTGCCATGTTACATTCTAGATTTATGCTCCGTGACAAAGACTGCAAATACGAGTATGTAGACATAAAAAAATATAGATATAGAATGTTAATAACTTTTCTTCTATTTAAAAAGCTTTAAGAGCTGTCACGTAAGAAAATCGGAGGTATTTATTTTAAGCACGCCCTTTAGCACTAAATGAATAGAGGGGTAAAAGTAACACTCTACGGCTCACATTAGTTCGTACAATACCATTACAATACACCTAATGTATCGAGCGACGTGGCGCAGTGGCTAGCACACTGGACTCGCATCCGGGAGGACGACGATTCAATCCCGCGTCCGGCCATCCTGATTTAATCCAGACAAATGCCGGGATGGTTCCTTTGAAACGGCACGGCCGACTTCCTCCCCCGGTCCTACCCTTATCCAATGAGACCGATGACCTCGCTGTTTGGTCTCTTCCACCAAACAACCAACCCAACATCTAATGTAAATGGTAATTACCGTGCCCACGTCTAAATTATGTAAAACTGGTAACTACATATCTGTCAGGCGTCATTCATGAATCAAATGTCGTAAGTACTGGAACTGTCTTAGCACTTAGGGATGCTTCTATAACGCGTCTTCCACAGCTTGATAAAGCGTCTTAAACACCCTCTACTCTTTGCGTCGAAACGAAAGTGATGCATCGTTTATTTCTATAAAAGAGAACTGCTCGTGTCGTTCATATATGGAGCAAGTATTTATCCTTAATACCAGCTTTAAATGGGAGGAAAATAACTCTGGTTAAAAATCCATACATATTCTGAAAATGGAATAGTGCGGGCGGGCGTGTGTGTGTGTGTGTGTGTGTGTGTGTGTGTGTGTGTGTGTGTGTATGTATGTTTTCCACATCTCCTCCTAAACTACTGGACCGACTTCAAGAAAAATTGGCAAGCGTATCCTTTGTCAGGCAACAGTTGTTGGGGGGGGGGGGGGGGGGGGGGGGGAAGAATCACCTACCTATCACATTTCAGAAGATATGTCATAGACCGCAGACTACGAGATACGTGAAAAACTGCCGCATTGCGCACGACGTTACAATTTATTACTTCTTTGCCATTTACTCTATTCACAATTTATTTCGCTAACAGTACTCACGCACGCCGTTGAATGTACCTACACAGATATATGGTTTTAAGACAGATATTTCAAGACATACTACGTCATAAACACTGAGATCATGAAAAAATGCCGCATCATACATGAAGTTTTAATACATTTATTTTACTACTAAGACACTCCTACAGTCGAGTCAGCTCAAGGAAATCCCTGATACGAGGCACCGCTCCTGACAGCTTTCCACTGCGGACCTGTAGGCGAAAAGCATAGCCGTCTACAGCCTTAGAGACGTTTATAAAAACGCTTTGTAGACACGCGAACAGTTGTGTCCAGCTTAAGATACTGTTCGGAGTCATGTTTCTTAATTTGTACATTACACGTATTTCTCCGTACCACTGTTTAATAATTTCCAAGTTGCTTTCACGAATACATGAAAACGAAATTTTTCTATACTTCACTACAAATACAGTTCATTTTTTGTTTTCGTTTTCAACAGAAAACTGGCAAAAGGAATACCAGGAAGTGCCGCTTTTGTCAGGTAGTATCTTTATAAAATGGTGAATATGGACTAACGTTTGGCAAGATAGTAGGAAGTAGTGAGTCGTCTTGAAAAATTATCTGAAAATACAAGTGGACAATTGGAAAGCACTAAAACAAGATGTCAATAAAAACGATCTATGTTAGAAAGTACAGTGCAATATGTTCTACACAATTTAGGAATAGGAGAGGGGACTTACATACATACATACATATTTAAAGGGTAATGTCTTGTCGATGGCCGCGCGGGCTAGCCGCACGGTCTAAGCGCCTCGCCACGGTTTGGGTGGCTCACCCCATCGAAGATTCGACTCCTCCCTCTGGCATAGGTATGTATGTTGTCCTTAGCGTAAGTTAGTTTACGTTAGATTAAGTAGTGTGTAAGTCTAAGGACCGATGACCTCAGCAGTTTGGTCCCATAGAAACTTATCGCTACCACCTTGTCGCTGCAACCAATCGCTCCTCTCCATAGCTTTCTTTCCTTCACTTATAAGACTATAATGTCATTATTTACATTGTTTTTCTCGTCACCTTTCTTAAAATACTGTCTGCAACTTCAGTAGAGAGACCATGGCGATAAACAATTCCCTGTATTTAAACCCAGACTCTACGAATCTGTTCAGGAATGCTATGTCCAGATGGATCCTCTCACTGATGATTAGATTCTGTAGAGATATCGAATTGCTCGAATCTTCATTGTTACATTTTACCCGCAGTTTCAAATGTTCCCAGACAGTCTTTCAATCAACTGAGATCGGGTATTTCAGCTGGCCGCTAACGGTTCCTGCAGCACTTTGAATACAATTGTCATCTTGGAAACAGGAGTGTGGAAGCAAACTCATTACAAAAATGTAGAAGGAAAAGAAACAATTTAAATATTCCATACTGCCTTGTCACCCATAATTTTTTTAAATAAACAGTATTCTGAAAAGAGTATTTATTTTCTTGACAAATTCTTTAACTAAATAAATAAATTATATTCCAAACAGTGATTGGTATCCTATAAATTGTTTAAATGAGCAATATTTCACAAATTTACTTGTGTACCAGAAATTTTTTAAACCATGTTCCTTACACTGGAATCGATTTCAGACCAACTTCTTTAAATAAATAAATGAATAAACTACAATCCATACGTTGCAATAGATTTTCCGCCAAATGACCAGTCAAGTGAGTCTTTTTCCCTCCAATTTCCGGGTTAGGGAGGGAAGGGGGAGGGTGGGTTGGTTTTTCAGAGAAGGAAGGGTTAATTAATTGATCGATTTAATTAATTAGTCATCAAATTGATGTCAAAAGTCTTCTTCTATTGGGGAGAAGAGTTCCCAGAGGGATGGGGAGGACGAGGCGGATGGGTTTGTGTTCCTTGGAAGGACAGATTATCCCCAGGGGATCATAATCCACTTACCAGAATAATAGGTTCATGGCCTGTCAATCAAAAGAGAACAATAGGTGTGCCTCTGAATGTAAGCTTGCCCCTGATGTAGGCAACCTGCCCTTACAAATTGTACTGATTCTCTCTTTACCCTACTACTGCACAGGGAATACTGAAACAAACATTTCATTTCATGTTCACATTGCAGGTTGAACACCTGATTGATCCGTCACTGCACTTGACGCCTTTCATCATATTGTTGTGGTACTAAACAGTATTTTAGGTAAATATATTAAATATTTAGTGTAAGTGACTGAAAGTACCATGAAGGCCACTGTGGAGTATTGTGGTAACAGTGCTGGCTGCGAGCCACACTATGTCATCACATAGGGCAGCCAGCCCCAGTGGCCATGCGATTGTAGGCGCTACAGTCTGGAGTCGAGCAACCATTACGGTCACAGGTTCGAATCCTACCTCTGGCATGTATGTGTGTGATGTCCTTAGGTTAGTTAGGTTTAAGTAGTTCTAAGTTCTAGGGGACTGATGACCAGAGAAGTTAAGTCCCATAGTGCTCAGAGCCATTTGAACCACGTAGGGCACAATAACAGATGCACAAATGAGTTGCGAAGCGAGGATAGCTGGGTGCAGCAGTAAACTGCCCCACACAGCAAAGAACAATATATTAAGTAGGTCATTGCCACTACACTCAACCAAGTCTCTTTGTCATGGGCGAGGTGACTAGACACTAGGTTTTAAAGAAACAAAGGCAGTAGCGGAGTATAAATGAGCCTCAGTTTGTGGACAGGATGTCGTTCGATTCAGGGGCTTAGTCATCAATGAGCTGCCGCACCAGGACACAGGAGCACCACCGGACCACACGATGACTGGGCAGCGCTGACAGCAGCCTCCAATTCGAAACCAGGCTGTGTCTGCTGCCGCAATGGGTCCTCCACGGCACTTCGTGCCACAGCCCCGCCGGCCTGCTATCCGGGCCTTCTGCCTCCGGCGCTGGGGCCCAGGGAGGGACGGTGTCTGAGGGGCGTGGGTCGAGGCTCTCGCCCAGCTGCTTTCGCCACCGCAAAGCGAAGAGCAGCGGGGCCAGCGCGCTGCCAGGCGTGTCGCTCCGCCGTGATGCACCGCCATCACAGCTGGCCGTGGTCTGGCCTCCGACGCCGGGCCGGAGTCCTGATGCAGCACCGCCAGGCGCCGTCCTAGCAGCCGACGCCAGCCGCACCGTCCAGAGCTCACGAGGAAAGATCTGTCTGCCTCGTGCAGAATATTGAAGATATGATAAAGTTATATTGTTAAATTGTCCACAGCATTTCCACTGGCTTCCCACCACCACCAGCATCACCACACAGGCACCATCCCCTACAGAGGTACCACTACAGAGTGGTCTGCGCAATACGAAAAGAGACAAAATTACATTTGATATGCCACAACACACCTAGTACCATATACTGTTCAATTTATAAGATGTTTGATCTACTGAAGATGTACTGTTTTGTATACCATTGTCTCCTTTTACGATGTGCCTTAGATCAAATTTCCAATGCATTATTCGCCTGAAAAATGTCTTAAATGAACCTTCATTCCAGATGGGATTGGAAATGGCTGCCATTCATAGCCGTGACATTCCTGTACCCGTCAATTGGGATCTTTTTACGACCACTGCTTGTGCGCCATGTTACAGGGCTGTGAGCGGTAGGCAGCTCCTTCTAGACACGTTGAAGAGTCCACAGTTATGCACCAACGCGTACTTCAGGTGTTCCATAATCTTCTATAAGTTATAACACTAGTCTGCTAAGTATCAGATGATCGAAAACTAATATGTGACACTGCCTCAACTTTTTATGATTGCAAATCTGTTTTCAGTTATTTTCCTATCACGTACAGGTTTTCCGCAATCTGACTTCAAGGATATATTGCTGTGCCAGTGGGTTATGCGTATTGTTGGAGGGAAATTTCTCCATATAGCCCTGCAAATATTTATGTTGTTATACCTGTAGGTGTTAGTTGCTATTGTATGTCCATGAAAGTGTTGTTTATCTCACAGGCGTACCTTACCACTGCTATATTGTTATTATTTAAGAAAGTATTAACATAATAGCCCACCTACTATTTGTCAACACACAAGTGTGTGAGCAACCCAGTTATTTCCTGATGCATTTGTGGAAATTATACAGTGCCTAAAGAGAGAACGGTTGTAACAGACTTTGTGAAAAAGCTTACTATTCTCATTTTAAAATGAAACTTGGTGACCTGGCCAAGGAACTGCCGCCAAAGACAGTTTACCGCTACTGAGTTGAGAGGTTAGGGTTGTTTACAAAAATAAGGAAAACATGCATGCCATTTGCGATTGAACGAGACTAAAAAACACGTTAAGGGCTGTTATCTGTGTTTAGTTAATGTTCAGTGGTGAAATTCGAAAAATAAGAACCAAATTTGGTATCCAAGCATTGATTCAACCAATACGCCATGTAGAAGATCTGATTGCTCCACTTCCTTCAGCAGTTTCAGAGAACGTGGTAGAAGATGATTATGATAATAAATTTGATGCAGTTTCCGAAGAGACAGTGATGTCCGCCAGCCTGAATGCGACTGTTGTGTCAGAGTAGACTTAATTATCTCGTAAGAGATTTGAAGTTGCCTAAGCAATCTGCAGAACTGCTTTTCTCCTAGTTTAAAAGTAAGAATCTTCCAGAACCGGCAACACAATATTAATGGCACAGACTTAGAAAGAACTGGTTCCTTTATTCTCACTGAAGGAGTCCTTGGTTTACTGAAATAGCATAAACGAGTCAATGGACTTGTATGGCACTGAACATGATCCTGCTCAGTGGAGACTTTTTCTAGACTCAGCAAAGAGGAGGCTGCCAGGCTTGTTGTTACATAATGGGGAACATGTATGGGTCAATTTCTGTGGCGCATTCAGTTCAAATGAAAGAGATGTATGAGAACATCAAAATACTCCTAACACGTATCCAGTCTGAGGAAAACAAAAGGTTTATCTGCGGTGACTTCAAAGTCTTCCAAATATTATTACGACAACAAGCTGGGTTTACAAAAATTCCTTGCTCTCTATGTGAATGGTAGTGCCAGGAATGGAAAAGACAATGGAGTGTGAGAGTTTGGCCACAGCGGAGATATTTTGTGACAGTAACTAAAAATATCCATTACCAACCGCTCTTAGAACACAAAAGAAATCATCTTGCTTCCACCACTACACATAAAATTGGGCTTAATGGAACAATTTGTAAATGCTCTACCACAGGAGGGACCCTCATCCAAGAACCTTTCCAAGAAATTTCCCTTCATTATACAAGATAAGCAGAAAGCTAGTTCGTTAACAGAATCTTCCGTCGGTTCTTGGTAGAATAACATTATAATAAATGAAAAGCACCAGTCTGCTTTTGTTCTACAATATTACTTTTATTGTTAACCGGTTTTCTTGGCAAACATCAGATACTGGTTTAGATATGTAGATGATGTCCTGTGTATGTGGACTGGTATTATGAGACAACTCACACATTTTTGAAAAACCTAAACAGTCAACATAAAAATATCCAGTTCACTATGGAGATTAGCAACAAATCCATAAACTTCTTACATCTCACCATTGACATCAGTACACACACACACACACACACACACACATTGTTTCAAAATTTACAGAAAAACAACTAATACAGACACAGTAATACCTTCTTGCTCACAGTACCCCATAGCACCCAAACATGCTGCTTTCCACTCAATAGTACACCGTCTCATATCTATCCCCATCTCCAGAGATGGTTTTAAAGCAGAGTTAGATACAATAAAATTTATTACCACAGTCAATGGATACAATCCAGTTCTCATTGACCACATCTTGCACAGGAAAAAAAAACGGAAAATTATACCCGTCCTCTTTGCCCCACCTGCTTCCCCATCCACTGTCTGCAAGAAATGGTGTACACTAGCATTTCTAGGTCAGGTATCACAGATTGTAGCCAAAGCTCTGAAATCCTGCAAGTATAGTCTTTCCTACTGTGTCAGGAACACGACATCTCAGTGTGTTTTTAAGAGCAAAGACAAGATCCAGTTATTAGCCAACAGTGAGGTATACAAAATCACCTGTTCTGATTGTGACAAATTTTACATTGGTCAGTCAGGCAGTGACGTATCAACTAGGCTGGCTGAACATGAACGCAGCTGTAGGCTGCAAAATTCAGATTCTGCATTTTTGAGCATGTACTGAGTGAGGGTCACAACTACCAGCCAGTGTCCCATGTACTTAGCAAACAAAGGCCATAAACTCAACCTGCTGGAAGCCCTGGAAATTAACAAACATCTTGCTCACAGTCCATATCTCGTCCTAAATGACCAGACACAGCCCAACACTTCGCCTCTGCTAAACTTCATATAATCATCTCTGTTGTTCATTACTTCCCACACTCTCTCTTCTTACATATTCCCATTTTCCTGTATTCATTAAGTTGTTTTGTTTTGTTGAAGTCGTCTTTGTATTCCACATAGACTGTAGTTTCAATAGTTAAGGCTTTCTTTAACTGGTACTTGTATTACTGTCCATGTTTAACTCCCCTTGTAGTTGTCTCATCAAATACTGTTCATATTTTACTTTGCTCATTTATTTAATGAAAACCGCTACATAGCCACTGCTTTGATTATAATGTTAATGCTAAAATGCAGTACCATCAAACTCTCAAACTGCAGGTCCCATTAAACACCTCCATTTTCCTGCATTTATTTATTTCTGTTTATGTTATTGATATTGCTTAAGTTCCTTATGTATTCTGTAGTTACATTGATAACTGTCTCTTCTTTTAATTGATTTGTGTATCACTCTCCGTGTTTCATACCTCCTGATGTTGCCTTCTCTAGTACTAATTTTGGTTTATTTTCTTAGTTTTGTTTATTAATAGAAACTGTTATGTAGGTAAGCTATTCCTGTTTTGTGCTAAAGGTTTTCCTGTCTACTCCATTGTTATTTATGTGCTGTTCAATTTTTACTTTTTCATTGCAAAGATGTTACTTACTGTATGTTTCTACTTCAGTCTAGATGTGTTACTTCTCTTCCAATGTTGCTTGCAAACATTTAACTTCTTTGGTGATAATACTCACTAAATGTCTGAAGATGGCCTTGTAAGCCGAAAACCGGTTAACAACAAAAGTAATATTGTAGAACAAAAGCAAACTGGTGCTTTTTATTTTTTAGAAAGCTAGTATTTTTGTTAGTTTTGAAATAAAGAAATTGATAAGATATCAAGATTTTGATAAGATAAAGACTAAGAGAGAAAAAGACGCATGGACCGCCTTCCAGTCAGTTACCGAAAATTTTTTAGGGAACAATTTCAGGAAGACGGGTCCTAACATGAGTGTGAAAGTCCACTTTCTACACTCCCATATCGACTACTTTCCGGAAAATTTGGGACGTTATAGTGAAGGTATTAAGGAGATCTAGAGGAGCTGCCAGAGGATCTGGAATGGAACTGTGAAGGCCTACTACAATTGGACGTTGAGGAGGGACAGTCATCACATACAAAGATCTGCAAGGAAGTCAAAGAAGAGAAATTTAAAAAAATGATGGAGGCCTGTTGACTACTTGTTTTTATACAAGGTAGTCACAAACTAGATTAAGGGAGTTCTGTAGAGTATTTTTAAATGTATTTTATTTTTTAAATATGTTTTGTTAAAAAAACTCAACTGAGAAGTAGTGTTTGAATATACAGGGTGTTTCAAAAATGACCGGTATATTTGAAACGGCAATACAAACTAAACGAGCAGCGATAGAAATATGCTTGGGACAACAGCACATTTTCAGGCAAAGTTTCGAAATTACAGTAGTTACAATTGTCAACAACAGATGGCGCTGCGGTCTGGGAAACTCTATAGTACGATATTTTACACATATCCACCATGCGTAGCAATAATATGGCGTAGTCTCTGAATGAAATTACCCGAAACCTTTGACAACATGTCTGGCAGAATGGCTTCACATGCAGATGAGATGTACTGCTTCAGTTGTTCAATTGTTTCTGGATTCTGGCGGTACACCTGGTCTTTCAAGTGTCCCCACAGAAAGAAGTCACAGGGGTTCATGTCTGGCGAATAGGAAGGCCAATCCATGCCGCCTCCCGTATGTTTCGGATAGCCCAAAGCAATCACACGATCATCGAAATATTCATTCTGGAAATTAAAGTCGTCGGCCGTGCGATGTGGCCGGGCACCATCTTGCATAAAGCAAGAGGTGTTCGCAGTGTCGTCTAAGGCAGTTTGTACCGCCACAAATTCACGAAGAATGTCCAGATAGCGTGATGCAGTAATCGTTTCGGATCTGAAAAATGGGCCAATGATTCCTTTGGAAGAAATGGCGGCCCAGACCAGTACTTTTTGAGCATGCAGGGACGATGGGACTGCAACATGGGGCTTTTCGGTTCCCCATATGCGCCAGTTCTGTTTATTGACGAAGCCGTCCAGGTAAAAATAAGCTTCGTCAGTAAACCAAATGCTGCCCACATGCATATCGCCGTCATCAATCCTGTGCACTATATCGTTAGCGAATGTCTTTCGTGTAGCAATGGTAGCGGTGCTGAGGGGTTGCCGCGTTTGAATTTTGTATGGATAGAGGTGTAAACTCTGGCGCATGAGACGATACGTGGACGTTGGCGTCATTTGGACCGCAGCTGCAACACGGCGAGCGGAAACCTGAGGCCGCTGTTGGATCACCTGCTGCACTAGCTGCGCGTTGCCCTCTGTGGTTGCCGTACGCGGTCGCCCTACCTTTCCAGCACGTTCATCTGTCACGTTCCCAGTCCATTGAAATTTTTCAAACAGATCCTTTATTGTATCGCTTTTCGGTCCTTTGGTTACATTAAACCTCCGTTGAAAACTTCGTCTTGTTGCAACAACACTGTGTTCTAGGCGGTGGAATTCCAACACCAGAAAAATCCTCTGTTCTAAGGAATAAACCATGTTGTCTACAGCACACTTGCACGTTGTGAACAGCACACGCTTACAGCAGAAAGACGACGTACAGAATGGCGGACCCACAGACTGCGTTGTCTTCTATATCTTTCACATCATTTGCAGCGCCATCTGTTGTTGCAAATTGTAACTACTGTAATTTCGAAAGTTTGTCTGCCTGAAAATGTACTGTTGTCCCAAGCATATTGCAACAAACGGTGTATTTCTATCGCTGCTCGTTTAGTTTTTATTGCCGTTTCAAATATACCGGTCATTTTTGAAACACCCTGTATTTATGCCTCAGAAGTTAAAATCGTCAAACTATTACTCTTTATTATGTGTAAAAACATGACACAGTAGACGAAAACGAAAGCTGTTTCTACAATCAGCATAAAAACTGATTTAAGAACATCTACTTTCAACAAATCATCTGACAAAATATTTTAAAATGCATGCAGGTGTAGTCTGAAATAGACATGATGCAAGACCTGAAAAATAAGCGTCGTTGGCAATGCAAACGTTCTTGCTTATGCCTAGAAGTGTAATATTTTTGAGAGGACAGAGGCATCCCTAATTTTATTGAATGCTACCTGACATTCTGTCCAATAACATGCAATATTCTTTCCTAATAACTTCAGTAAATTATTGCCGTTCAATAGCTGTTAGGACACAAGTCTTATAAGGAATAAGGAGAGAGCCGAAGAAGCTTCCGGTTGTTTTCATGTTGTTGGTGGTCGAAAATCCTTGATTGCATTGATCTTATTTGGGTCCTGTACAATGCCTTCTGGTGATATGACCTAGAAATTTGAGCTGGTCTCTTCCAAACTCAGACTTCCCTAGATTTACCTTTACTCCGTAGTGCAAAACCTTATGCAGTACATTTTCTGTTATCTGCAATTGCTCCTCGCATGTAGATATAAGTAGTAAAAAATTATCTACATAGAGCGTCACATCGAGCGATTCTGGTCCTACTACCATCGTGTCCATTGCTGTAATAAATACTCTGACACTAACATTTAGGACAAAAGGAAGTACGCTATATTGATGGTTTGGTCACCAAGAACTGCAAAAACAGGAATGTACCTTGGTGGAACAATAATCTTGAATGTAACAAGAGCGCAGGTTAGCAGACTGTTCAGTTTTCATGAAGGGAAGGACAATGAGCAATATATCGGGAGTTCAGAACCAAAGACAATCTTTGCTATTAAGCAAGCGAAGTGGTCACCTAGGAAGGTATTCTGTTCTGAGGTGAAACGTACAGTTTTCGGGGCCAGTGTTCAAGAAATTCTCACAAGAATATCAACCAACCCTTGAGGCACGCTAACAAAGGAGGATGGTGAGTATACAAGGACAGCGAATGAGATGTTGGAGGTTCTGCTCAAGACTCACTTCCCTCAATTCATTCTGGTAGATGATGCAGACCAGGATCCAGTCCTGGTGAGGTATTGGTTCACATGTAACTAATGTGAGAAGTGGGAAATTGGCGGAGAATGTGTTGACTTCAAGAAAATTCAGAGGGCAGTGGGACTGTATCAAACGTTCAGGTCAGCAGGCCCAGATGAAATTTTTCCGATTCCACAGCAACAAGCAGGAAAGTGACCCCTCAGACTTCTGTGCAGACTGTGTCGAGCCTGTCTAGCAGCAGGAGTCGTCCCTGCTGCTTGGAGCGCACTGGAGGTTGTCTTCATTCCAAACCAGGGTGGATGATACCAAGGCTAAGATTCCAAGTCAATCCGTCTTTCTTCCTTCCTCTCTTTTAAAGACAAAAACTGGTTAATATGCATGTTAGAGAAATATATACGATCATGATCAGGCCAGCTGTAACGCAGGGTTACGTGCAAAATCTCTGGAGTAGTTCAGGATACAAGTGGTTTCTGGAGATCTAGAACGGACGCTGAGTTGGGCTGCCTCACAGAAGGAGCTGACATTGTAAGATTAATACAATGTAGGAAAACAGCCTGTTTGGACATGTCCATGGAATTAATTTTGGAAAGCGAAAGCTGTGGATAGATAATGTCGAAGAAGGTATAAAATCTCAGAGACATAAGACAGCGGAGAACAGCGGTGTAGGTGGACATAATAGAGAAAACTTGCTGAATAGGCGAAGATTCTGTTACGTGTCAAAGGATTTTATTGTATATGGTGTCAGGGTAATAGTATCCCCTTAACTTGACGACTCAGGACCTGGATATATAGTGTCATAAGAAAGGGTGTTCATTCATGTGCCATTATAAATATTTGCTTATATCTTTTTGTTCAAATATATACTCTTCCTACAAAGGAAACGAGGGCGGCTGCAAAATCGATTGCCTACAACTCGAGAACACCTCGAACGGCAACGACGTTACAGCATGCTGCAGCCATCCTTAATAACACAGTACTTGTCAAAAGTGGTGGTAGCAGTGTACATCTGTTTGCTTTAATGGTTTCATAGATGTTCAGAATGAGTCTTACTAGCAGTTTCGGTTGGACTTTGGGTGCTCGTTGGATTGGTGTGGAATTGCACAGTCTAACCTTGTATACCAGTAACGCAACCAGTTTGTAGTTGCAACATTTATTTATTGATTACACATACACATGAATTCATCAGCAGTAATAATAAATTAACATCATTCGTATAAAAAGGCCCTATCCACAACTGGTATTTAAAAATGCACAGAATGAGTATAAAGATTTGTGGAGCACAGAAACAGCTTCAAATATATAGTCATTTAAAAATGTTATACGGGAATGAAACTTTTCGATGTAATGGAAGCAGTAACTTAAATTAACTTGCAAACAGGAGGTATTTCAGTCTTGCCACAGCCCTACTGCAGTATGACCAAATCTTAAATTACTTTAAATATGCAACTTAGGGATCGGCACAAACAGGGTACAATTTGCCCTTTGTGTGTGCTTATGTTCATAAATTTACTGACTTCTTTTTTATTAGCACTCAGTTTTATACTTATGCAAGACAAAAAGTCAATTTGATGAACATCCGATGGACGAGAGCAAACGTTAACCTATTACGATTTCATAAAAACACGATCCAAAGGGTGCACTTACACTTAACTCTGGGCAGTAGAAAATCTTCTGCCTAAAACAAGCCTCTCGTTGAATGGAATAGAGAAACCTCGCGTTAACGGGGTCCGGACGGCCCTGATTCAAATCCTGAGATTTCCGTTACACTGCAAGCTCTCAGGGCGAGGTTTCCTCCCGTCGACCACTATACACGTTTCTGAAAACAGGAAAACATGAGCGGCAGACACACTGTAGTATATAAAAGTTACATATAAAGCAATACCTTAATGTGAACATATTACAAGTTCAACATCTACATCTACATGACAATTCACATTTAAGTGCTTGGCAGAGGGTTCATCGAACCACAATCATACTATCTCTCTACCATTCCACTCCCTAACAGCGCGCAGGAAAAACGAACACCTAAACCTTTCTGTTCGAGCTCTGATTTCTCTTATTTTATCCTGATGATCATTCCTACCTATGTAGGTTGGGCTCAACGAAATATTTTCGCATTCGGAAGAGGAAGTTGATGACTGAAATTTCGTAACAAGATCTCGCCGCGACGAAAAACGTCTTTGCTGTAATGACTTCCATCCCAATTCGCGTATCATATCTGGCACACTCTCTCCCCTATTATGTGATGATACAAAACGAGCTGCCCTTTTTTGCACCGTTTCGATGTCCTCCGTCAATCCCACGTGGTAAGGATCCCACACCGCGCAGCAATATTCTAACAGAGGACGAACTAGTGTAGTGTAAGCTGTCTCGTTAGTGGACTTGTTGCATCTTCTAAGTGTCCTGCCAATGAAACGCAACCTTTGGCTCGCCTTCCCTACAATATTATCTATGTGGTCTTTCCAACTGAAGTTGTTCGTAATTAATACACCCAGGTACTTAGTTGAATTGACAGCCTTGAGAATTGCACTATTTATCGAGTAATCCAAATCCAACGAATTTCTTTTGGAACTAATGTGGATCACCTCACACTTTTCGTTATTTAGCTACCTGGCACACCATACAACAATCTTTTCTAAATCGCTTTGCAGCTGATACTGGTCTTCGGATGACCTTACTAGACGGTAAATTACAGCATCTTTTGCGAACAACCTAAGATAACTGCTCAGATTGTCATCCAGGTCATTTATATAGATCAGGAACAGCAGAGGTCCCAGGACGCTTCCCTGGGGAACACCTGATATCACTTCAGTTTTACTCATTGATTTGCCGTCTATTACTACGAACTGCGACTTTCCTGACAGGAAATCACGAACCCAGTCGCACAACTGAGACGGTACCCCATAGGCCCACAGCTTGATTAGCAGTCGCTTGTGGGGAACGGTGTCAAAAGCTTTCCGGAAGTCTAGAAATACGGAATCAACTTGAGATCCCCTGTCGATAGCGGCCATTACTTCGTACGAATAAAGAGCTAGCTGCGTTGCACAAGAACGATGTTTTCTGAAACCACGCTGATTACGTATCAATAGGTCGTTCCCTTCGAGGTGATTCACAATTTTTGAATACAGTATATGCTCCAAAACTCTACTGCAAACCGACGTCAATGATATAGGTCTGTAGGTCGATAGATTACTCCTACTACCCTTCTTAAACACTGGTGCTACCTGCCCAATTTTCCAATCTGTTGGTACAGATCTATCGGTGAGCGAGCGGTTGTATATGAGTGCTAAGTAGGGAGCTATTGTATCAGCGTAATCTGAAACGAACCTAATCGGTATACAATCTGGACCTGAAGACTAGCCCGTATCAAGCGATTTTAGTTGCTTCGCAACCCCTAAGGTATCTACTTCTAAGAAACTCATGCTAGCAGCTGTTCGCGTTTCAAATACTGTGATATTCCATTCGTCTTCCCTGGTGAAGGAATTTCGGAAAACTGCGTTCAATAAGTCCGCTTTAGCAGCACAGTCGTCGGTAACAGTACCATCGGCACTGCCCAGCGAAGGTATTGACTGCGTCTTGCCACTTGTGTACTTTACATACGACCAGAATTTCTTCGGATTTTCTACCAAATTTCGAGACAATGTTTCGTTGTGGAACCTATTAAAGGCATCTCGCATTGAAGTCCGTGCCAAATTTCGCGTGTCTGTAGATTTTAGCCAATCTTCGGGATTTCGCGTTCTTCTGAACTTCGCATGCTTTTTCCGTTGCCTCTGCAACAGCGTTCGGACCTGTTTTGTGTACCACGGGGGATCAGTTCCATCTCTTACCAATTCATGACGTATGGATCTTTCAATTGCTGTTGCTACTATATCTTTGAATTTGAGCCACATCTCCTCTACATTTGCATAGCCAGTTCGGAAGGAATGGAGATTGTCTCTTAGGAAGGCTCCTAGTGACACTTTATCCGCTTTTTTAAGTAAAATTATTTTGCGGTTGTTTCTGGTGGATTTGGAAGAAACGGTATTCAGCCTAGCTACAACGACCTTGTGATCACTAATCCCTGTATCAGTCATGATGCTCTCTATCAGCTCTGGATTGTTTTTGGCTAAGAGGTCAAGTGTGTTTTCGCAACCATTTACAATTCGCGTGGGTTCGTGGACTAACTGCTCGAAATAATTTTCGGAGAATGCATTTAGGACAATCTCGGAAGACGTTTTCTGCCTACCACCGGTTTTGAACAAGTATTTTTGCCAACATATCGAGGGAAGGTTGAAGTCCCCACCAACTATAACCGTATAAGTGGGGTATTTATTTGCTACAAGACTCAAACTTTCTCTGAACTGTTCCGCAACTGTATCATCGGAGTCTGGGGGTCGGTAGAAGGAGCCAATTATTAACTTTGTTCGGCTGTTAAGTATAACCTCCACCCATACCAATTCGCACGGAGTATCTACTTCGACTTCACTACAAGATAAACCACTACTGACAGACACAAACACTCCACCACCAATTCTGCCTAATCTATCTTTCCTTAACACGGTGTGAGACTTAGTAAAAATTTCTGCAGAACTTATTTCAGGCTTTAGCCAGCTTTCTGTACATAACCCATGAACAGAATTAAGGAGCTTAATTTCCCTTGAAAAAAAGAAAAGTCTAAATACTAAGTACCTAACGTGACAAACCATACACACATGAAATTATTATGAAACAGCAACTACCACTAATTCGTAAAACCAGAAAATTACAAATCTATAACCAAATTACGAATTGACATTCAAGTTAACCAGCCACATACAGCGTGCCACTAAGCACCATATCCAAACCTACGAATGCGAGGCGCTATTCTAGCCACATTAGCAACACAATTTCATGGCCGTTCCACAACGTAACTCGCCTCGCCACCACTGCAGTGAATGTTTTTCTGCTCACAAGCACGGGCAACTGCAACAGTCAACTGTCGTTAAGTACACAATAATATTCACTATACAATTAAAAGAAAACAGACCTCGGTCACTAATATTTAACTTCTAAAGAGTGTCTCCCTCAGAATTTAAACCAAAGAATGGTCTATTCTTTCGTTTAAATTGTAGGGAAGACACTCCTACCAATGTCGAAACCCAGTTAATTCGTTAAAAATTAGTGACCAAGGGCTGTTTTCTTTTAATTGTAACTATTCACGGTCTCTGAACGTGCAGCTACACTCCTGGAAATGGAAAAAAGAACACATTGACACCAGTGTGTCAGACCCACCATACTTGCTCCGGACACTGCGAGAGGGCTGTACAAGCAATGATCACACGCACGGCACAGCGGACACACCAGGAACCGCGGTGTTGGCCGTCGAATGGCGCTAGCTGCGCAGCATTTGTGCACCGCCGCCGTCAGTGTCAGCCAGTTTGCCGTGGCATACGGAGCTCCATCGCGGTCTTTAACACTGGTAGCATGCCGCGACAGCGTGGACGTGAACCGTATGTGCAGTTGACGGACTTTGAGCGAGGGCGAATAGTGGGCATGCGGGAGGCCGGGTGGACGTACCGCCGAATTGCTCAACACGTGGGGCGTGAGGTCTCCACAGTACATCGATGTTGTCGCCAGTGGTCGGCGGAAGGTGCACGTGCCCGTCGACCTGGGACCGGACCGCAGCGACGCACGGATGCACGCCAAGACCGTAGGATCCTACGCAGTGCCGTAGGGGACCGCACCGCCACTTCCCAGCAAATTAGGGACACTGTTTCTCGTGGTGTATCGGCGAGGACCATTCGCAACCGTCTCCATGAAGCTGGGCTACGGTCCCGCACACCGTTAGGCCGTCTTCCGCTCACGCCCCAACATCGTGCAGCCCGCCTCCAGTGGTGTCGCGACAGGCGTGAATGGAGGGACGAATGGAGACGTGTCGTCTTCAGCGATGAGAGTCGCTTCTGCCTTGGTGCCAATGATGGTCGTATGCGTGTTTGGCGCCGTGCAGGTGAGCGCCACAATCAGGACTGCATACGACCGAGGCACACAGGGCCAACACCCGGCATCATGGTGTGGGGAGCAATCTCCTACACTGGCCGTACACCTCTGGTGATCGTCGAGGGGACACTGAATAGTGCACGGTACATCCAAACCGTCATCGAACCCATCGTTCTACCATTCGTAGACCGGCAAGGGAACTTGCTGTTCCAACAGGACAATGCACGTCCGCATGTATCCCGTGCCACCCAACGTGCTCTAGAATGTGTAAGTCAACTACCCTGGCCAGCAAGATCTCCGGATCTGTCCCCCATTGAGCATGTTTGTGACTGGATGAAGCGTCGTCTCACGCGGTCTGCACGTCCAGCACGAACGCTGGTCCAACTGAGGCGCCAGGTGGAAATAGCATGGCAAGCCGTTCCACAGGACTACATCCAGCATCTCTACGATCGTCTCCATGGGAGAATAGCAGGCTGCATTGCTGCGAAAGGTGGATATACACTGTACTAGTGCCGACATTGTGCATGCTCTGTTGCCTGTGTCTATGTGCCTGTGGTTCTGTCAGTGTGATCATGTGATATATCTGACCCCAGGAATGTGTCAATAAAGTTTCCCCTTCCTGGGACAATGAATTCACGGTGTTCTTATTTCAATTTCCAGGAGTGTATTTACAACATTTTTTGATATTCACTATATATAGAAGGAGAAACCCACCACGAAAGCTTGGCGATTAATTTTTTCTTCTTCATGTGGAATTCACACGCCATCCACCCACATAGCTCTCGAGGTATTAGCAATTCCTGGTCGCCACTGGCCAGCCGTGTCAATACAACTTTAATACTTTCCGCCAACGGCCCATGCTTCTTCGTTGCTCCAACTCAACTGGTCCTCACGGGATATGGCCGTGCCACGTGACATGGTGTCTCCAACTCCCCACAACGGCAACATCGAAAGCACGTCACGTCACAGACTGACTCGGGTCATGCGCGGACGCACTCTCTTCGACTTGCGCACGCGCGCCACCATAAATAGCCTGCCTCAAAGACGCAAAGAGACCAAGGCACAGGGACAACGATCAAAGATGGAAGTAAAAATCGATATCGCCTGGCGCCAGAAACCCACTGGCTCAGATACTAATCATACATTGAAGTGACAGAAGTCACAGATACCTCCTAACATTGTGTCGGACCGCCAGCTGCTGTGGCCGAGCGGTTCTAGGCGCTTCAGTCCCAAATCGCGCTGCTGCTACGGAAGCCGGTTAGAATCCTGCCTCGGGCATGGATGTGTATGATGTCCTTAGGTTAGTTAGGTTTAAGTAGTTGTAAGTCTAGGGGACTGATGACCTCAGAAGTTAAGTCCTATAGTGCTCAGAGCCATTTTGAAGCATTTTTTGTCGGACCTCCTTTTGTCCGGCGTAGTGCAGCAGCTCGACGAGGCGTCGACTCAACAATTCGCTGGAAGTCCCCTGCAGAAATATTGAGAAATGCTGCCTCTATAGACGACCATAATTGCCAAAGGGTTGCCGGTGCATGATTTTGTACACGAAGTGACGTAACAATTACGTCCTATAAATGTTGGATTGAATTCATGTCGGGGGGCCAGATCATTCGCTCGAATTGTCCAGAAAGCTCTTCAAAGCAATTGCGAACATCTGTGGCCGGTTGACATGACACACGGTCATCCATAAAAATTCCGTCAATGTTTGGGAACATGAGGTCCATGAAAGGCTGCAAATTGTCTCCAGTCAATGATCGGTTCAGATGCCTCATTCGTTCCGTGTAAAACAGATACGTTCGTCGAAGCCCCACCTTCATTTCCGCGGTCATTCCATCCATTGTTCCTTGTCTATTAGCACTAACAATTCTGTGCATATGCTGCTGCTCTCGATCGTTAAGTGAGTGCCGTCGGCCACTGTGGTGTCTGTGGCGAGAGGTAAAGCGTTAAATTCGGTATTCTCGACACACTCCTGACGCTGTGGCTCTCGGAATAACGATTTCCGAAATGGAGTCTCCCATGCATCCAGCTCCAACCACCATTGCGCGTTCAAAGTCTCTTAATGTCCGTCGTGTGGCCATAATCGCGTCGGGAATCATTTCACATGAATCGCCTGAGTACAAATGACAGTTCCCGTCAACGCATTGCCCTTCTATGTGTTGTGTACACGATACTACTGCCATATTGGAATATTGTCATGGATATCACTGGAGGCAAATTACGTGGACAACTCACGCGGGGTTGCAATGCCATCGTTTGTGAAAAAGAGGGATTTGTAGATATCGAATATAAATTTAAATGTTACAGAGTCTTTTCTAAAGGTATTTATCTGGATCGAAGGCTAGTACGGAAGTGAAACGTTAACGATTAGCATTTCAGATAAGAACAGAATAGAAGCTTTCGAAATGTAGTGCTGCAGAAGAATGGTGACGATTAGTCGGGGAGATACCAAACTGTATTTGGGAAAAAAAGGAATTTATGGAAAGATTGAATAAAAAAGAGATCGGCCGGTGTGAGACATGAAGGAACCTCCAGTTGAGTATTGGAGGGAAGCGGGGAGGGTTGGATTTGTAGTGCAAGCGACGAATACATTACATTAAATGTCATATGACATTGAAACTTCCTGGCAGATTAAAACTGTGTGCCAGACCGAGACTCCAACTCTGGACCTTTGTCTTTCGCGGGCAAGTGCTCTACCGACTGAACTACTTAAGCAGGACTCAGGACCCGTCCTCACAGCTTCAACTCTGCCATTACCTCGTCCCCTACCTTCCAAACTTCACAGAAGCTTCTCTCGGTCCGGCACACAGTTTTAATCTGTCAGGAAGTTTCATATCAGCGCACTCTCCGCCGCAGAGTGAAAATCTCATTCTGGAATCAAATGACATTGTCGGCTGGAATATTCCATGGGGTGGGTTCAGCCGCCTAGCGGAAAGGACGTTCTTCCTCCGCGCACACTGGTCTCTGTCCTTGAGAATGTATGATAACTGTGTCGCAGTAAGCAGGTGCAGGTGAATGTAGGTGGCAGTCTTTACGTGGAGATGGAGAGGCTAGAGTGAAGATGTTCATCCTTTCTCCTCTTATTTCGCAACTAACCACATCACATGTGACCATTCCAGTATGCGCAATCTGTGGATGGCGGCTGGCAGTTACAAATCAGGCCAATTTTACGCTCTGTATGTTTCAGTTCAAAGGCTTGCATCACATGATGGCTTGAACTCAGACATATAACTTGAAACTTCCAGGCAAGGGAATCGAACCGTGGACCTTTGTCTTTGTGGGCAAGTGTTTTACCGACTAACCTAACCAAGCACTCACGACATGGTTTTTCAGCTTCCATTGTGCTACTACCTTTCTCTTACTTCCAAACAGCAGACTTTCAGATCAGCGCACATTCTGCAATAGAGTGGAAATTTACTCTGGCAACAATCCCCTAGGCATTTCTCTCCAATATCCTCTCTTCCTTGGGTGCCAGTCCCGCAAGCTATGCAGGAGAACTTGTGTGCTGTTCGGGAGGTAGGAGAAGGTATACTGATGGAAATAACGCTGTGAGGGCTGATCGTAAGTCATACTTCGATAGTTCAGTCGGTAGAGCACTTGCCCGCGAAAGTTAAAGGTCCCAGATACCAGTCTCTGTGCAGAACACTGTGTCATTCTTCTACTGACAAGTTCCAACTCGCTGCACGCTCTGCTTCAGAGCGAAAATTCGTTGTAACAGATTTATTTTGCTATCTAAACGGGAAACAGATTTTAATTTTTTTTATCTCGGCTATTCTGGTACAGAATGGACGTTGCTACTGTTCTGCGTATTTCTTGTGCGTTGCTGTCGGACGAGGTGGTTCTGCGGCAAGACAATGGACTCGTACTTCTGATGAGGGCGCCTCAAAGCCCCGTCAGACCATCCAGATATAACTTCCTCGTGGTTTCCCTATACATCATCATCATCATCAGTTAAGACTGATTATGCCTTTCAGCGTTCAGTCTGGAGCATAGCCCCCTTATCAAATTCCTCCATGTTGCCCTATTCAGTGCTAACGTTGGTGCATCTTCTGATGTTAACCCTATTACTTCAAAATCTTTCTTAACCGAATCCAGGTACCTTCTCCTTGGTCTGCCCCGACTCCTCCTACCCTCTGCTGCTGAACCCATGAGTGTCTTGGGTAACCTTGCTTCTCCAATGCGTGTAACATGACCCCACCATCTAAGCCTGTTCATCCTGACTGCTACATCTATAGAGTTCATTCCCAGTTTTTCTTTGATTCCCTCATTGTGGACACCCTCCTGCCATTGTTCCCATCTACTAGTACCTGCAATCATCCTAGCTACTTTCATATCCGTAACCTAAACCTTGTTGATAAGGTAACCTGAATCCACCCAGCTTTCGTTCCCATACAACAAAGTTGGTCAAAAGATTGAACGGTGCACAGATAACTTAGTCTTGGTACTGACTTCCTTCTTGCAGAAGAGAGTAAATCGTAGCTGAGCGCTCACTGCATTGGTTTTGATACACCTTGCTTCCAGTTCTTTCACTATGTTGCCATCCTGTGAGAATATGCATCCTAAGTACTTGAAACCGTCTACCTGTTCTAACTTTGTTCCTCCTATTTGGCTCTCAATCCGTTTATATTTCTTTCCCACTGACATTACTTTCGTTTTGGAGATGCTAATCTTCATACCATAGTCCTTACATTTCTGATCTAGCTTTGAAATATTACTTTGCAAACTTTCAATCGAATCTGCCATCACATCTAAGTCATCCGCATATGTAAGACTGCTTATTTTGTGTTCACATATCTTAATCTCACCCAGCCAGTCTATTGTTTTCAACATATGATCCATAAATAATATGAACAATAGTGGAGACAGGTTGCAGCCTTGTCTTACCCCTGAAACTACTCTGAACCATGAACTCAATTTACCGTCAACTGTAACTGCTGCCTGACTATCCATGTAAAGATCTTTAATTGCTTGCAAAAGTTTGCCTCCTATTCCATAATCTCGTAGAATAGGCAATAACTTCCTCCTAGGAACCCGGTCATATGCATTTTCTAGATCTATAAAGCATAGACACAATTCCCTGTTCCACTCATAACACTTCTCCATTATTTGCCGTAAGCTAAAGATCTGGCCCTGACAACCTCTAAGAGGCCTAAACCCAAACTGATTTTCATCCAATTGGTCCTCAACTAATACTCGCACTTTCCTTTCAACAATACCTGAGAAGATTTTACCCGCAATACTGATTAAAGAGATACGTCTGTAGTTGTTACAATCTTTTCTGTTTCCATGTTTAAAGATTGGTGTGATTATTGCTTTTGTCCAGTCCCGACTCCCAGGCCATTTCAATTATCCTGTGTAGCCATTTAAGACCTGCCATTCCACTGTATTTGATGAGTTCCGACTTAATTTCATCCACCCCAGCTGCTTTATTGCACTGCAATCTATTGACCATTTTCTGCACTTCCTCAAATGTGATCCTATTTACATCATCATTCCTATCCCATTCTACCTCGAAATCTGAAACATTACTGATCGTATTTTCACCTACATTGAGCAACTCTTCAAAATATTCCCTCCATGTGCCCAAGGCATCCACAGGATTCACCAGCAGTTTTCCTGACCTGTCCAAAATATTGGTCATTTCCTTCTTACCGCCCTTTCGAAGACCGCTAATTACACTCCAGAATGGTTTTCCAGCAGCTTGACCCATAGTCTCCAACCTGTTTCCAAAGTCTTCCCAAGATTTCTTCTTGGATGCTGCAATTATCTGTTTGGCTTTGTTTCTTTCTTCAATATAACTTTCTCTGTCTACCTGAGTTCTAGTATGTAGCCATTTTTGATACGCCTTCTTTTTCCTTTTACAGGCTTCCTTGACTGTGTCATTCCACCATGCTGTTTGCTTCATCCTACTTTTACACACTATTTAGCCACTTCTAGTACTGTGTCCATGTACCTTGTCCATTCCTTTTCCAATGACTGTAATTGACTACATTCAACTAACTGGTACCTTTCTGAGGTCGCTGTCATGTACTTGTGCCTGATTTCCTTATCTTGAAGTTTCTCCACTCTTATCCTCCTACATATGGACCTGACCTCCTGCACTTTCGGTCTCACAACCCCAATTTCACTGCAGATTAAATAATGATCAGTGCCATCAAAGAATCCCCTGAATACACGTGTGTCCGTCACAGCCTTCCTGGATTCCTGATCTGTTATTATATATATTATATATTATCTGTCAATGACAGATCTGGTTCCCCTGCCTTCCCAAGTATACCGGTGAATGTTCTTATGTTTAAAAAAGGAGTTTGTGATTACTAAGCCCATACTGGCACAGAAATCCAGGAGTTGTTTCCCGTTCCTGTTGGCCTCCATATCCTCTCCAAATTTACCCATAACCTTTTCATACCCTTCTGTTCGATTTCCAATCCTGGCATTAAACTCACCCATGAGCAGAACACTGTCCTTGTCCTTTACTCTAACAACTACATCACTGAGTGCCTCATAAAAACTATCCACCTTATCTTGATCTGTCCCTTCACAATGCGAATATACTGACACAATCCTAATTTTCTTGCTAGACACTGTCAAATCTATCCACATCAGTCGTTCGTTTACATACCTTACTGCAAATACGCTGGGTTCCATTTCTTTCCTGATGTAAAGCCCTACACCCCATTGTGCTATTCCTGCTTTGACTCCTGACAGGTAGACCTTGTATTCTCCCACTTTCTCTTTTTTCTCGCCCCTTACTCGAATGTCACTAACAGCTAAAACGTCCAGCCCCATCTTACTTGGAGCCTCTGCTAGCTCTACCTTCTTCCCTGAGTAGCCCCCATTGATATTAATAGCTCCCCATCTCATTACTATTTGTTTGCAAGTCGTATCTTAGGAGTCCCTGGTTTGTCAGTTAGAGGTGGGACTCCGTCACCTCCAAAGGTCCGAGGCATTTTGCTCTGATAGTTGCCAGCATCATATTTCAAGTACCAGGGAAGCAGGTTGCTAGCCTTACATGCCCAGAGTCCCATTGGGTTTTACCCCTAACGGTTGAGGGACTAACCGGTGGATTTGGTAGTCTTTGCCGTATGAGCACAAAGGTGACCACAACCCAGAATATGTCCGAGATGCCCAGCCTTATTCCAAAGTAACTGGTATCCCGACTGTCAGGACCACTTACTTGGCCACTCATACGTTGCGCGTGGTTCATGAACTAGGACATGACTACAGAAACCCACACCATGAGCTACAGGTTTCCCTATACGCTCTACGAAAATTTCAAAAAATCGATTTTTTGGCTTCAAATGTTCCTTGGGATGACTACTGCACTGTAGCGTTCATCCCAAGTTCGCCACAAGCTCCGTTATCGAATTAGAAGGCGAGTTGTGAAAGTGTCTCCGAAACCGATTCACAGCGGGGAAAAAACTATCGATATCGTGGCTAATGTGGCAGCATGTAATGTCAAATACGTCGTCACGAAACATAAAATTGCTAGAATTTGAGACTGGAACAGCTTCTTACAACTTCTCCACAAAAGGGGATGTAAAGCGCATCGAGCGAGCTGAGTAGCAGATGACAGAAGCTGCGGAAAAAGACCCGCAGGATCTGTGTGGCCACGAAGAAGGTAGAGGAGCACCTCCTTTTGGATTTGGAATTTCTGACTAGAGGTACACCGTAGAAATTATTGAACTATATGAAAAAAAATCGTCATAACTTATGAACGGTTTGCATTAGGACGTTCAAACGGCACTGTTGGTCGCGAGGCGTGGTGGGAATTTGTGTGCGCGTGCGGGACGAAGCCCACTTTCATTTGGACGGGTCCGTCAGTAAACGAAATTGTCGCATTTGGGAAAACTGAGAATCCGCATTTCGCGATCGAGAAATCTCTTCACCCTCAAAGGCTGACTGTGTGATGTGCAGTGTACAGTCACGGAATAACTGGTGCGATATTCATTGATGGCACGGTGACTACTGAGCGGTATATTAAGGCTTTGGAAGATGATTTCGCCCCCATTATCCAAAGTGACCCTGATATCGACAAGATGCGGTTCATGCGAGACGCTGCTCGACCCCATCGATGCAGGAGAGTGATGTCCTAGAGGTGCACTACGAGGACCGCATTCTGGCTCTTGGGTACCCAGAGGCCACTGGCATGGGCCGCGACTGGCGTCATATTCTCCAGAACTGAACACACGCAACTCCTTTTTGTGGGTCCATGTCAAAGACAAGCTGTACAGCAGCAACCCCAAAACCATTGCTGAGCTGAAAGCAGCCGTTCAGGAGGTCATCGACAGGTACGATTTTCCGACACTTCAGCGGGTCATGCAGAATTTCGCTATTTGTGTGCCCCACATCGTTACCAATTATGGCAGACATATCGAACATGTCATAACCTACATCCGAATGTCTGTAGTGACGTTTACATGTTGAATAAACTATGGGTGCACGCCCTAGTTTGTAAGTAATTTACTTTTTTTCCATATAGTTCAATAATTGTCACGCTGCATGCTTAACTGCGAAAAATGTAAACCAAAACTTTAAACGCGTTTTTTTCGATACGGTACTGTTCAGATTGGCGGGAAACGTACGACTTTAATCGGAATTTGATACTGTCAGTCTAAATTGAACTCTCTATCAGCATGAGTAGCCGTTCTTCCGATATCTTCAAAATTCTATTTTCGATCCATGCTTTTGTTTTGATTTTTTCGGCGAAAAACATGACATTCGTTTCAACAGGTCACCATTTTGTTAGGACTCAGTATTTTTCAATTAGCCTATGTGTACTGCTAGAAAATATATTGAGAATGACATACAAAATTATTGTGTTGCAGGTCCAGTAGGAGGGATTTTTGAACTTTCATCGACGACCAATGCTCCGGCTGCGTGCAGTCCTACCTGGTGCGGTGGCTACAGGGGCTTCCAATGCTGACACAAAAATGATTTTTTAAAGATAAAAATGTAAGAAATAAAATTACTTCATCAGATTTACCATTCATTTTTATTTTATTTGACAAAATTATGAAAATCGCCCATTTTTAGTGCTTTCCGGCAGGATTATACTCTCGAGGCGAATTCCGGGAGTATTCCTTTAAGGATACATGGTGCTTTGCCGGCTCAATATTATGTAAACATCAACACCTGTTTCCAGAGACGAGGTACTACGGAAGTAAAGCTGTGAGGAGTGCCCGTGAGTCGTGCTTGGGTAGCTCAGTTGATAGAGCACTTGCCTGCGAAAGGCAAAGGTCCCGAGTTCGAGGCTCGGTCCGGCACACAGTTTTAATCTACCAGGAAAGTTTCATCAACATCTGCTTCTTTCAGGCACTGTTTATAATGTACGGTATATGTTTTACAAATTTTTTGTTGGTATCAGGTAAAGCAGCACATTTTCTAGACAACCAGAAGTATTTTGAATACTTTTGGACATGCTTAGGGCTATTAAAAAAATTACAAAGATATTGATGCTTTTTTTTTTTCAAAATGCTTCCTCAAATTGAGGTTCCATTTAACCCAATGTCATACATCTGAAACAGACCAAATTTTTACCAGATATGCATGACATGATGACTGAGGTTATGCTATTTAATTCCACCTATTATTTATATTACAAAGGGAAAAAATATCACATCTTACATTTTAAATTTTATAACTTCTTTCCTAATAAAAATGTAATTTTTTTCTATAATTTAGTTGATTCTTCAATAAAGTTTAGGTCTGCTACATAAGTATGGACTACTGCAACTTACAGAAAAAAATTAGAGCAATGCTTTACGAACTTTAGGAAATATTTGCACCTGAATTCTGAAAAATACAATTTGCGGGAAATTGCAAGATATGAGTCCAATTAAACTGTGCCTCAGAACATTCCTGAAGCATAGTCTTCGTCCTGCTGCATTTCTTCATCTTCAAGCTTCCTCTTGGCATTCCTTTTAGCACTTCTTGCTTCTTTGGTAAAATAAAGAGCGAAACTTTCAGCTTCATGTACCCGTTGTCTGTCACAAGCAAGCAATTGGTCTTCCGTGTTAGAGCCACATTTTGTGCCTAAATTTCTCAGGACTTCCAACCTTCCTATCACTCCATCATTGAAAGACATCACTGCATCTAGCTCACCAACTTCTAATGTATTTAGTACTACAAAAACATTATTGGGTATTCTTTCCCATATTCAATATTTCAAACTTTCATTTGTATTCTGACTGCCCCCATGAAGACATTTACTAAGAAAAACAGGGTCACTCAGGTCTCTAAAAACTGGTTTTATTTCATTCATAACAGGCTCAAGTATAGAATGCTTATGATGGTATGTTTGACCACTTTTTTTTTTTTTTTTTTTTTTTTTTTTTTTTGCTTTTTGGTAAGCACACTAAGAATCTGCTCCTTTAGGGCAAAGTCCGTGAACACGGTGGTCATCTGTGGACAACTTATGAAAGTAGGTGACCCATACATGTTTTCTCGTTGCTGTAACACCATTCAGAGGTGCAGTTCGTCTAATGGCCAGTCCATAATAACTCTGAAGTAGGTCTATATCAGTTCCTGTCAATCTGCCATGGCCAGAAAGAGATTTTCCATCAGATAGTAACTTTCCTTTAATTTTTCCTTTAGTTTCCCGTTCATCTTCGGTTACACGATAAATCAGTCTAATCTAAAGGTCGCAAATTCAACTAAATACCCAGGAAATACAATTACGAACAACTTAAACTGGAAGGAACACACAGAAAATGTTGTGGAGAAGGCTAACCGAAGACTGCGTTTTATTGGCAGGACACTTAGAAAATGTAACAGATCTACTAAGGACACTGCCTACACTACGCTTGTCCGTCCTCTTTTTAGAATACTGCCACGCGGTGTCGGCTACTTACCAGATAGGATTGACGGAATACACTCCTGGAAATTGAAATAAGAACACAGTGAATTCATTGTCCCAGGAAGGGGAAACTTTATTGACACATTCCTGGGGTCAGATACATCACATGATCACACTGACAGAACCACAGGCACATAGACACAGGCAACAGAGCATGCACAATGTCGGCACTAGTACAGTGTATATCCACCTTTCGCAGCAATGCAGGCTGCTATTATCCCATGGAGACGATCGTAGAGATGCTGGATGTAGTCCTGTGGAACGACTTGCCATGCCATTTCCACCTGGCGCCTCAGTTGGACCAGCGTTCGTGCTGGACGTGCAGACCGCGTGAGACGACGCTTCATCCAGTCCCAAACATGCTCAATGGGGGACAGATCCGGAGATCTTGCTGGCCAGGGTAGTTGACTTACACCTTCTAGAGCACGTTGGGTGGCACGGGATACATGCGGACGTGCATTGTCCTGTTGGAACAGCAAGTTCCCTTGCCGGTCTAGGAATGGTAGAACGATGGGTTCGATGACGGTTTGGATGTACCGTGCACTATTCAGTGTCCCCTCGACGATCACCAGAGGTGTACGGCCAGTGTAGGAGATCGCTCCCCACACCATGATGCCGGGTGTTGGCCCTGTGTGCCTCGGTCGTATGCAGGCCTGATTGTGGCGCTCACCTGCACGGCGCCAAACACGCATACGACCATCATTGGCACCAAGGCAGAAGCGACTCTCATCGCTGAAGACGACACGTCTCCATTCGTCCCTCCATTCACGCCTGTCGCGACACCACTGGAGGCGGGCTGCAGGATGTTGGGGCGTGAGCGGAAGACGGCCTAACGGTGTGCGGGACCGTAGCCCAGCTTCATGGAGACGGTTGCGAATGGTCGTCGCCGATACCCCAGGAACAACAGTGTCCCTAATTTGCTGGGAAGTGGCGGTGCGGTCCCCTACGGCACTGCATAGGATCCTACGGTCTTGGCGTGCATCCGTGCGTCGCTGCTGTCCGGTCCCAGGTCGACGGGCACGTGCACCTTCCGCCGACCACTGGCGACAACATCGATGTACTGTGGAGACCTCACGCCCCACTTGTTGAGCAATTCGGCGGTACGTCCACCCGGCCTCCCGCATGCCCACTATACGCCCTCGCTCAAAGTCCGTCAACTGCACATACGGTTCACGTCCACGCTGTCGCCGCATGCTACCAGTGTTAAAGACGGCGATGGAGCTCCGAATGCCACGGCAAACTGGCTGATACTGACGGCGGCGGTGCACAAATGCTGCGCAGCTAGCGCCATTCGACGGCCAACACCGCGGTTCCTGGTGTGTCCGCTGTGCCGTGCGTGTGATCATTGCTTGTACAGCCCTCTCGCAGTGTCCGGAGCAAGTATGGTGGGTCTGACACAACGGTGTCAATGTGTTCTTTTTTTCCATTTCCAGGAGTGTACATCGAAAAAATTCAAAGAAGGGCAGCACGTTTTGTATTATCGCGAAATAGGGGAGAGAGTGTCACCGAAATGATACAGGATTTGTGATGCGCATCATTAAAAGAAAGGCGTTTTTCGTTGTGGCGGAATCTCCTCACGAAATTCCAATCACCAGCTTTTTCCTCCGAATGAGAAAATATTTTGTTGACGGCGACCTGGATAAAAAGAAACGATCAGCACGATAAAATAAGGGAAATCAGAGCTCGTACGGAAAGATATACAGGGTGGTCCATTGATCGTGACCAGGCCAAATATCTCACGAAATAAGCGTCAAACGAAAAAACTACAAAGAACGAAACTTGTCTAGCTTGAAGGGGAAACCTGATGACGCTATGGTTGGCCTGCTAGATGGCGCTGCCATAGATCAAACGGATATCAACTGCGTTTCTTTAAATAGGAATCCCCATTTTTATTACATATTCGTGAAGTAAGTAAATAAATATGAATGTTTTAGTTGTAACACTTTTTCGCTTTGTGATAGATGGCGCTGTAATAGTCACAAACATTTGACTCACAATTTTAGACGAACAGTTGGTAACAGGTAGATCTTTTAAATAAAAATACAGAACGTAGGTACATTTGAAGATTTCATTTCGGTTGTTCCAATGTGATACATGTACTTTGTGAACTTAACATTTCTGAGAACGCATGCTGTTACAGCGTGATTACCTGTAAATACCGCATCAATTCTATAAATGCTCAAACTGATGATCGTCAACCTCAATGCATTTGGTAATACGTGTAACGACATTCCTCTCAACAGCCAGTAGTTTGCCTTCCGTAATGTTCGCACATGCAGTGACAATGCGCTAACGTATGTTGTCAGGGGTTGTCAGTGGTGACGATAGCAAATATCCTTCAAATTTCCCCACAGAAAGAAATGCGGGGACGTCAGATCCGGTGAACGTGCGAACCATGGTATGGTGCTTCGACGACCATTCTACCTGTCATGAAATATGCTATTTAATACCGAATCAACGGCACGCGTGCTATGTGCCGGACATCCATCACGTTAGGAGTACATCGCCATTCTGTCATGCAGTGAAACATCTTGTAGTAACATCAGTAGAACATTACGTAGTAAACCAATATACATTGCAACATTTAGATTGCCATCGATAAAATGGGGGCCAATTATCCTTCCTCCCATAATGCCGCACCGTACATAAACCCGCCAAGGTCGCTGATGTTCCCTTTGTCGCAGCCATCGTATGTTTTCCGTTGCCCAATAGTGCATATTAATGCCCGTTTACGTTACCGCTGTTGGTGAATGATGCTTCGTCGCTAAATAGCACGCGTGCAAAAAATCTGTCATCGTCTAGTAATTTCTCTTGTGTCAAGTGGCAGAACTGTACACTACGTTCAAAGTCGTCGCCGGGCAATTCGAGGTACATAGAAATATAGTAAGGGTGTAGTCAAATGGTTCAAATGGCTCTGAGCACTATGGGACTTGACATCTGTGGTCATCAGTCCCCTAGAACTTAGATTTACTTAAACCTAACTAACCTAAGGACATCACACATCTGCATGCCCGAGGCAGGATTCGAACCTGCGACCGTAGCAGTCGCGCGGTTCCAGACTGAAGCGCCTAGAACCGTACGACCACACCGGCCTGCGGGGTGCTGTCGATGTTGATGTAGCATTCTCAACACCGACGTTTTTGAGATTCCCAATTCTCGCGCAATTTGTCTGCTACTGATCTGTGGATTAGGCGCGACAGCAGCTAAAACATCTACATGAGCATCATCATTTGTTGCAGGTCATGGTTGACGTTTCTCATGTGGCTGAACACTTCCTGTTTCCTTAAATAACGGCGAACGGTCCGGACACTTGGATGATATTGTCCCAGGGTACCGAGCAGCTTACATAGCACACGCCCGTTGGGCATTTTGATCACAATAGCCGTACATGAACACGATATCGATCTTTTCCGCAATTGGTAAACGGTCCATTTTAACACGGATAATGTATCACGAAGCAAATACCGTCCGCACTGGCGGAATGTGACTTGATACCACGTACTTATACGTCTGTGACTATTACAGCGCCATCTATCACAAAGTGAAAAAAGTGGTCCAACTAAAATATTCATATTTCTTTACGTACTACACGAATATGCATTAAATATAGGGGGGGGGGGAGTCCTATTTTAAAAATTTCAGTTGATATCCTTTTGACCTACGGCAGCGCCATCTAGCGGGCCAACCATAGCGCCATCTGGTATGCCCCTTCAAGCTAGAGGAGTTTCGTTCTTTGTAGTTTTTTAGTTTGACGCTTATTTCGTGAGATATTTGGCCCGGTCACTATCAATGGAGCACCCAGTAGGTGCTCGTTCTTTCCGCGCGCTATACGAGATTGGAATAATAGAAGATTGTGAAGGTGGTTCGATAAATACTCTGCCAGACGCTTACAAGGAGACGGCACGACCGTGGTGTCGGGGATTTGTCCGAAATTTTGTGTGGTGAAAGAGGACCCCTAACACCTCATGTGGTTAAAATATTAGGACGCACTACCCTAAAAATCCCGGGAAAATCGGTCCAAAGTTTCTTAGATGCCTTATAAGTATAAAATGTTAACCTGTTGCCGACCGGCTCTCTGGCCTAGTTGCAACCGGCGCGTGGTTGTTTAGGGTTCGGACTCTTACGCCAGAGATCTCGGGTTCGATTCCTCCTCTGGCACCTTTTTTTCCCTTTTGACTCATTTTCTTTTGTTATTCCCCCAATTATTCAGAAAGTTTCCCAAACCTGCATTACCTTTAACAAATTAGTTACGTTATTGAATAAAAATTATTTTCTTTTTGTCCAACGACACAATTCATGGCGGTGAGTTTTCCATTTTTCATTGTTAAGTATATGAGGAGAAACACTGGGTTTTTAATCAGAATAATAAAATCGATTGGGAAACATTCAATTTTTATTCATGTAATAAATATAAACAAAAACCGCAGAGGTAATTATCGTAAAAACAAACAAAGCAATAATTTTAGCGACATCTTGCGCAACATATAAAAGCGGATTTTTTTACAATGACAGGGCGTTTGCAATAAATCTGTACAAAAACATGCCCCATTAACATTTATGAAAATGTTTTGAGTTTCTGATAATTTTGAGGCAAATCAGGCATATTGAATCATGTCTCGGAATATTGGTGACGATAATTGATGTGAATTATAGAATGAATTTTTATACAATCTTCCCGGGAATGAATTTCACTAATTTCCTGTAACACTGCGCTGCAATTTTGCAAGCACCAGAAGAACAAAGAAACAAGTTCTGGAGGAGGAAACTAATCCGAGACGTCTGGCGTAATAGTCTTTCTTTTTTTTTTTCAAAAGAAAACAAAGACTCCATTTATACTTGTTTCTCCTTCCAGTAAACAAAAATGAGTCTCCTTCGTCTTGCTGGCGAAGAAGCAATCTTTTGGAACAAAAAAAGTAAAAAAAAGTTTTTCAAAGCCAAAATCAAATTTCTTTTTCCTTTAAGAACAAATTATGAGGAATAAATAAGGAAAAGTCGTTTTTTAATTAAAGTCGTCGTGCGACTTGTAGTTAAAGACCAGTTCTTACAGGAGCTCCTGAAGTGTATCCGCCTACAGCATGCCAGCCCGTCCAAATGTGTCTTCTCATGGCGTAGGCGTGGGTTCTGGATAGCAGATCTATTCAGTTCGGTTCGGTTTATACAGTTTTCAGCTTCTCAGGGCTTGGACGTTCCAGCTACTAGGTGGGTCATCGAAAGTGCTCCGTAAGAAATTGGAAAAATATGGTTTACAGCGTGGGTTGCGTATCAGGATGCAGTGTCGTTCGTTGAGATAAGTCCAATATCCTAGTGTAGACTTGTCGCCAGAAGTAAAAAGATAGCGGATCGTGTGGCCACAGAACCAATTCACAGGGTGAGTTTTGACGGAGGGGTAGAAAGTCTTATCGGGGTACAAAAGCATGGGGACGTCGATCTGAGCCGGTGTCTGGCGAGTAAGAAACGCCAAAATTCCAGACGTCGATGCTGTGCCACAGTGGAACCGGTGGACATCCCTGACACCCACTCCACAGTGGGTCCATGATAGTCCGAGCGCTAACCATGTAGACCAAACGGCAGCTCAGCAAAGTACTAACATTTTACACTTATAAGACACCTAAGAAAATTAGGATCGATTTTTGTCGGGATTTTCCTAGTAGTGCGTCCTAATATTTTAACCACGTGTGGTGTTAAGGGTCCTCTTTCACCACACCAAATTGCGGACAAATCCCCGACCCCACGGTCGTGCAGTCAGCTCGTTAGATGTGACTTGCAGAGCATCGGTGTAGATGTGGTTGCAGCGCGCGCGGAGGTGCGGCCGGTGCACTCGCCACAGCTGGGGCGGCGCCTTGTGCAACGGGCAGCGCGCCGAGAAACCAGATCCAGGGGGCCGCGGCGTCCTCCTACACCCCGGTCGCGTTTCGGCGCCGGGTATTTCGGCCGGCCAATGGGGAGCCGGCGAGGAGCTGGCGTCGCCGCGCGGCGCCTCCGCCACCGCCAGTCGGGCTCCAACCCACCTCCTGGCAGGTCACTCGTGCTCTGTCTGCGGCCGACTCCCCCCGTCCTCAAGAGCAGGTGAGTGCCGCTGCCCAGCACGCCCACATAGTCAGTGGGGACGCGAGAACGTGCCACTGCGAACCGCTAACATACCTCAACACTCGATTTAACGAATATCTAGTGACAATGAAAAAATTTGTTCTGAGGCGGGACGCGAGCTCATATTTCCTGCTCATTGCGAGCCGTCGTCTTAATCGTTAGGCTACCTGACAACTCCTCGTTCAATGGCGTTACGTCTTTCAAAATGGTTCAAATGGCTCTGAGCACTATGGGACTTAACATCTGAGGTCATCAGTCCCCTACGACTTAGAACTACTTAAACCTAACTAACCTAAGGACATCACACACATCCATGCCCGAGGCACGATTCGAACCTGTGACGGCAGCAGTCGCGTAGTTCCGGACTGAAGCGCCTAGAACCGCTCGGTCATTCCGGCCGGCTTTACATCTTTATCGATCCATTCATTTCACTTCACATATATTCCTTGTGCGGCGGTAGAACTCCGCCGACCACCGGCTCCGTTCCTCGACTGGAGCTGTTCGCACATATCCCGTGAGAACCTCCAGGTAGCAGTGTTCTTTCTGATATCGTATCCCGACACACTGACGAGTGAAAGGAAATCTTGGCTAAAACTCTGCACCTCGCCGCTGCACACACACACACACACACACACACACACATATATATATATATATATATATATATATATATATATATATATATATATATATATATATATATATATGCAGCGGCGAGGTGCAGAGTTTAATCCCGACTCTTGGCTGAAACTCTGCACCTCGCCGCTGAAAAAAAAAAAAAGTTTTCTCCTGCAACTAAGGCGAATGAGCCCTCTACTATATCTATGTTTTCGTCTCGTCCCTTAAAAAATTGATTTGACGTCAATCAGGAAACGTATTTGTGCCGTATCAGCCATCTTATGATGGCTCTGTGTGCTTTCCTGAACGTTAGCAGTAAAGGTACGTCTTGTAAATCCGCTGTGCATCATCGAGCCCGTAGAAAGTACTGCACGAATGAGAACTAAATCGTGCTGTTAAAATGCACAAATTATACGCATGAGCGGGTGCTGATAGGTATTCATACGCTACTGTGCAGTCGCTTCTATTCAGCTAAGGCGTCGCATAGCACAGTGTTGAATGACTTCAAATCCTAATAGTTATCCATGCTGTAAAATTTGCTTCTGATAGACGTTATTCTCCTTAGTGCCAAAATAGCGATTCTCTGATACCGTCGTAATATGCTCACCAAGACATCAGGCACTGTTCATAACATAAAATTCTTCTGCCTTGCTCGAAAAGTATTTTCGTTTATACATGAGCAGTTTCAATGGCTTACACACCATCATCAGATGTAAAATACTTTACTACAAACTGCGTGTCAGCGTCATAAGAAGCATACGACTTCAGTCTGCTGCTTATAATAATGCAGTTCATACTGATATGCTCTTCGCAACCAAGGATTACATATCTGGTGGTTGTAAGGCATTGAAACCAGACATATGTTAACAAAAATATACTGCGAGCTGGACACGACATTTTTATATCACTAAAAGTATTAAAATCGCTGCGTTCCACTGACGATGCTAACATTTGAGATATTCTTGTTGACTGAAAAATTCCGGAAGAAATATTTCAGGGCACCATATAGCTAAAACCATGACATTTACTAGAGAAATGAGCCAACGAATCGTTTCAGCGACGTACGAATTGCGAAAAATGGGGTTTTCTTCCCAACTTATAGCCTGATACACATAGTATTAGCCTCGGGCTCACCTTCACATTTCTCTTATTTTCAAAACGATACGAAGCGTTAAATGTGTTAGTTTACTTAATGATGCACCAAATCTTTAAAATGCATTCTCTGTTTCGTGTATGGCAAGCAAACATTTCATTCTGTTGTACAACTATAAATTTTTCGAAGTAATTTTCAGTGGTGGAAAGCAGTGTTCACTGAGGACGTCTCTACTGCTCGGTTTCCCTCACACCGTTCCTCGAAGACTAGTGCAAAACACAACGGAAGGACTGAAATACTAGTTTCTTTCCAGATACTGATTACAAGAGTGTTTAAAGAGCTGATGTTCGGAACATCTAACTTTCCGTCTTACCATAGTAACCCCAGTTGCCTGAAACAAAAGAGTCCTGCGTAAATACAGTTTTACTACACTTGGTCTTAATTTTGCACCGAATTCACACAGGAGTTTTCTTTCTAGGAATGTCATATGGTCCGACGAAACTATTTACTCTCTGGGCTGCGAGTGAGCAACAATCGGTTCTGTAGACTCGCCACGGTTACGATTCGTTATAAGTGTATTCTGTGTCGATGTGTCGTGCCAACATGTGTGTGAAAAAAAGATGGAGGGCTGTGGTTTTTCCTTATAAGCTTTGCTGTTGGTCGCCGTGTCAGTCTTTTAGGCAGCAGTGATGATGGCAGCCGAGTATTTCTAGATACAGGCTTGTCACACATAGCACGCCTTTGCAATTAACTTCCCTCCACTTCTTTAACGCTGTGAATTGCGATGGATTTCGTAACTGACCGTTTCCTGTTGCAAGTCCAATACGTATATGCCTTTCTTTGAAACGGTCAGGTCGGCCGCGATGACCGAGCGGTTCTAGGCGCTTCTGTCAGGAACCGCGCTGCTGCTACGGTCGCAGGTTCGAATCCTGTCTCGGGCATGGATGTGTGGGATGTCCTTAGGTTAGTTAGGTTTAAGTAATTCTAAGTCTAGGCGGACTGATGACCTCAGATGTTAAGTCCCATAGAGCTTAGAGCCATTTGAACCATCTGAAACGGTCATGTCTGTGTGCAACTTCTTCTTTGACTGTCTCAAACATATTTGAGGGCGTTTGACGAGGTACTAACACGCAGTACTCATTGTTGCTCCTTTCCCTATAACCTATGCTTCTCTGTATATCCAGCATTCGTTACTGATTTTTCTCTCCCGAGTTGATAACGAGTTGTCATTTAGCTAACCCCAGCTTCGTTGTAGTTTCAGTTTGTAGCAAAGAACAAAGATCCGTGTCCACTGCAGAGAGAAAGCGACCTGCAGAGAGCCATCGCCATTCCTTAATTTTTATTATTATTGATGATAACAACAACACGCGGAACCGTCTTCTATCTGCGTGGAAGATATCATAGCGGCACATCACTAATTTTCTCACCTATCTTTCTTAATCGGAATACAAGTGTTATAAAATTACACCGTGCCGATGAAGAAAGTGCTACAATAATGTTTAGAAACAGGAGGCATAACTCGGGATGATGCATATAAACTTGTATCTTTAGCCAAATAATAGGAATGGAAGCATATTAACAGAATCTTCCGTAGAACAAAAGCAAACTGGTGCTTTTCATTTATTATTAGGAATGAAAGCGTTGGTAACGAAAAAGTCCTTTTTTTATTTTTCCTTTCAGGCGAGCTGCTAGTGGGGCAGAGGGAGTCTCAGTGGGGAATATTAGGCAAGGTATTTCCAATTCCGCCATTTGCTGTATAACCAATGGAAACCTCCCGAAAATCGTGATCAGAACCGGGAGTAGGGTCTATTTTTATGTTGAGATCTACTGCTGTTCGTAACTAATTTCCAGGGAAGCATTCGAAGGAAGCAACCCACTGCGAGAGACCGATGTCTCATCAGTTTAACGAACTATTTTCGATACACATAGAAAGGAAACATAAAAATGTTACAAGATGCGATCTTTGCTGTTTCCAAGCTCTGGTGTTAAAAAGACAGCAGCCTACCGTTAATATTAAGCTGTGACATATACCACAAACGAGTTTTTAACATTCTAGAAACGCTTCTAAAGAATTTATGGCTAACTGAAAGGACAAAAAGAAAAGACATCAAAGCGCAAGGAAAGGAGTATCCACGTACGCAGCCACAGCTAAAAAAGTTTGCACTTCTAAGTCATTTACTCAAGCTGCAAAGATGTAGCAATACATAAAATTTACTTTAGAAGTGTTCCCACATAAAAGTAGTCGGTACGTGTTAAGTTGTAGTTCATGAAGTAATATGAGTATGCTTCATTGCCATTATCTGTTTTTACAATCTTTACGAGACAAGATTCTGTGCTAAAAAGTCAAGTGCTTTGTTAGGAGGTTCCGTTACGCTCATTAAATGCCAGAAATCGACATATCAAACTTGTGATGGGGCATCTATCTCTTTGCCTTTCCCTCTTTCAGATTCTTCCAGAAACGCATATAAATACACATCGTGTCTTGGCTCCGAACTTCACTCTGCTAGAGCGCCTCGCCAACTTTGCTTAATATCACACACGCTCCACCTAAGAGCGGAACCCGTGATTCTGCTTACTGCTGTTGGCATTATTTCGTTTAACCGTTGTCGGTTCATACTCTTGAGCTGTAATAGTAACACTATCACGTTAATCGAACAGCCTCCTCTCATACGTCCACTCTTGCGTTGCTTTCGCTAGTTACTCATGCTTGTAAAAAAAATATTCTCCGATAGTGAAGTGGGACGAACCATTTGGACCATTACCTGATGAGAGATGACAGCTAAATCACCTTCTCTAACGAACCCGTTTCTAAAGCAACGTACATCTGAAAAGCGGTCTTGTATTCTCAAGCACTAGCATTATACTGTTCCTAACAATACGTTACAGCACAAAGGAAATGATCATGGTAAAATTCGCTGAAGAAAAAAGAAACAAACTGGCTTGCTTCCATCATCGAAACGTCTGCTGTTGATTACGGAAGATCTACATCCACATCTTCTTCCATACTCTGTACTCCACTGTGAATTACGTGGCAGAAGGTACCTCTCATTTTGTCCGCAGTACGTTGTCCTCTATGACGAGTGTTCATCGGAGGTGAGGGTATCATCTGGAGTGCCCCAGGGAAGTGTGGTAGGTCCGCTGTTGTTTTCTATCTACATAAATGATATTTTGGATAGGGTGGACAGGAATGTGCTGCTGTTTGCTGATGATGCTGTGGTGTACGGCAAGGTGTCGTCGTTGAGTGACTGTAGGAGGATACAAAATGACTTGGACAGGATTAGTGATTGGTGTAAAGAATGGCAGCTAACTCTAAATATAGATAAATGCAAATTAATGCAGATGAATAGGAAAAAGGATCCCATAATGTTTGAATACTCCATTAGTAGTGTCACGCTTGACACAGTCACGTCGATTAAATATTTGGGCGTAACATTGCAGAGCGATATGAAGTGGGACAGGCATGTGATGGCAGTTGTGGGGAAGGTTCATTGGTAGAATTTTGGGAAGATGTGGTTCATCTGTAAAGGAGACCGCTTGTAAAACACTAATGCGACCTATTCTTGAGTACTGCTCGAGTGTTTGGGATCCCTATCAGGTCGGACTGAGGGAGGACATAGAAGCAATTCAGAGGCGGGCTGCTAGGTTTGTTACTGGTAGGTTGGATCATCACGCGATTGTTACGGAAATGCTTCAGGAACCCGGGTGGGAGTCACTGGAGGAAAGGAGGCGTTCTTTTCGTGAATCGCTTCTGAGGAAATTTAGAGAAGCAGCATTTGAGGCTGACTGCAGTACAATTTTACTGCCACCAACTCACATTTCGCAGAAAGACCGCAAAGATAAGATAATAGAGATTAGGGCTCGTACAGAGGCATATAGGCAGTCATTTTTCCCTCGTTCTGTTCGGGAGTGGAACAGGGAGAGAAGATGCTAGTTGTGGTACGAGGTACCCTCCGCCACGCACCGTATGGTGGATTGCGGAGTATGTATGTAGATGTCACATGTATGAAGTGCACGAAGGTTGTCGCGGTATACGTAGCGTCTGCCAGTTCACGTTTTTGGCTTATCCGTGGGGCATACTGCCGCTGGTCAAACTGAAGTGTCTCCATTCGTGCTGCCCTCTTTTGTATAAGCCCAATAACTCCTGTTGGATTTGTTTCTTATGGGTGCCACACAAGCGGACAAAATTCCAACATGCATCGCACGAGTGTTTTTGTAAGTAATCTCCTTTGTGGACTGCGTTTTCGCTTTATCCTGTAAAGCTGTGCGCCTGCTTCACCTTCGAATGAGGCTATGTGACCACAGTTCGTTTCATATCGCCACAAACTGATAGATCGAGGTATTTGTATGGGCTAACTGATTCAAAAAAATCAAATGGCTCTGAGCACTATGCGACTTAACTTCGGAGGTCATTAGTCGCCTAGAACTTAGAACTAGTTAAACCTAACTAACCTAAGGAGATCACACGCATCCATGCCCGAGGCAGGATTCGAACCTGCGATCTTAGCGGTCTCGGGGCTCCATACTGCAGCGCCTAGAACCGCACGGCCACTTCGGCCGGCGGCTGACTGATTCGAATGGTGACTCACTGAATTTGCAGTCCCCGTTCCAACTTCGAAATCTTATCAAGATCTGAATGGATTTTGAGCAGATTCGTCCAGATAATACTTCATTATAGATAACTGCACCACCTGCATGAACGGTGAGGGATTATTATTGTCTGCCATGTCAGTGGTACGCGACGCGAATAGCAGGGGTCCCGACACGGTTCCTGCGGGCACTCCTCAAACTGCTTCCACATCTGTCGATGACTCCCCGTCCGAGGTCGGCTATCGCGGGTTGGGTTGGCCGCCTCCGGCGCCCGCTGGCTGTCCGACGCGCAGCCTGGACGGCACGCCGTGCCGATTGCTAAAGTTAGCGCCAACAGAAATATATCGCGGCCGCGAGTCAAAAATGGCGGCCGCCCGCGCCTGCGGCTGGAGAACCGGGGAAGGGAGACGGTGACGACCGCCGCCCGCCGCCCACCGCCCACCGCCCACGCACAACCGCTGGAGACACCCCCGCCGCCGATGCCCCGCGTAACAATCCGGCTCCAGGCCGACTGCGAGGAACCAAACTGCTGCCGACAGCATGTGTCCGCTGCGGACGCGCCATTGACTTTGGGTCCAGAGACACTACGCCACGCGGACTTCTCTCTCATTTCAAGATTAGTTTCTTATAGTTATATGTTTTGACGGTGCCATTATGGCCTTATCACTTTAGGACATGGTGTAAAAAAGATCTGAGGATGGTCATTACGGACTGAAACCTGTCATCGTGTAAAGAATTCATATTATGATCAAAGACTGGAATAAAAAAAAAATTTGACAGTATTGGATCACTGTTTGTATACGCGACCATGTCGCAGTTGGTGAGATTAGTTTCTTCTTCCTCTTATTTTTCTTTCGTATACATATACTATGGCAGGTATCGGCTGGATGTTCTCCATTTTCGTCTGCCCTGTGCCTCTTCCTTAACCTCCCAATAACTTGGTCGTTTTAGAGCATTATTTAAAATTAATAGTCTTTTTGTTTCCCCTCCATTTTCATCGCAATCTTTCCATTAACGACTCTTCGTTCGCAACGTGTATGCCAGCCATGACGATTTCCTCATTATAACCATTGCATTAGTTTCGTATCCTCTAATATTCTTAGAAGTGTCCGCCCCCGATAGCTGAGTGGTCAGCACGACAGACTGTCAATCCAAATGGCCAGGGTTCGATTCCCGGCTGGGTCGGGGATTTTCTCCGCTCAGGGACTGGGTGTTGTGTTGTCCTAATCATCATCATTTCATGCCCAACGACGCGCAAGTCGTCGAAGTGGCGTCAAATCTAAAGACTTGCACCAGGCGAGCGGTCTACCCGACGGGAGGCCCTCGCCACACGACATTATCATTATTTCAGAAGTACTCCTCATCCGCTATTCTGTCAGCCAGCTCCATTTTCAGCACGTTTTTCCTAATTTTGGAAGTCAGTCATGCAGAAATCTCTAAATGATAAAACCTCCTATATTTAACCGTTCTTATATTTAGGCTGTGAAACCATTCTCAAGTGACTCATTATTGTCCTATGGCACGTAACTCACATTCGAGGGTACCCATACTCCAGAAAGGGAAGAAATATAGTGTAATTCTTTTTTTCTTTCTTTTTTTTACATGACTGCACGTTCAGAGACCGTGAATAGTTACAATTGAAAGAGAAACAGCCCTCGGTCACTATATTTTTAACAAATTAGCCTGGTTTCAACACTGCTAGGAGTGTCTTCTTCAGAATTTAAAACAAAGAATAATCTATATTCTATAACATGGTCACAGAATAATATCTAAAAACGTATTATAGGGTTTAAGTACGGAATCATCGTAAATGACTGACAGTACTTATATGTCATTTACAAAATAATAAATATGCCAGAATGGCATTAGTCACAAAGCTATTTAAGATAAAGAAAACTGTATGGCGAGCCACTAAGGGCTGCTCGTTACTTGCGTGGTGCAGGTTGCAAAACGGACTCATTCCCTGTCAGTCTTTTACGATGTTTCCGTACTTATACCCTATCATACGTTTTTAGTCGTTATTCTGTGACCATGTTATAGAATATAGATCTTTGTTTTAAATGCTGAAGAAGACACTCCTAACAGTGTTGAAACCAGGTTAATTTGTTAAAAATATAGTGATCGAGGGCTGTTACTCTTTCAATTGGAAATATAGTGTAGTCAGGTGTTTTTCTTTCAGTATTGCACACGTTTTCAGCTGGGTCGGAACTCGAACTTTTTTGTGGCTACTTACAAGTCGCCATTCGTTTTGCTGTGTACTTCATACCCCCATGTCTAGGAACTCTCCCCTCCCCCCCCCCCCCCCCCCCGTACACACTATCTTGTAGGAGCCCCTGGCTACAATGCATGCCGCAGCTCATGTCACAAGTATTGCATGTGATGTTCTTGAGCTCTTACTACGATGTACAATGTGACTCCTCAGTACCCTATGACAATAATGAATCGCTTAAAAACGGTTGCAGACCCAAAATTACAATACTCTCCAAAGGAGATCAAACAAGCCACGTGCAGAAAGTGTTGTCATTTTGACTGCCAAATATCGTCCCTCTGACGTTTTGACTGTCCATGATTCGCTGCCTTATTTTCATCGGAACTATTTTTGCTGTCAACAGACGTATCACCTTTTCAAATGCTGTTTTACTCATAGACATTCCATTTCTTATTTCCTCCACATAGCTTCCATTTTCTACCGCCAAACTTTCTAAGTTTCTAAAACACTGTAACTGTTTTTGGGGTCGTTCCTAGGAATGACATTTTGACGGGACCTTCAACTTTGATGATTCTCATCATTCTTTCCACAATTACGAACCTCTCCATCATAAATTGATAAACTGTGCCTCTGCCTCTCATTCAGCCAATACTGCTTGATCATCTCCATACCTAATTGTCTTTATCCTTTCTCGATGTGGAGAAAGATGAGACTCGTGTTAGAAGAGGCGTTAAACATTGACGTTGTTGACCACCAACGCTTTCCAATATTACTGCTGAGAAACTGACAGATAAGTTATTATAAACGACAGAGGTATAATAGTAGGACGAACATAAGCATCGGCCATGTATTCTGTTTCTCATTATTGAAACATATTACTCCTGCCGTCCCGCAGTTAGCTCGATACCGTGCCACCACTTATGTGGACTACCGGTGTTTCTCGTCTCTCCCCAAGTTTCCACGTCACATGTTTTCCGCTGTGGTTGCTGGAAATTTCAGCCCAGTCCCGTTTTGCGATATGTGTACAAACTTTTTCTGGCTATGGGTAGGGTTTGGTGTTACACCATACCTATCCATAACTTCTTAGATCTTTCGTCGTAATTTGTTATATTTACGTTTCTAGGTACTTCTACAGTTTTTACACTATATGCTCAAAGGGAGGGAAGAATGCAGTAGTAGAATTTAGCGTCTCATTGAGAAGGGGCTCATTCGAGCTAAGGCACAAGTTAAGTTGGACAGAGACACGTCAGGCGCCAGCGGTGGTGATCCTCAAGCAATTTCCTCCAGCTGTTCCCGTGAAACTTACAAAAAACGTAGATTAGGACAGCTGGAAGAGGGATGGTTTAACCCCCTCTCCCCACAACGTCTTACCCATTTCTTACTTTTCTTTTCCCTCCAATAGTCATCTTTATTGCAGTGAGATCTCACTGGAAGGATACGTTCCATCACTCCACGCAAACTAAAAGTTTTTCGTCTCGCGGGCAGCTTGGCACCTTTCATTTTTCCAATGTTATCCATCCAAAACATGTTTCGGTAAATTTAAAACTCTTCAACTCTTTTTTTCATTGTTTGGTCGAAAATATTTGCGTATTGAATAATGTAGAGAATCGTACAGACCAGGATGGACCTATTGACAACAGGAGCCACATCTTCAGGATACTAAGACACTGAAATAACTGCTGTTTTCACTCAGCTGCGCCGACTTGACAGACCTTGAACGGAACAGCTTACACTACACTCGTTCGTCCTCTGTTAGAATATTGCTGCGCGGTGTGGGATCCTTACCAGGTGGGATTGACGGAGGACATCGAAAGGGTGCAAAAAAGGGCAGCTCGTTTTGTATTATCGCGTTATAGGGGAGAGAGTGTGGCAGATATGATACACGAGTTGGGATGGAAGTCATTACAGCACAGACGTTTTTCGTCGCGGCGAGACCTTTTTACGAAATTTCAGTCACCAACTTTCTCTTCCGAATGCGAAAATATTTTGTTGAGCCCAACCTACATAGGTAGGAATGATCATCAAAATAAAATAAGAGAAATCAGAGCTCGAACAGAAAGGTTTAGGTGTTCGTTTTTCCCGCTCGCGGTTCAGGAGTGGAATAGTAGAGAGATAGTATGATTGTGGTTCGATGAACCCTCTGCCAAGCACTTAAATGTGAATTGCAGAGTAGTCATGTAGATGTAGATGTAGATGTAGAACTAACTATCGCTCCTCGAGCTTGCGATGAGCCATTGTTAGTAGATGGGCCCGAGAAGGAACACTACATCTCCGACCGAAATTTGGTTGCCTTCTCTTCGGGGCTGAAATTCCCCCCAGGTCTCAGGAGTTCACGTTTATACAGTTTTCATAAGCCGTTCAGCGTGAAAATAAGACCACAGCCCATTCCCGTGTCTATTCTTGTCGAAGAGACGTCGAAATCATCTGGAAGCCAGACTCTGTTATTCCTTGCACCCTTCGTTTCGTTTGCACCTGTAGTTTCTTCATTTTGAAGAAGTGTGTACCTTTGCAACAGTTATAACTTGCACGCCAGAAGAGTAGCAGAGCTTTCTCGAGAGAGCATATCAGCGAGAGATGATACCCACTAAGTGGATCGCGTAGAGTAGCTACTGAAAAGGAGAAACTACAGAGTCAAATGAGCAAGAGAAAGGCTTGCATTAGCAGCAGCATCATCATATTGTACTCATAAGACTCTAGTTTTCTCGTTTTGTGAAGTTTTCTGGGCATTTAAAGCCTTATGAAGATATGTCTCAATATTTGTGCAGCTTCATTGAATCTGCCATCATGTTCTAAGGTTGTGAGAATAGTTTTGTGCCTTGCCATAAAATTAACTTAAAGACCTCTAGAATATGTACAATAAAATGATACTCTGGTCTGAAATAACCGGTAGACAGCGAGCCATACTTCGCGCTCTACAATAGCCGACCCGTATTTATTTCTCGGAGAACTGTTCCACGTAGCAGCACTTACTCTGATGGCTTTTCTCGTAACTTGTCCAATACAAGATATACACCAAGATATACCCAGGTACTGTTGCATACTCCAAGGTATACGTAAATACTGTGCGTTTGCTGATCCGTGTTAGCTAGTCTCGTATCACAACTGCAGGTTGATAAATGCTTTCTTTCCAGCGAATAAGAATATATAACCACGAATATTATAAATGAGCGTCCTGTAACTTATCAAAACTCATGGGAAACTATATTTGTATTATCATCCCTGCCCAAACAACACTGGTATAATATGAAACAGTTTACTGTACCTGAGTTGGTTGAAGTCTCGACAGTGTGCTTCCAAAATCACTAGACATTATCATGTTTCCACCTCGTTTTTATAGTTTGCCAAGAGAGGCACTCCTGTGGTAAAACATTGGACCTGGCAGGACGGTTGTTCATCCTGATTTAGGTTTCCTGTGGTTTCCCTAAACCGCTTATGGTGAATGCCAGGATTATTCTTGAGAACAGCACAGCCAATTTCCTTCAACATTCTTCATCGAGCAGAGCTAGTGCTCCGTGTCTAACGCGGCGTTAAACCCTAATCTTCCTTCCTTCCGTACAGTTTTCTACAGGTATGTATATATTCCTCAAGACACCATACAGAGCATGGTCAAGGCTACTTTCCACTAGTATTAGCCACTTCACATAACATTCGCGAAAAGAGGGAGGGTAAAAGAAACTGTATACAAGCCTCGGCAAGTGCGCCAGTCTCTCTTGTATCACGATCCCAACATATGATAGAATCATTAAATACCGTAATTTCTCTTATGTCATGATCCTGACATACGACACAACCAGAAAAATTATTGAAAAATTCTTCCTCGCGCACCGATTCTCTAAATTAGGCAACATGGTACAACGAGAACAATGTCGCGTTTCTTCGAGAGATGCTAATTTAAATTTCCTAGTTGCCTCTGATACACTTTCGTGTGTCTTTCACCGAGCTGTTACGCTCCTAGTAGCGCATTCTGAGTTCCTTCAACGTCTTCTGACGGGCCCCCAAATACTGGGGCAGCGCTGCATAATAAATCGCACGAAGTTCTTCCGTGCTGTTTGCCTAACGGAAGCGCTACACTTCGCCAGAATTCTCCCAACAATCTGTCTAACATTAGCTATTCCTGCAACTAGTTTTTTGCTCTCGTTTCATTTCATATCACTTCATAATAACACCCCAAAGATACCACAATAAATATTTGAAACGGTGTAAATATCGTGTAGGTTCTGTTATATTTTCTAGGAACTCTCGATCTAGTTTCTCTATTATCATTCTCATATGTCTCCCTTTGAGTAAATTACGACATAATAATGGTTCTAAATCTGTTTGCAATTCAAGAAACATCTAACGTATCCAATATTTCGCAGACGATATTATCAACTTTTCTTAAATAGGTTCTACAATGAGATCATTACAGATGAAACATAATATCATTTTTGTGAGTTTTAAGACAGCGAAAATACAATTTATTGATATATTACAGTCCACGGTTCAGATGCGTGCAGCAGAAAACAGGGCACTTGGATAAATGTGTCCTTCACTACAATTAACAAATTCTAACAAACCTATCACAGAAGTTAATCTTCACATCTTGCACTAATGGGCCTGAAAACTGGTACATACTTGAACGGACTCTAATAATATATGACACACCAAAGTGTGGTAAAGCGTTTCAAAAGCGCTGTTGTGATTATCGGTTTAGGCATCGATGTTATCTTTCAATGTACGTACTATGGAGCTCTCTTTCAGTTTGGGAAAACTTAGGAAATTTCTTGTTCTACTTTCCATCAGAGAAATCTCAGGTAAATATCAAATACTGTTCCGTATCCACCTGTTCGGGTGATTAATAAAAGTACCACAGGATTCATCTGGCTACTACTGAGCGCAAAGCTTGCCGACGAAAACGCAGTCTTCTTTTCATGACTGATATGACGTACATTCAGAGCACGGGAAGACCATTCTGCAATTCCTTCTGACCTTTATTACTACAGTCCCTTGTGCTCAGTTAAAAACTCTGTCTCCACACACACGATTCCCCGATATTATGTCAGTGACATGCCAGCCTCTGCATGGCGATGACATTCTATGACTAATCAAGAGAACGATTACCATTCGCCTATGAGGCGCTGATATCGTGTGAAAGCTTTTAATGTATTCGGCCTTAGACGATGACAGAAAATGGTCCAAGCAGCGCATTACCGTAAACTGAGATATGCAGACAGGGAGAAGCACCAATATTTCACTTTTTTTTCAGTGTAATACTTATTGAAGGATCCGTGATTCAACGTTATTCATGCAAGAGTGTCGCACATTTGGTCTATCCGGTACCACCCAAAGATCACATGCCAGGCCAATATCCTGTAAGAAAGAATTAGCTTAACAGACTTGTGAATATACAAATATACTTATCAAAACTAGCTATAAAAACTGTGAAATCATTCTTCTTAAAATTTTAAGGCATGTCCCTTGATTCCACCTAAAAAGGAGTGCTGTTGCTGTGGCCTTCAGTCCTGAGATTGCTCTAATGCAACGCTTCACACTGGTCTATCCTGCGCAAGAGTTAATTTCCCTCTACATGTATTATTACCTGCTCCCCCTCCTTGCATTGTCATATATACCAATCATTGATGACTCTGGACGTGTCCTATAATCCTATCCCTTCTTTTACTCCAGATATTCGACTCACCATCTCTTCACTGACTATCCGATCTAGTCGTCTAACGAACATCATTCTTCATAACACCTTATCTCAAAAAGCTTCTGTTCTCTGCTTCTCTGAACTGTATACCGTCCGCGTTTCACTTCCTTACAAGGTTACACTCCAAACAAATGACCTCGACTTCGGCCTTAGGCGGGTTTCTACTGTCCAAGTAGCAAACCTCATCCGTTACTTTCAGTGTCTCATTTCCTAATCGAATTTTCTTACCATCCTCTTAGTTAATTAGATAACGTTCCATTTTCCCTGCTTTGCTTTTGTTTATGCTCATCGTACAACAAGTTTTAAGACTGTATCCGTAGTGCTCAAGTAAGCTCCCCAGTTTTTTGCCGTCTCTGACAGTATTGCAAATAAAGTGTTTCATTTCTTCTCTATTGACGTTAATTCCTTTTCATAATTTCTCTTTGGATTCCTTTACTGCTTGTTCTACATAGTTCTATATAAAGGTTGAAAAACTTGGAGTATGGACTACAATGCTCTCTTCTGAACTACTGCCTGCCTATCATGCCCTCGACTGATACAATTGGTTTCTGATTTCTGTTCAGGTTGTACATAATCTAAGTATAGAATATAAGGGACGTGATTTTTATACTATGTATACTTACTTTATTTACTGTCTATATAACTGTCTTCGTAGCCGGAGTAGATGTTTTGCACTGCTACTTTGGCCTGTTGAAACCGGTTCAAATTCTACTGAACAGAAGCGAGAAAGAATGATTTCTGAGTGCCACACTGTTCTTCAATATCGTGGATTAAATTCCGGACCTCTGATCAGTGTCTCATGAAGTAACGTCATTTTATACAACTGAAGTTTATCCGTCAGTCGGATGGAGACGTTTAGCGCGGAGACGCCGCTGGTGCTATCGAAGTGCAATGTGTTGGCGCCGTTCCCCTTCGACGTCAGACACACCACACTTCAGCGAGCTCTTCACAGACTTCTGCGTAGGTCCGCTAGAGACACAACACATACACACCGTGAAGAAATTTTCCAATGTGAGTGAGAAATCGTTTCTACTGAGACAGTTCAACAATCCCTCTCGAGTCTTCCACCAAATACCACATAACTTTTTTTTCTTTTATTTTATAGTTTTTCTCTTGTTTGTTTTAATCAGTATGTCAACAGTTTATCATTGTTCGTAACTGGAATAAAGTGCTGCTCTACAAACAACATGTAGTCACTATAATACAGGGACGACCGATTTGTTAAAGAAAGGAAAGGAACTTGCGGTTTAATGTCTCGTCGAAGATCACGTCATCAGAAATGTAGCCCAAGCTCGGAGAGAAGCAGGAAGAGGCAAGAAATTGGCCATACCTTTCCAAAGGAACCACGCCCCCATTCACCTTAAGCGATTTAGGGAAACCACGAGAAACCGAAATCAGGACGGCCTAACGGGGATTACAAACGCCATTCTCGCAAATCCTGTTATATTGATTTAGTAGCATTTAATGAGAAGATGGTGTAGTAGACAATAGACATATGATTCGAGTTTTGGCAGCACGAGTGCCTCATCAGACTATCAGTCTAAAACGAAGTGGCGTTGCTGTCCAGCTCCCAGGAAAAGACGAACATTTACTATGATCAGCTAAATCCACTGTCTTCCCATAAGAATGTTTGGCACGGTTTATAGCTTTATCAACTGTCGTTATCTGTTCGTCAATGCGATAGCTCTCTCACAAATTTAAGAAATCATCAGAATCACCTTACTTAAGATGAACCGTGTACAAAAACAAGAGAGTAACATATCTAGAGTAAAAGAGATTTCACGGGAAAGTAATTTTAAGGAAACAGACTACAGTAGAATTTGATCAGCTAAATATAATTTTGAGGCGATAGATTATTTCAACACGACTTCATACTTCTGACATCTGTCCTATAGTGAACTAGTATTCGTTTTACTCAAACCGTGCTTGTCATCGAAATGCAACAAATACAGCTTTTATTAAAGTTGTTGTGGGAATCAGACCAATTGCCTCGATTCATATACGAGGGCTGTATTAGTTCGAAACGGTTTATTTGCAACATTTAGCTACGCCTCGTGCAAATTCTCCACATAGTCGCCTCTTCAACTTATACATTTGTCGTAGCGTGGTACCAACTTTCCAGTACCCTCTGACTGTCCAATCCCCTGTGACTTCCGTCAATTCCCTGTGCTGGTCTGCAGCTCGTTGTCTGTGGCAAAATATTGTGGCCATAGCCAGCGGTCCTTGTGAGCGAACAGGTGAAAATCAGAAGGGGCCAAGTCCGGGCTGTGTGATGGGCGATCAAACACCTCTCATCGAAAACGCTGCAGGAGCGTCTTCATTGCCCCTGCGAAGTGCTGCCGAGGATTGTCCTGAAGAAGGAAACCCATGACAGTTACGTAATGTGGGCTGCGTGAAATCAGATGGAATCCCTCAGCAGGCACAGCATACTTAGCGGGAGACTTCTGTTGCAACCATTTTTACGTCTCACTGTGCTCTCAGGACTGAAAAGTGTGACGTGACGCGACTGATAGGCTTATTAGAGATACTGTTCAACTCATCTGCGCCAACCCTCATCAGATTTTCAATGTGGCTCTAATTTCGCGATTGATCAGAAGTTCAAAAGAAATAGCCTTCGTAATTTGATGAATTATGAGTGCTAAATTTCCAGATTACGTCCTTTGGTTCTGCCAGCTACAGTACAATTTGCCTCGTTCATTTCCCAGAAGACCTTCCTTCGAGTGGGGTTTATGTAACACGGTCTGCTAATGTTGGCGTGTGATCTGGTTAATGTGGTTATTGAAACTGTTGATCTGGTGGAGTGCTGAAATTTTTCTGGAAAATGCGGTATTAAGAATCATGAGATGCAATATGATTCTGGAGACACATTGCACTAGTCAGCCAATACAGAGTCAAAGCAAAACTGTAGGACTTCTTGACTCACAAAATACCTTTATTTTCAATCAAGCAATTCGGGATCCATTTGGATATACTTCTGTGTCTAAAACGTGTATATCAATTTCAGTATTATTTATTTATAGTACTCACTAGGGGCACAGTATAAGCCTTGTGATTTAGATATTTCGGTTGGAAAAATCAGACTGCATATCCAAACGCTCTGGGTTCGAGTTCTAATCTGTAGGAAGGTCTTGCTCGTGGTAATAGTTTCCGTATGTGGGAAGACCAAGATGTAATATGGTTCATATTCTACATTTAACTATATGTCCGGTTGAAGGAAAGCAGCATCCTTCTTCTAGTTGACCACTGTTTGGAACTTTCTGTAAAACCTTAAATTTGTTAATCTCTGCAGCCTCTGTACTATATACAAACTTCTTTTTATTGCCAAGTATAAGAACTCATATGGCAGAAGACACAAAGACAACATCTTGTTAGGAGACAAAATATTAACTCAATTTGTTTCTCCGTAGCATTCATGAGAAAGAGGGCAGTATGCTAACCTCTTACTCTCGCAACTGGTACAGTGTAGACTAGAGGCCGTTACATTACTAATGTAGGCGAAAACTAGTGATGTGTTTTGCCGAAACTATAAACGATTCTTAGATGTGCTCGAAAATCGTAAAAGAGGGGACTTTTGTATTAATTGTATCAGCCAATTTCTTGACGTTATGGACGATGCCACTAAATTAAAAGCTTGTTAATAATTGAATCAGTCTGTTATTCTGTCTCCTTTCTGTGTCTCGCAGCGCGAAACACAAATGTACGTATTTATTGTCGTTTCAGAAACATTCACAACGGGACTAACAGTACAGAAGAAGTAAAATTAGGAGGCAACTTAGAGGTTTATTGAAATCAAATTATCGGTCAGTTCTTTATGAATCGGCTGCACCGCTATCGCGTCTCTAGAAAATTTAAAGACGATAAGAAGGGTATACTAAGACACTCTTGCTACAAGTAAGAAAATGGGGTAGGGAAAGAATTTGTGGGAGAAGAAGCGAGAGGAAAGTGAACATATGAGAAAGGCAAAGGGCAGTTGATGAAGGACGAAAGAGGTTGAATAATACAAGCGTGTTTCTCTCTGCAACCTTCAGATTGCCTGCTATTAAAGGCCGTGTTGTCAGTATTGCGGGAGAAAAGCTTTGAAATCTTTTGTCTGCAGTACAAACCCCTGACAAATGTTAAAACAGCTTCTTTTGGGTGAATTGAAAATCTGAATCAGTTGTCAATATTGACAAAATGCCGGTCTTCCTGGCTCGTTTTGTTTTCGTTTCTGAAAGGTCCCAACTGTCTAAAAAGCTCTATTCGAATAATCTTTTACTGAAAAGCCATCAGTCGGGTATGTCACAGATGGATTCGACGACACTAATTTCGTAGTTTTCTCTCTTTTTACTCACCATGCCCTTCTTAGTCCCCCTAATAAAAACACTACTATTTACACAGTTATGTAGTGAAGTCACTTTTAAAGAGGTGTACAGTACGCACAATGTATAAGTAATACATGGAAGCAAATTTTTGTCTTAGCTATTTTTTTAATACAATGTGGAAGTACTACATGGAAGCAAATTTGTGTCTTAGTTATAGTCAGTTAGTTAGATTCCAATTCTTCCACATATTTCCTCATTTCTAGACTCTCTCTCTCTCTCTCTCTCTCTCTCTCTCACACACACACACACACACACACACACACAAATACACACAGCAATTCACTCACACACACTTAGCTTCACATGCAAAATCATTATTGCTTTTCGTCGACTTCACTTCAACAGCAGTTAGGTAATCGGCTGCACTGAAACAATGAAAACACGGAAGCAGCAACAGACATTTTCTTTATGCGAAAGACGTAGTAAATACACCACACATGCCTCTTCACAAAATGATTCACCTGTGTCAATGTGAGTAAAATATATATATATATATATTTCTTGGGGCTGTAGAAGCTGTTACATATTTGCAACTTTCCCAACTTTTAAAAAAATACACTTATTGTTTTTATGATATTCCTTACTATGTCTGAGGTAGTATTTCCATAGCCAATGTCGCTGACGCTTGCTAGTGCTGTGGTGCTCAACTCAGGGGTAACTGACTCGAAACCCAGCGAATGATGAATTTGGAACAGCAGTATTCAGCCAGCAACGGGAAGAGGTGTCGCGACGTACAGTTCCTGATCACCTTTCCGTCCGCTGGCGTCTGAGTCAGTTTCCATCTGCCAAGCCTCTTCTCAGTGTCTCTGTGTAGGCATGACAACGTGCATCGAACGAATTCAGACACACACTGTTAGGACAGTAACAGAATGGCATAGCCCATACGATAATGCAATAGAAATGCTCGGGGAAGTTAAATGAGGAATCCATTCTGCTGCCACCATCGTATAACTTGCGTACGCGTCTTTAGAACAAATGAAGAAAGGTTAAGGCGTGTGCAGAGGCAAATAGACAAGCATTATTCCCTCGCCGAATACGCGAATGGAATAGGACACAGAACAGTTACTATTGAAGTGAAGTACCCGCCAGTATGCACTGCACAGTGGCTAGCATAGTACACTGGAGCGTAAAACTTGAGGACGAAAGAAACTTTCGCGTGATATCTCACTGCTAAGTAACATAGCTCGAGGAAACTTGGACCTAGAAGGAACAGCTACAATAGGCTTATAGTACAGAAGGTTAGCGAAAAATACGCAATTATACGAACAGAAATGACACTTTTATTGAAAGACAGTAATTACTCTGAAGTCACTGCTGATCATGATGGTTTCATGGACATTACAAAAGGCGGGATCGGGGGGGGGGGGGGGGGGGGGGGGCATGGCATGGTTCTTAATAGGGTTATGATGACCAAGGACGGCAGTATAGGTATTGCAACATGCTCCCATACTGACTGCAACATGAGTTGTTATGCAGGGTGTTCCATTCCTCCACAGCTCAGCTGGATGATCGCTGGTGCGTAAGGACGTGTTTCAAAACGTCTTCCCAATACATCCCACGCGTGGTCGCTGGGATTTAAGTTGGAGGAACGGACAGTCCATCTCTCGCTACGACAGCTCCCCCCACTTGCGCAGTTCGATGCAGTCGCGCACTGTGACCCACAAGAAATGAAGTCAAGGCCGAGTGCACTACTGAAAAGGCGCTCATGGGGAAGCACTACAGTGTCACATAAATATTGACTACTGAATGTACCTTGTATAAAGAATTGGATGTCAGTACGACCATGCACCATTATTCCTCCCCACACCATAACATCTAACCACCAAAACGGCCATGTTCGACAATGCTCCTAAATGCATTACGCGTTCTCTCATCTATCCATATGAGGATATATCCATTTTACTGGTCCACGTGTTGTTGTGTGGTGAGGCATAATGTTATTTGGGCTTACTGAATCTTCGCTCACGGTACACTCAGGAGTCAACGTTATTATGGCACTGTACTGCTTCCCTGTGAGCGTCGTTTCGGCGGTGCAGTCGGGGCTGACTTCATTTTTTATGGATGACAATGCACGCCCGCATCTAACTGCGCAGATTCAGGAGTTCTTGGAGGATATTCGGCGAATGGACTGGCCTCTTCGTTTCCATCAGCTACGCATGGGATACGTTGGGCAGACGTGTTACACCACGTCTACGTGCGCGGACGACCATCCAGCAGTTGTCAATCACGCTGGTGGAGGACTGGAACGCCCTACCTGATGATGACTATGATGATGATGTTTGGTTTGTGGGGCGCTCAACTGCGCTGTCATCAGCGCCCGTACAGAGTCCCAATTTTAACAAAGTCCAATCCAGCCACTGTCACGAATGATGACGATCATGAAATGAGAAGGACAGAGAAAATCCCCAACCGGCCGGGAATCGAACGCGGGATCCCGTGGTCCAGAGGCAGCAACGCTAGCCACTAGACTACGAGCTGCGGACACGCCTTACCTCAAGAACTCCTTACCAGCCTTGTAGCCCAGCATGTGAGCACGTTTCAGAGTGTGCACTGCCGTCCGTGGTAATCACACACGTTATTAAGAACCACGGCTTGCCTTTTGTAGTCCGCAGGGGAGAACCATGAATCGCGGTGACTTCAGGGTAATTCTTCTCTTTGAATAAGACTGTCATTTCTTTTCGTCTGATTGCGATATCGTTCAGTTACCTTCTGTACTGTACTGTAGCAGTTCTATGTATCTACGGTCCAAGTGTCAACGACCTATGTTACATAGCAATGACACAGCATGTGAATTTTACTTTCATCCTTCAGTTTTGCTCACCATTGTATGTTTCCGAATACTATCCGTCTGTCGGAGGGGACGTTACATTACGCCGTCTTGAGTCTGTGGACTGCAGTAGACTTAATGCCCTATTCCATTTCTTTCCGTAATCATCCATGACAGTTCTTGATTCAACTGCATGCCACAGAATGTCTGTTATGTCACAAGATCACTCGAATAAATGAGGAACTACACTAAAACCTAAATCTAGGAAGAGAAAGAAATGTGTGAGGAAGACCTCCAGCCTGCCGCTGTGGTCGAGCGGTTCTAGGCGCTTCAGTCCCGGACCACGCGGTTGCTGCAGTCGCAGGTTCGAATCCCGCCTCGGGCATGGATGTGTGTGATGTCCTTGGGTTAGTTAGGATTAAGTAATTCTAAGTCTAGGGGACTGATGATCTCAGATGTTAAGTCCCATAGTGCTTAGAGCCATTTGAACCATTTTTGAAGACCTCCACTACATATCGCGGCAGCACAGTTATTACCTCTGGGTAATCTACAGCGGATTCAAATAACAACAACAACAACAAGAAATAATAATAATAGTAGTAGTAGTAGTATGAACAATAATAATAATAATCACATTCATAACAATCTTGTGACAATGTGAAGTATCAGTTCTATAAACGACACCCATGTGCTGTCTCCAGATGACAATAATGCACCGCATATACCACCAAATTACGAGTGAAGTACGATGTAGCAAAAGTACATGTCAGGCTAAGGCTAATAGGAAGAAACCTAAATAAATGTAAATTATCAAGGAAGTAGTAGTTTACAGAATATTTGATTGACCGATACTTGAGTATTGCTTATCAGTTTGCGAGACATATCAGGTTGTTCCAACAAAGAGCGGCGTGTTTCATCACGGCCTCATTTATTAAATGCGGCAGTTGCTATGACACTCAGAAACTGAGATGGACGCTACGAAAGAGGTATTGTGCATCAGGAAGAAGTTTGAAATTCCAAGAGCATACGTTATGAGAAGAGTTGGTCAACATACTACAAAGGACACTTTTTAAATTTACGGGCATGCAGCCGCGTCAAGTGGTTAATATGCCACAAGTTTTCGAGACAGTACTCCTTGGCCGTTGTCAAGTGGAATGACTGCTGATGGGCCGTTGGTAAGTCCTTAAGTAGTCTCGCTGCCCGCTGTGGCTTCACTGGTGTTCGCAGCATCATCATATATGTGAAAACGTACACTCTGCGTTTGACGTGACCACTTCAAGATCGCGATCCATGGATCCCACGCTGCGATAAGCTGCAGAACGCCATATCTATTAAGGTTGTTGTCAGTGACTTCATTTCGGTATCTTCTTTAATTAGATAGTCCCAGAAGCCCTGAGATTTCGTCAAATTTGAGCCGGTGGCAGTTTTTTTGGGCAAGCTCAGCGTAGAAAATAAAATCTCTCGTGGTCCTTCTTCCGTTGTTCCACAGTGCACACTCTTTGTGTGACGCAAGACTGGCAACACTAGCAAGGTATGTTGTAGACTGCAGATGTTCAGAGATCTGCCGCATGTTTAACTGGTCTCAATAATCGCTAGGTTCTCGTCGAAGGTCTGAAGATCGACAGGATTTTGTGTCGTTGCAGCAGATGGCTTATTTTGTGCGACACGGGGAAACAGAACGGCAAAAAAGGAAATTTCTGTTCCTGTTTCTCGTCGTTGGTCTTACTGTCATCTTTACTTAAGATTACTTCAGCAAAAGTGGACAAGGAGTGCTTGGTTGAAAGATCGTTTTGTTTTAATCACTTGACGCGTCTGGAAGGTCGGGAACATTCAGTCGATGTTACCGCCGCGAGAAACTACTTTCTTAGGGTACGACACTCTCCTCACGCGCAATCGCAGACGTACGAGAATAAAAGGGTATGCACAAAAATTTGTGGAAAGAACTCTTGTACACGGCGATGTTCTCGTGTCCACACGTTTCCTCATTGCGCAAGTAGTCTGCTATGGATCTCCTTCTTTGACAGGGAGCTTGCGGTGCGTTTATTATGATGAGATGGCGACAGAAAAAGAAAACGCAAAAGCATCTATAGGTAAAGAAGTATCTAAATAACGGAGGTACGAGAAACAGAAAGTGACTACAACGTTTTGTTTGCAAATTTCAGATGGAGGTCATACCAAGAATTTAGATTTTCTGCTTGGGAAACTGCAGCGATAAGGCAGGAAATAACATTTCATTACCTGGTCACCGCCTATTTACATACCAGTTTCAACTATTTATTTCACATTAAAAATAAAGCATTTCTGTTATTATTCCTGAAACTGAGAAATCATTAAAGATTAGGCTACATGTAGGTTCACATCTTCAGACTCGACAAATTTTGGAAATTCATGGATCCCAGAATCTAGCAGAACAAAGGTTGTGTTTTCCAGTTTTGTAGTTTTTGTATCATCAATGTCCTTCGTTTCTGTTTATAGTAGTTTGTTGACGAGTTATACATATCTCATTATTTCTATTGCACAAATGTCACGCTTCTGAGCTGTTGCGCAATTGAGTCCCATACCGTGAATATTCGTCCATAGTTTTCATATGCAGTTTGCAAAAATTTCTGGTTTATTTTTCTCCGTTTTCCTAGTTGGAATCTTACGATATCTCTTCCTGTATAGTACGATAATCGGGGATTTTTTGTCTGATACTTGACACTAAGGACATCGCGCCTCAAATGTTTACTCCAATAATCTTTAAAAGTGGAATTACATACGACTTTTCTTTGTCGATACTCATCTATAAATTTAAGTGCGCTTCATTAGGACTCAACCGACATATTTGCTAACAAGTCGCTTCACAGATTAATCTCAACACACTGTAAATAGTACACGGGTCCCTTCTTCCTATCGTCTGCGAAAAAGCGCAAACATTCCCAGCGAAGGTGGAAAGCAATGCACTTTACGCACGGCCTCGATTTCCAGGGAGTTATGCAAATATAAATGCGCATGTTCTGTTGCGCTGCTGGGAATTTATGTGCATGCGCAAAGTTGAACACAGAGGCATCACACCTTTACAGAGAGATACAGAGCTCATACGGAAGCTTGTTGCTTCTGCCTCATGAAACAGGGAAGGGGCGAATGATACCGCCCGGCAAACAGCGTGGTTTGCGGGGTGCAGACGTAGAATGCTGTAGGCGCAGTCCCAAGACCCAGCAGCCAGCACCCGACACTGTAGACCGGCGAGGCTGGCGGCCAGCGCCCCAAATTTGGCCGCGTCTATTTCCGTCCCCAGCGGCGCTTTCCAGCCCTGCCTAGCCACAGCACACCTCGCCGCCGTTCCTTTTGTCATCTCGCAATCGCCACCCTGCTTTTATATCTAATTCTATTGGCAGAAATCAAAGGACGTCTTGCATCAAACGATTTTTAAAGTGTCTTCGTTGCTGAGATATGTAGTCACTGCAGTTCTTTTCTATTCGATTGGGAACGTGTTGATCTATTAATGAATCATACTATTAGATCAGGTTAAGTGTCTCCTTTCTCCTCATAACTCCTACTTGCTTCTCCTCTCACTTTTATTGCACCTTCATCTGCACCTTCATCATCCTCCTACCTCTACAGTCACTTGTTCTCAGTCAGACTGACAGCTCTAGTCCTCAGAATTCATCTTGCTCTTAGATATCTTTCTCACATTCCTCCTTCTTCTTCCCCTGTTATTTCTTACATTTCTCCTTCTTCATCACTCTCCCCTGCTCCTCCTTCCCTTTTACCCCAACCACACTTCAACGGCCGGCCGGAGTAGCCGAGTGGTTCTAGGCGCTACAGTCTGGAACCGCGCGACCGCTACGGTCGCAGGCTCTAATCCTGCATCGGGCATCGATGTATGTGATGTCCTTAGGTTAGTTAGGTTTAAGTAGTTCTAAGTTCTAGGGGACTGATAACCTGAGCAGTTAAGTCCCATAGTGCTCTGAACCATTTGAACACTTCAACGCCATGGTGCAAGCGCGAGTTTCCGCAGCCGTTGTCACCTACAGTGTAACGCTCCCCACTGTATGAACTCATCGACATCTTGTTTCCCGGACGAACGTTTCGACTATTGTCACAAGTAGCCTTCAGCAGGTTGCTGAACTTACTATTAGGCCAGTGGCGAGTTCAGATATTATATGGTGTACTTTCGTGCCACTTGCACAGCTAGTTTGTCCAAAACTGCAAGCAATACAAAACGTCTCACCTCCGTACTTCTACAATCCGACCCAACGACCTTCTTGACAAACCGACTTTACATTGTATAAGAGATGAACGTGGCACTAGCCAGGTAGTAAATACGTTACCCCGATTAAGTACACTTGAATCATTGGCCGAAACGTTGTTCCGTAAGGCAATAGGGTAATTAGATCACATTGACGGTTTTACTAAATGGCATTGCCAGTATTTTGCGAGTGACATTTTTCTGCCAAATCTTCGTTTGTTGGTGTTCCTACAGTTCACACTTTTGCTTTAGTTTAGCAACGAGAAGGAGAGAAATACTCCCATACTCCCGCTGCTTCCGTACGCTGTCATTTAAGATTAAGCTACATCAAGCTCTGTGGCAGAACAGTCAACATGAATAACAGCCTTGTGAAATGTGTGAATTTTCGACGTGAGGTCCCATCAAGAGTCACCGTCTTCTGGGTGGGCAACACAGCCTCGGAAAATTTGAAGAAAGACACCGTTCCATCGGGCTGTATTATAAAACAGTATTTTACTAAGTACTATTAGTTTCGAGCGTTACTAGTAGTGCCTACTAGAATACTATTTTACAATACAGCCCGATGGGATGATGTCTCTCTTCAAATCCCATCATGGCGTTTTTCTTGGCTAGAGGCAATTATAGGTTCCATTCAGACACATGGGAACACATGTAGCGTCTCTTATTTCGAAATGAGATATTAATGGCCCTTTCCCCACTTTCGAATGATGCTTCCTTAGCAACAGGATAAAGCAAACCATTGGTCAGGCTACATTAGATTAGATTAGATGGACTATTTGTTCCGTACACCCACATTGAGGAGATCATCGTGAATGTGGGACACCTCAGGAGAGTGCCCTGTGTAGGGTTAACGAAAAGTTACGGCTAATTTCAGGAAACACATAGAAACATAATGTACTAGCAGTACATTAAACGTTTTCTAACGCAAAATATTCAAAATACGCTCTTGGCATTCATGTTTGTCTTCTAGTGAAGTTCCACTTGTATATATTTCACTGCCCTGATTTATACGTTTTTAAGTTGCTGTGATAACCGAAAGAGGTGGCGTAGTAGGGCTCTAAGCACTATGGGACTTCTGAGGTCATCAGTCCCCAGTAGTTGAGGGATCCGACTTATATTCGAGTAGACAGAAATTTCAAAAAAATGGTGCAAATGGCTCTGAGCACTATGGGACTTAACTTCTATGGTCATCAGTCCCCTAGAACTTAGAACTACTTAAACCTAACTAACCTAAGGATATCACACAACACCCAGTCATCACGAGGCAGAGAAAATCCCTGACCCCGCCGGGAATCGAACCTGGGAACCCGGGCGCGGGAAGGAAGGACGCAACCGCACGACCACGAGCCGCGGACCAGAAATTTCAAATTCCTGTATTGCCGTCCTCGTTTAGGTTTCCCGTGGTTTCTGCAAATCATTCCAGGCGAAAGCCGCGATGTTTCCGTTAAACCGACCGCAGCAGACTCATGCCATTGCAACTGCACCTGCACTTCGGCACTAATGATTTAGTTCTCGATGAGATATTAAACTGGAACTACCGGTATCCTGAATACAATGATTTACAGTTGAAACAGCCAACATGGCACTGCAATGTCCATCTGTATATTTACCAATAACGCACTTCTCTCCACCATTTATTTCTCTTGTTATGAAGATCTTTTCAGGAGGGACAGCAAATATTTGAGTGCGTAACAATACGGAAAAAACATGAGATATGAAACCCCCTCGGAGGACCCGCAAGTATATATACTGCCACCTCTTATGATATCAAACTTTATAGGCCTGCTGCCTGTAAGTAAACTTCTCCCGAAGCCCTTTATTTAGAGGGAAACTTGACATAATAGTGTAGGTATTCCCACAGTCCACTCTTCACAAAGTAACAATGCTCCACAAAATTTTCAGAGTAATTAAATTTCTTAAAAATCTAATAATAGTCACTGAAAAAATGAGAGACTAGCGGAAACACAATGCCAGAAAAAAAAAGTCCACCCTTTTACAGGTTTCCAGTTCACTCAAGATTTATTGTTGCAACAGGTAATTTAGAGTACATGAAACGATTACATTTTCAGTTCAATAGCACAAACGGTTTTGAGGTACCAGGTGTCGATCCATGCTGAAACATCCATATTACTATGTGGTGTTGCATCCACAGGCGGCAACGCTGGTGCTATGGCCTCCAGTCGATTGTACTGATGGCGAATATTGTCCTAATATACGTTATGCCACGCCTGCTCGAACTGTTCACGTAGTTCTGCAAAACTTGGTTGACGAGTCGAACAAGTCACTTATCATCCCATCATGTCTCACAAGTGCTCGATTGAAAACGAGTCTCGAGATCTTGCTGGCCAGGAAAGTCGGTGCACAACTTGCAGAGCACGTTGACTTGCACGAGCAGTGCTTGGGCGAGCATTGTCCTGTTAGAATAATGCATCACTTTCCTGTTGCAAGGGCAGAAAAAGAACGGGTCTAACAACGTTCTGCGTCCACCGAGCGCCGGCTAGCATCCCCTCCAGAAACAACAAAGGTGAACGAGAGCTGTAGTTATCGCACCCCAAGTCCCGCGGTGGGGACAGTGTGTCCGAGTGCACTCTTCCATCTTCCAAGTGATCCTCTGGCAGCATCAGTCGAACCACACACGTTAATGGTGTGGCGTGAATGGGAAACGGGCTAGAGGTGAGCTTAACCGTAGTCCCGCTGCCCAATCACTGGTTCGCAACAGCTCATGTTGACATGTTTGAGCTCACTTGTGCTGTGCTGGCTGTACGATCTGGAACTGCCGCCCTTACATTACAACGATCCTGGCAGGCTCCTATGCTGCGTGGACGTCCAGAATCTCGTCTATCGGTCTGAGTATCTCTACTGACCACTGATAACAGCATCGCTGCACAACTGGTGCAGCACGTCCAACTTGTGTGGTAATTCTCCGAAGGCACCATTCGGCATTAGTGCACGATTGCCTGGTTGCTTCGCACGTTTGCACCACACTACGCCTTCTGTGAGCATTCCCTAGTAAAGGATAGACACAGATGGAGCTCTGGTGACTATACCGCTACGCTATCCATCGGAGGACGACGTTGAAACCTTGATAAGTACGTCAGCTATCCCCCAGTTGGCAAGTGCTGCCACCGAATCAAAACTGATGTAGTCTTTCCAAGTGTACTAATCTCCTGGCAGTGTAGTTAAGACAACTAAGAAAACTATTGTTGGTATACAGTTTCAAACCCATGACAGCTAGTAATTAAATCTGTCCTTTCCCAGAGCCATGGTCGATTTTCTGTCAATAGTCTAAACTAAAACTTTGGTATTTACGATGTTTTTGATATCATCATCCCCATTAGAAATGTAAACAGTTGCAAAAAAGGTCTAACATGGGAAAGAAGCTGGATGTTGTCTATACTACAACATATTTCATTGTCACTAAATTCTGTATTCACGAGCTTCGTAGTATATGTTTGAGAGAGTGCTCTTCAATTAGAATCAAAGGAGGCAACTGGATAACATTTTAACGGCAGGTTGGCAGAAAAGTGAGCACCAAATGAAAACATATGTTATTAAAAAGGAGTGCAAATCGCCATATTACAGTAAATTCATTTAAACGTGGCATATCATAACGCAGTCGTTACACCTGGTCGTATTTTTTTCATAGACTACTCAACTATGATGTGCATTCAGTAAAACAGAAACTTACCCTTTGAATACTGAATAAGTTTCCGGTGAAGTGCCAAAACGTTCCAACCCTCTGTGTGGAAATGTAGTCCTATGGCATGTCGGTAATTGGAATGAGACACAATTCATCAACCACCTTTTCATAGGCTTTTAAGGGCGCCAGACTTAATTTTACCTGAGAAGACAACGCTCCCACCTAGCAGTAAACAGAAAAGAGAAAACAGAAGTCAAAGAACAAGGGAAATGATGACATACCCACCACTTATAACGACAGTTATAGCTGTGGAAGGAATAAAAGTGCTTGGTTCAGCACTGTGTTTGTATGTGACTGTCCCACGAAAGTTGTCAGTCCATCGATTCGGCTGATGATATCGTATTTATGTGCAATATTTAAGCATATGTTGGTGACAATGAAACAAATGCTGTAAAGTGTGCTAGTTGAAGTGTAACTATACCGTAGATATAACGGTATAAAGCACATTATCGCGAAGTTATGTATACAGGTCACAGAATTAGGTATGCTATAACCAAATTTGGTAGCTCGACCACATCGTTCGCAGAATTTTAATTTCAACCTTTTTGCAATTCTTAGACATTCTTCATCATTAGTTAGTTGAACAATGTATAGATTTCTTACATGCATGTTATGTTTTCGATAGAGTGCCGTTTTGTTTGGATTACTCATTCACAATCGTTAATACTGGTACCACAAAGTTAGATAAGATTACCGTACTTACTCTGTTCCAGATTCTGAGCGCTGAATTTTATGAATGTTCGTTTTTTAAATTCGTTTACTGGCTGTTCACCTTCATTATTGTGCTGCTGTCAAATATACTTATTTGAATGTATTTTTGCAATTCTATTTTGAGATAACTTCTTGCTTGCAAAGCCTCAAAGACAAAAATTAATGTTGTATCTGCGAATAAATTCTTCAGAAACCTTACTAGACAACTATACAAAGTTTCATAGGTTTTCTCGAGGCTGATTGTGAGACAGGCTTGAGAAAGTCTACATTCCACCCATGCACTGTTTCTTTTCAAGAGTGACGAGCACAGTAATGCATATGTAAGGCAATTTCTTCATGCCTCAAGTCACTTGTACATCCAGAATAATTATTCAGTATTAGTTTGAGAAAAACCCGAAAGTGTGATGGAAATTGACCAGTAGCATGTGTACCATGAGTCAGTCATGAAACATTGATTCTTAAATGTGACTGGCCAGGCAGAAATTCTGACCATCATGTGAGTTTTGTTCAACCACCACTCCACCTAGCATAATTGTTCTAGCATTATTCGTAGTTGAGAGAGGATGACACACCTCTACGAAGGATCCCATTTTACACCAAGTAAACATCCTCCAACAGGTGACTGAATTACGATCAGTTACCAACCAGAATGCAACTCTTTATGTGGTTCATGGTGTACTTTTAGCCTGTAACTCATTAGTGCATGGCACTTGTTCCCTTGATCCATGTACCCAGTGGCAGTTCTCCTGTGTCCATGTTGTTGTCTCTGCCGTATGATGTATGATAAGCAGAGGTATATGTATGGGCAGTGGTGCCTGCACAGTGAGGAAGTGGTTCTGGATGCTAGGTTGTCACCAACTGTTGCTGTGCAGAATTAATTTGGTAAGTGATCTGCTCCACAGTGGTTGTCTATCAGCTGTCATAATGCAGCCCTTTCATCAACACACTTTTGGCTGTGGCAGTGAATTGAGATAATCGCAGTACACTATTGGCACAGAGATACAGAAAAAGCACTTAGCCTGCACAACCCTTGAGATTGCTTGCCCATGCATCAAGAACCTACACTCTGATTGCAATCATATTCACAACAAAAGTTCACATATCTTGCCCATCCTGCTGTTAACTGTCACATCACATAGTATGTATGAGGCTTGACAACTCACTCACATGATACATAATTACTTTGCATTTCATTGTGATGTGAGAGCTCTCTCTACAGCACTGCAGCTGTCTGTATTTCATTTGCTTATGAGTACGTATGAGGGAGAGGTGAAGGCTGCCACTAGTTACAGTACATAAATCAGATGCAAACTCATTTCCTGGTATCTTGCAGTGTAAATCCACATTCTAATCCCTATCACTTAAAAAAGAGTGAAACCAGCTGTATGTTCCTTGGAAACATTGACATATGTAAATTTCACTCCTTTCTTAAAGCTTGTTGGAGATTGTTACGTTACAATAGTTATTATTGTCCTCAATAACTTAAAGATTATTTTATCAGTTCTGGGTTATCAGTACCAGTAAATCTTAGATAAAATGACCAGCAGATTTTCTTATGACAGTCATGGCCCCATACCAAAAAAAAAATGTAAAGGAGTGCAAGATGCAGAACACAGGCCTCTCTTACTACCAAAGCCTTGACTGATATAATACTGGGATGAATGGAAAGAAGAGAAATCGTATAAAATTATTTAAATGTAGTGAAATACCATGATCTGATCACTGTGAATGAAATCCATGAAAGGTAATGATATCAGTGCAAATTGTTCATGTATTCTGAACCTACAATATAATAAATATGTTGAGAAAAGTATATTCATGCCATCAACTGTACTGTTGTATGGTTGTTCTCCACTGGTTTTAGTTACTACAACCATCTCCACAGGTTAAAAACATTGTATACATCAAGAGATCAAAAATATATTTTCATCAAATGTGATACAACCAAATGTAAAATGCAGGTTGCTATCGTAATAGTCTTTCTGAACATAGACCACATAAGCATGTTGTACATTGGCACAATTACAATTATGTACAATTGTTGATAACTCCACAAGTATTTTCTCACACATCATATTCAAGAAAGGACCAATCAAGGTAGCACGCTAGTATGGCACTTAACTTGCACTCAGGAGGATGGTAATTCAAAACTGCATCCAGCTGTCCAGATTTAATTTTTTTTCTGAATCTCTTGAGGTGAATGTTGGAATGCCTCCTTTGATTTCCTTCCTCATATTTCGCCAGTCGGAGCTTGTGCTCACTACTAACACTTTTGTCAACAGGGCAGTAAAGCCTAATCTTCTGTCTTCCTGTTTATGAAAGACAATGCACTAAATTCTGTAATGTTGCTGAAATTCAGCAAATTCTTATATCTAATGCACAGCACTTTGATTTGTTAATTAATGTAGTTGTGGATTGTATTTTTAGGAATAGGATTGACACTATACAAAGACCACACATAGCATATGTCATTGATGAGTTAATACAAAGTTTCCGACTTCATATTTTAAAAAAATCAAAGAGTTTTTGACTATGCCTGAATCTACAGATGTTAAGTGTACTTAATTTTCCTATAAATAAATAATATCTTAATAGTAATGAATGACACAATGACAAATTATTATCTTTTGAAAAGGTAATGTTAATTAGTTAGTGCACATAGTACATGATTTCCAAAACTTCAGCACTGATTTAGTAGCCTTTGTTAACATGCACACAGAAAAACTAGGAAGAAAAGTGATTGTAATGTCATAGGTACCTTATTATTAGAACATGGTCCAAACGAGTATCATCTGAAAGTACTGTAACAGAAAGTCTGTGGTAGAAATGGTGGTTTTTGTCATTTATTACACTGGCGATGAAAATTAAAGCAACAAACAGAAATTTTGCAAGTTTGTGTTTATTTTTGCCACAAAACAATATAAACAGGTGATAGTAAAGCAGAAACAATGTAAAGAATATGGAACATAATCAACTGCAACATGCATAAAGGTAGATAAAAATGCTCTTAATTTTTTTCCAACTTAACAGATTTGGCCACACATTCTGACAACTGGTTAATGTGCTCAGTATGGGATGTGACTACCTCTGGCCCCAATACAGGCCTGAAACAATGGCACATGCTGTAAACAATGTCCTCAATCTCATGTTGAGGTAATAATGCCCATTCATCCTACATAGCTGCTCACAAGTCTTGTAGAGTGGTTGGCGGATGCTGACATGATGCAACCCATCTCCCTAGTTAATACCAGACATGCTCTATGGGATTCAAATTGGGAGAGCAAGCAGGCCACGCCATGTGTGCAGTGTCTTCTGTTTCGAAAAAAACATCAACCGCCTGTGTTCTATGAGGTCAAGCATTATTGTCCACCAATACAAAGTCTTGGCCTACAGCATATCACAACCACCATGCATGAGATCCCAAGATCTCATGGTACCTGACAGCAGTTAAATTTTGCTGATTCACCCATACAAGTGGTCTACATAATCCATGTCTACACAATTAGAGATCCTCCTTGATATAAGTCCCTTTCTACTATGTTTGGGTCCCAGAACCATGTTTCACTTCGCTCCAGATGTGAATCCATCAAGAATCATTCTCCAGACCAAATTGGGACTCATCTGTTAAGAACATTGGCCTGCTGTTCAACTGTCGAGGTTGCATGTTGACTGCTCCAATCTATAGATACTTCCTTCTGTGAAGACACGCCAGAGGTGATTGTAATGTCACAGGTCCACTCTGCAGAAGACTTGCCTCAATACATCATCTCCATGGGATGCTGTGAGGACAGATGCCAGCTGCAGTGCAGTACTAAGGCGGTACCCTTGGGCCCTTACAGTCAAATAACGGTCCACTCCTTCTGATATCACTCCTGGTCTCTGAGATACAGTTTCAGTCTCTATAAACTGTCTCCTCATCTGAGGAACAACAGAACGATTAAGTCATCAGGCCACATCAGTTTACAACTCTCCTGCTTCTAATCTTCCTGCAGCCCTCCACAGCAGAATGTCTGTAGGCATCTTGCCTGTGCCATACTGCACCATCTGTGCCCATGCGCAAAGTGATTGTGGATGCGGGACTACACTGCAAACACTATCCCACTTGGTACGTGCCCTGACATCATTGCTGGAATGGTTGTCCATTGATTGGAATCCCATCTTCCATGCAGAGCACTAATGTAATGATATCTATTGACATTTTGAATGATAATATCATGAATTGGACACAGGATGGGGAAATAGCAGTTTTTTGCTTTAATTTTGGACACCAGTGTATACCAGCCACAAGAATTCAGCATTACATCTTTCAATTCTTTCAGACATATTAACTTTTTTAACCAAAGAAGTATTTTTATTGACCACTATGCTAGAAGATAATTATTGATTTCATTCAGCATGTTAATATATAATGTAAATTTCTCTTCTTTAATCAATGGTGTTGCAATTGTTTTAGGTTTAGGAAGAAAAGTCACGTGATCAAACATGGCGGACGATGAGGTGAGGTGAGTTACAAACAATTCTTGTATTTCCAAAGGACTTGCAGGACACGGGTAATAAAATCAGTTTTTGTTTATTTTTGTTAGCAAGTACAAACACCAATGGGCCCTATATTACAGATTTAAAACTTTCTTGCTAATTTCTTCTATGAGGCATACATATTTGTGTCTTGTGTGTGTTAACGATAGTTGTGCATATGTACAGATCCGTATAATTCAACTTCATTAAGTTTTATATAATGAAATATGGGAGCTTCTATTTTCCAATAATTACCTGTTTTCATCAAACAAAAATAAATTGGTTTTCTAATCTTTTTTTTCATGGTATCATCTGCTGTGTACAACAAAATTAATGATGGACATCGTCTCATTGGTGCATTCATCTGTGCAGTGAAACAAGATACAAAATGAAACAAAGGTACAGTATTTGTTTGCCCTTTGCATGTTGCCTTTACTAAACTACACTTATGACGACTACCAGTATTGGTGAAAGCAAAGAATTTACTGTTATTTCACCCTTAGGCCTGTTTCTTTTCATAAATTTCAGTTATTGTCAGCAATACACAATGAAACATTTTAAAGAAATAGCTTCTTTCAGGCTTCACCTTTCAACAACAAAATCATATATTAACAACATAAATTATTATGTGTGGCACATCAGAGCTGAAAAATGGTAGATGTAACATCATGTTACATCATCTTCAATGATAAATTCTCTATAAGCATAATTTCTGTTGTTTGAAACATAATGTTTTTCACAACATTCTTGTAAATCTGAAATGATTTACTATTTCTCAATATGTTTTTCCCATATCAGAAAACAATAGTGGATTTTCACAGATCAGAAATGTTTGTCAAGTATGTGTAAAATATATTCATGCTACTGATAGCAATCTTATAGGTCCTACAGAACCACATGAAGAACTGGTGAACTTTCAAGAAAGACAGTAAGCCACATTATGAAACATATATGTAACAAAATAACACACTACATGTTTGCCATGTAACTGTTTTTGCCTTTCAGATATGCAAAATGTAACTGTTCATTTATTAAAGACAATGTGTAGAGACACATGATGCAGCTTTAAGTAAATTTCAGGTCACATATTTCAATTTACTTTGGCATACAAAGAAATTGTAAGGTAATGTGTTCTAATGCCACTAGAGGTTGTGCCACTTTGGAAGAAAAATGTGAGAGCTTTTTTTTGTAAGTTTGTGAAGACTTTCATCATACATTGTTCATCCAGTGATTTTTCTGTTAATAAGTAAATACAGGCATGCATCATGTGACTCAGGATTAATTTTTCTTTTGAAATGTTTATTTTGATTCATTTAAGTACACTCACTTCTCTTAAGTATGCTCTCCCAATTTTGCATTGCTAATTTTGCTAAAACAGTAAAGAAATATTAAATTGAATTTATATCTTGCATATAAATTGGCACATCTGCCAGTCCAGTCTTTAAATGAGACAAGGCTTGCAGTGATGTATTATAAACACAATATAAGCTAAATTACTGTACATAAAAATATATGTGTCTCACTCCTTCTTTTTATCTTTCCTGACATTCGTTTCAATCTAAGAACTTTTGTAAATAGTTCTTCTTTATTTATTATGCTCTGTCATGAACTGACAATTTAACTAACTATTTTCTCATGTGATATTTTAAATTCTTTGGTAATGGAAAGGACCTCTTAAATACAGTAACTGAAATATGTTTGCATTTGTTGGTAATACCTAACTGCATCAGTTAATCTTTTGTATGCACGAAGACTTGTTAACTGAAAAGCAATATTTTCAAATTTCCATCAGATAATTATCATTGGAATCAAATTTCAAATCTTCTAATTTTTTTGTATATGTTGGAATGATTAAAGAACAGAATTCATTTCAGAAATTTCAGTTATGTTGTCTTTGTATCTTATAATGCAAATCACCTTTACTGACTAGCTTTTCTTTTTCCTTTCAGAGAAAGCGTCTCGAGGAGGCATGTACAGAATTTGGGACCATGAGGATGAAGCTTTTCCTTTGGATCTTACTATCATAACTAACAAATGAAATACCAGAACAAAATATGAATAATCCATTTGATAAGTCAAACAAAAGCTTCCTAGCCTAAGTACTTTTAGAAACTCCAGCACTATTAGTCCAGCAACTAAAAATTATTCTACAACATATCAATAGCATGCAGAATGCTCGAAGATGGAATAAATAAATAAATTTTATGTTAGATCCTTCATATTAATGATTTTCCTTATGTGCCGGTAGTGCATATACTTTTCATGGATTCTTTATCTTCTGCCATTGTGGTAACATATCCCACAGTGTAACTGCAGAAACAATTAATTTCCTGAAAATAAGGATGAAGTGAACGTGACCAAAATATTTAAAAGTATATCCACTGCTGTGAGTAATACATCTGTGGGAAATTGCTTATAAAGAAGTAACATAGGTTATATTCCATCTTTTGCAGCTGTACTAAGTCTTTTTTAGACCATAAATGCTTCACTGTATTCCAAAGCATCTTCAGTGGTCAGATTTTTTGCTTCGTGCTACATTCTTAATGCTTGTTCTTCCACACACTAAGAAGCAAAACATCTGATCACTGAAGATAATTTTAAATAAAGCGAAACATGTATGGTATAAAAAAAGACTTTTATTCAGCCACTAAGGATGAAATATATACAACCTATATAGCTTGTGCGAATGCAGTTCCAAAAAAGATACTTAAAAACAAAAAGAAAACTTTTAATTAGCATCAAAAGCCAGGAGCTTTAGTATTACAGCCATTAGTTTAACAATAAGTTTTATTCTCTTACTTTCTGTGCTGAGGAAGTGTACCTGAACGGATCTTTTTTTATACAAATAGAAATGCATTTTCTCACATTCTTAGTTCTAAAAAACTTAGAACTGTATCAACTTTAATTTTAATTTCTGAATGCTGGATTTTGATATATTATTTCAGCCAGAACTATGCTTAATGTATATTGACCAGCCATTGTTATACAGTCCTGAAAATAGTAAATGACAAAAAAATTTTGATTCTTGACTAAAGTTATCTCATCATAAAGAAATTAACATAAAGAACAATTAAGTGAAGAAAATTTAGAAGTATAACACGCATGTAAATGTCTACAGAATGCTCAGGAACACTCTTGCACAAAAGTAAGAGCAAAATGTCAGAATAAATTGCTGAAAATTGATGCATGCTCCAGCCATTTTGAAACACATCTCCCTTAAGACTAGCATAATGTAATTGTAGCTGTAACATTCAAATGTGTACAGCCCTTAACTCGTGTTTTCTTGTTCCCTATGTACTGTATAAACATCCTTCTGTTGCCCCTTTGGTATACCTACTATTCATTGACCAGTTTCAATGTAACATGTCTGTAGCACACAACACAGTTTCTCTTGTTTTATATTTAAGGAGGTACATTTCATGTGACATTGGGTATGTCTACTGCCATCTCACTTGACACAGTGTTCATTGTCATTATCACCTCTAACCACTTCTAAAATATTAGAAATTTGCACAAGGTAATCTGTTAGTCACCATTCCCATCTGACTATAAATCATTAAGGTTGTTGTTAAGAACTTGTCACAACTGGAAAATAACAGCTACATGCACAAATAGAATCCAAAGGAAGAAGATGATCTCCATTTTTTACAAATTAAATGGTCATCATATTCACTGAGAAAATTTGCAACATTCCTACAGAAATCATAATCATAATGAAACATATCAACAAACAGATAGGCCCATTGGCCGCCTTATCTAAGGCATGGAAACAATTGGCTGAAACTAAGTATTCCCATTGACATCTTGAACACTTAAATTGACAGCTAGGTTTACAAAACAATTCTGTGTGCCCTAAAAAACATGTCCTTGAGTACCTACCACCAATTACATTTCCCATCTGTTCTATATTAAGAAGTAACTGGCCCATACAAACCTTCCAATGCAATGTATATAAGCTTATATTCCACCAGCTTCAATTAATATTATATTTTCCAGTTAACATCAGCTGTGTTACTGATCAAATTTGTTTGTACCAAAAAGACAAAAATATTCATCCAAGGTTGATGAATAATTAATTTAGTGATAAGTACATCACAGAGCTATATCATTAATATGACTTAGAATAATTTAAAGCAAAATATAATGTCAACAATCATTACAAATAGTTTATGTTCCTTCTGTAATCCAAACTAGAATGTTTCTTATGTGTACCTAAACTGAGTAATTTTTATTTCCCAATAGGCAAAGAAAGCCAAACAGGCTGAAATCGACCGCAAGCGCGCAGAAGTGCGCAAGCGGCTCGAGGAGGCATCTAAAGCCAAGAAGGCTAAGAAAGGTTTCATGACTCCAGAGAGGAAGAAGAAACTGAGGGTAAGTACCAGTTTTATGTTCTACACACACACACACACACACACACCTTTTCTTATGAAATTAGGCATGTTCACATTTGAGTTTCAGAGCAGGTAGTTTTTGTTTTCCTATCTTTTTTGTAAAGATATATGTGTTTACATTAACATATGTTTAAAATATAAATCAAGAGAAATTGTCCACCTCAAGACATGATGTACACATCTCAATCATGTAAATTGTGTTTTAAATGGCTTGTTTTACTGTTGACAACAGTTACTGCTGAGAAAGAAAGCAGCTGAAGAACTGAAGAAAGAACAAGAAAGGAAAGCAGCCGAGAGGAGGAGAATCATTGAGGAGCGGTGTGGCAAACCAAAGAATGTTGATGAAGCCAATGAAGGTATGAAAGCATACTGTCATAATGCTAATAAGCATTTCTCTGGTGCACATTAGAATCAATAGGTCATTTGTGTTGCCAGTATTTTCCCATCATTGGCATAATTAAACAATTCTGAAATCTCCAGTGACATGGCTTCTTTAGCATATATGTTACGTGAATTTATGCACTCAGATAGCCAAAAATGAGAGCACAACCATCACTTGAAAAACTTTTGTTAGTCAGACTTCAATGAGTTATTCTGCAGCAGATTGTGTGCTGAGTGAATCTTCACAGCTGTTAAAAACTGTGTATAGTGCCTGCATTTGAAACTGGATCTTTAACTTTTTTAATTGTTGGAACACAGTAACACATTTAAACCTTTGAGTCCATATTTGTATTGTGTACAAGAAGTTTGAAATAGTACAGCATAACAAATGAAAGAAAAAGATCCTGGTTCTAATTTCTAATTAGAAACATCATGATGTGAAAATTCTTATATGTCAAGATACCATTCAACATACATTAAAATATTCTTGTTGTTGATGTGTTGTTTAAACTCTATGTTGGTGTCAAACATGGCATCTAAATCTGCAGTATTCAGAGTTCTTTGATTTATTGCTTGAGGGGATAATTGAGTCCATACATATTTACAAGACAATATGTCAATAATTCAACTACATGGAAAAGCTCACTGTGTTGCAAGATCTTATGTTCATATGCACAGAATTTTTATATAATACCAAATTTTTTTTCTGGATATGAACTTTGTGAAAATGCCCATAAAATTAAGTTAATAATCTTATTTTTACATATATTGATTTGTAATGTGTTGAAAAGTTTTCCTTCCAGTATTTAAATTAAACTAAGAAGTCATCCAGTCATCACTGAAACCAGTAGATATTTTGGAAGTTTCTCTCTGTGTACACATTTCAGTTTCCTAGCAGTACATTTGAATGTATACTTATACTGGGTCCAGTACATTAGTGGTGCTGTGTCTCAAAGATGGTGAATGTTTTTCAGTATTCATGTTCACAGTTAAATCAGTGTATCAAAATTATTAAGAGAAAAAGATCATTTTAAAAATTCATTTTAGCATGTATTTTTTAACTATTCGGGCACAAGTTTGGTTGAGTGTTCTTCAGGTATTCACACCTACACTAAACATTTATATATATGAATAAAGATTGTAAATGGCTCTCATTCCCTTAGGTAACATCTCTTCTGTTTCAATTATGATTTACTTTCCTCACTGGGAGGAGTACGGCAGTCGTGCTGTATGCATATATATCACTACAACAGTTTTCTTTCTCCTAGTCAATTTAAACATTTGGTACTCCATTTGTCACTCAACTTTGATGGTCTAGACCATTAATTGAATATTTCATTATCTCCCACAAGACATTTGTTTTCAGATTTTGCATGGAACACTCCACCTTTTTACTGTTTGTTTACAATTTTCAGTGATCAAAGTGATCATGTAAGTCTTTCTCACCACAAAGACCAATGTCTCTAGAGGTAACATCAGTATCTTAGCACCATACAACTCATTTGTTTCTTCATGTTCCTACAGATACAGTTAAGCGTGTGCTCAAGGATTATCACGCTAGAATCCAGAAGCTGGAAGATGAAAAGTTTGATCTGGAGTATGCAGTTAAAAAGAAAGACTTTGAGGTAGTGAAAAATAACAAAAACACAGGCAAAAGTTATTCAGTTTCCATCATTCAGTTATTCATCTTCCAACACTGACTTCCTTAATATTAGTCTTTGTGTTAATACTTTCATTTAATGTGTTTAACAAAACTTTTTTCTTCATGTCCCCCAAAAAATATTGCTCCATTTTACATCCTGCTCATTTATAGTATTTCATAGAATTTTCATTTCGTAGAAGTGCTCACATTAATGTAAATACTTCTGTAACTATTCAGCGTATTAATACAAGAATGGTGTAAAATGGCAGTGTAAGCTAGCTTTATACAAATTAAATGCTTTGGTGTTTTGATTCTTAACACAGCAAGGTTTTGATGCTAAAGCTGCATCCTAACATTTACGCTATATGTGTAGTTTTCAGCATCAGTTCTCAGTGTGGAACTCAGAAGTTAGAACTAATTTTGTAAATTCATTTTTCTGCAGATTCTGTAAGTGAATTTCTTCTTCTGTATTTGATTTTGCTTTTTCTGCTGTGCACCCTTTTTTCCTTTTATTTTGTGTTATTACTATTTTTATTTTTAGCCTGAACCTGCAACACATTCAAAATAATATGCTATAATGTGTTTATTGTTTCATTTTATCATGTATTCCCTTCATTCACAAAGGAGATCCATTCTGTAGAGCGTGTAATCATAATTCAGTAGAGTGTACAATCATAATAGTTGGCAGCAACTTAACTGACCTTTAAAAATCAGTATTGTTCTAATGTAGCCACATCTCACTGTCACAGAAGGGAAAAAATAGAAATCTGTAAGTCTCCACATATTCAGTATGAAGACTTAAAATCTAAAATGTGCACTTCCTTGTAGCAAGAATCTATCTTAGTAGAAACAGCTTACCATTTGCAATGTAAATGTTCATGATTAACCCTGTGTCACAACTGCTTTTTTTATTTGCATACTAACAGAGAAGATCTAATGAACTATTCTGTTATATACATATATATCTCAACAATCAGATGCCACAATTTGCCAAACAGCAGTTATTTGTGTAGTTATAGTTTAATGTGTGATTTTGTCATGAGAACAGTATTGGATACCTTGGAAGGAATGGTTATAATAGAGTGAAACAAATCATGTCTACAGCACGTGAAAAGAAGAGTATGTATAATTATAATATGAGGTACGTGTGTTTCAAAAACACTTGAATGCAATTTTGGGTAACATGTATACAGACCACACAATTAGAACACAATCTTGATTTATCTAACAACAGCCATAACTTAGATGTCATGAGAGCCATAAATTAGTATTTCACATTGTCATCATATGCCAGTTAAATGAACATAATGAATGCATTAATGTCCCATGTATGTGATGCAACTGTTGTAAAGGCTTGCACAGAAAACTGTAAATCTTTGCCAGTTATATCAGATATTTTGTGTCATAGCAACCCTGAAATCCATCATCAACACTTACCACAAACGCATCGTGAACTTAGAAGGAGAGAAATTAGACCTCGAGTACGAAGTGGCAAAAAAGGACTTAGAGGTGTGTACAGCTCTTATGAAAGCATGAGTGAGATCCAGGAGAAGAATGTTGTGCAGTAGATGATAATGTCAGTTTTGAAATTTAAAGGCAGGAATACACAGAAATAGGATATTAGATGTACATTATTTAACTGAAGACAAAAAAAATACTCAGGGAAACTGTACACAAGGTGAAGAGATTTAATATTTTATTTCAGCTTGCTCGCTGACATTATCATCTTCATTGCTTTTAGGTATGCCTTTCTTTCACACAACAGAACAGTACATGGTGCATTAAACAAAAGTAACATATTTTTCTCCTGGATTATACAGATTTTATGCATAAGAGCTGAGCATGGATATCATTAGGTTAAAATGGAATCCATTGCTTCAAATTGTGTATGCAGCACTTTCAGTAGTAAAGATTTGGAGGATCAAAAGGCAAAATCATTCCACTTTTTAACAAATTTTGACATCAAGGAAATTCATATTCATATTCCGCCACTAAATTATGTATTAAGCTGTTTTTATTCTAGTGACAGCCTTCTGATGACAGAAAGCATGAATCAGTCTATTAATCCATTCTATGAGTTCAGTTAGGACTGTGATTGCACACAAAACATCAGAAATTCTTTTTGGATATTTATTAACAATGTTAGGAAGCCTTTTTCTGGACAGTTGGAATGTATTGCTCTGTAACATCTCTTTGTACCATTAAGATGTGTGTACTATATCTCATTGTTCCTATGTTAGCACTGTGTTTCTTTCTTTTATAATTCATCAACTTTCTAAGATTTGAAGAACAAAATACAGTTAACTGTTTTCTTTCCTATATCATCTCAGTACTGATCTCAGATCAAGCAATGGATTGTCATAGTGCATGCCAAGAAACTGCTGTTTCCTGTCACTTTATGTTTTAGACATTCAACATTTTGTTAATTGTATAGTTTGTCAGAGTCCATTAAGTATCATTATAAACAGCACCTACAGTTTTTCAAATTACCCAAGAAAAACAACCTTCCATACACAAGTAATGTGTGACAATTGCTTGGCTTAAACAATTTACAGTGAAACTGGAAAGTAATAATATGTCTAAGTGATTTTGAACACAGTTAAATGCCAGGTAGCAGACTCTTGTTGAATCAGAGTTAATACAAAAACCACTGACAGCACTGAAGTCAGTAAGGAGTATCCACACCAGTAAAATATAGGCTACAAAATATACAGAGGCATAGAAGCAAAAATTGGTTATTAAAATACTAATGCAACAAAGCTAAATTAAATTCTCCATAACTATTTTATGGAATTAATATTTTTACAAAAACATTTGCACTTTTCAAATTTAATGCATAAAATTTTTCATGAAAAACATTTACTGTATTTGGCACTAAATAGAGCATGCCATTTTTAACATTCAGTTACCTTATTTAATTAAACACAGAATTTAAGACTTATGAGGTGCATTCAAGTTGTAAGGCTGCCGATTGTCTTTCTCTGGACTGGAAAGAGATAGAAACATGCACATTGTTTTAAAATGAGGCCGCGTTCATTGTCAATATGTCCCAGAGATGGCAGCACCATACGGCAGATGGAATTTTACTGCCAGCGGCAAAAAGGAGAACTGTTTTAAATACTTAAAATGGCGACATTTTCCTTACTTGAACAGCGTGCAATCATTCATTTTCTGAATTTGCATGGTGTGAAACCAATTGAAATTCATCGACAGTTGAAGGAGACATGTGGTGATGGAGTTATGGATGTGTCAAAAGTGCGTTCATGGGTGTGACAGTTTAATGAAGGCAGAACATTGTGTGAAAACAAACCGAAACAACCTCGCGCTCGCACAGGCCGGTCTGACGACATGATCGAGAAAGTGGAGAGAATTGTTTTGGCGGATCGCCGAATGCTGTTGAACAGATCACCTCCAGAGTTGGCATTTCTGTGGGTTCTGTGCACACAATCCTGCATGATGACCTGAAAATGCTAAAAGTGTCATCCAGATGGGTGCCACAAATGCTGACAGACGACCACATGGCTGCCCATGTGGCATGTTGCCAAGCAATGTTGACGCGCAACGACAGCATGAATGGGACTTTCTTTTTGTTGGTTGTGACAATGGATGAGACATGGATGTCATTTTTCAATCCAGGAACAAAGTGCCAGTCAGCTCAATGAAAGCACACAGATTCACCGCCACCAAAAAATTTTCGGGTAACTGCCAGTGCTGAAAAAATGATGGTGTCCATGTTCTGGGACAGCGAGGGCATAATCCTTACCCATTGCACTCCAAAGGGCTCTACGGTAACAGGTGCATTCTATGAAAATGTTTTGAAGAACAAATTCCTTCCTGCATTGCAACAAAAATGTCCGGGAAGGGCTGCGCGTGTGCTGTTTCACCAGGACAACGCACCCGCACATCGAGCTAACGTTACGCAACAGTTTCTTCATGATAACAACTTTGAAGTGATTCCTCATGCTCCCTACTCACCTGACCTGGCTCCTAGTGGCTTTTGGCTTTTTCTAACAATGAAAGACACTCTCCGTGGCCGCACACTCACCAGCCGTGCTGCTATTGCCTCAGCGATTTTTCAGTGGTCAAAACAGACTCCTAAAGGAGCCTTCACTGTTGCCATGGAATCATGGTGTCAGCATTGTGAAAAATGTGTACGTCTGCAGGGCGATTACGTCAAGAAGTAACACCAGTTTCATCGTTTTCGGGTGAGTAGTTAATTAGAAAAAGAATTGGAGGCCTTAGAACTTGAATGCACCTCGTAAAATTGCAGATTATATTAGTGAAGAACAAAGACAAAAATACATGATGCTGAATGTGGAACACATGAGATATCATTGACATACATAAGAAGTATAAGCTACCCTCAGTGCAAAGGTTGGTTTGAACATAACATGGACTCAAAATCATGATGCACCTTGGCATTTTTCACATATACAAATTATTGCCTTAGCAACATGGTCCATCCTGGACTTTCCATTCTTTAATTATTGCCATAGCGGAGAGGAGTGATAGGTGACAGAAAAGAATCCTAGAACTCGCTGAGTGTTCAATCGTGGACCTTCAGATTTGCATCTGACACTTACCAACAATGGCATTGAGCCACACAAACATACAAAATTATGGATCTCTCTTTGACCCTTTTACTCATATTTCCTGTTCTAGTTCCATTACTTCTCCAGACATTTGAACTCATAGTGGTGGTGGCGACATTTATTCCAGGATCTCTGGGTTAGTCTCACGTACTATATCACATTTTTTCCCAATCTTAACTCATCTTTTACAGTTTTGATAACAAGTTTTTTCCTCATTATTCATGAAATGCCTTGTTTTTGAGTCTTCATCAAGTCATATTGCCTGTTTTCTGCTTCTCTCTGAGGTTAGCAACAAACAGAGTTAGTCCTATCTACAGCCTGAATTGGTTGTAGTAATCTGGTTGCAATATAATATGTGATTATTACAAACTACTAGGAGAAGCAGATATTAAAAGTGAGACTCTTCAAAAAAATTTTGTCTTTTGGTCCCACAGTATTCAGCTGTAGGCAAGATTTATAGTATCAGTACAGCTGTTAAAATGCTTAGGCATTAGTGAGCATTACTGACAGATTTGCTTAATGACATAGTTGCAGCTAATGTTAAATAAACTATTTTATAAATGCTTATTTATTGCAGATTATTCTTAAGTTTTAACATAGTAATGGCTGCTAGTTACACATTTTGTTTCATTATTTTGATCAGTAATGTGTAGTTTCACATTTATAGTGTATTATTCATTATTTTAATTTTTTGTTGATATTATCACTACATGTTCCAGGCTTTTAAATATTTTAAATTATTCACTATTCAAATAGAGTCAGCCTTTAGAATAGTTATTTTTTATGAGTGACTGACATGTCACACATACCAAAACATATATCATTTTTCTTTTACTCTAATCGCTTTTGAGACATTTATACTTAACTGTCCCTCAGACCTGTTTGGAATAAGAGGTGTACATGAAAAACTGTAATGTGTTAGAACACTAAAAAAGTTACCAGTTGTCAAACGTTCACATGTGGTGTTACATATCAGTGAAGATTTAGGAAGAAATATAAGATTTTGTATTCTGAACATACTCTAAAGGAACAACACATGTTAATTCACTTTCCACTAGTGTCTACTCTTTTATAATTGTCCAGTATCCATGCATAGTTAACTATTTCTCCTGTTAACATAGTTTATGTTCCATGGCAGTAAAGAATGGTCTTGTTTTACTTTCATGCACAAATTATGCATTCATAAACGATATTTCTGAGTGCTCTATTTCCATTTCAATATCACTAGGCTATGGTTTCTTTCTCTATTCACTCCTGCTCATATGCTTTCTAAGTATGAAATTTGGTGAAGCAGTTCTCAATTTCATTATAGTTCATTTGCGAAAGTGAAAATAAGTATTCTGACAAACACATATAAAACAAATCTGATCTTTTACTACAATTTTGTGTCTCGTAACTGCATTGAAAAGTATGTTTCATTGTCGGTGAAATGTTATTATGCACTATAGAAACTTCTACCTAAGTTCTGTTTCATTGTCTGACTATAAACTATTATTAATAACGAAGACCATATTTACTTGTAGAAGTAAAAAAAAAGTTTCATTCAAAGTGTCTACACTCTTTTTGGCATTCCATGGCATTAGAAAAGCTTTTTTGTGGAATTTTTAATGTAAACAACATGAAAGTGAAACATTGAGCCTTCTTAGGTACAGAAAGTCTACTGTACTTATCTGTGTAGTTATGAATTCAATAAAAAGTTATGGACTACATAAAAAATTATATCATTTAAAGTCTGAGCATCAAACTCTGAAAAAACACGCACTGTGAAAACATTAGTTTCCTTCAGATTTTGTAAAAGTAGCTACGTCTGGTGGAAGTATGAATAAGTTGCAGTAACATAATGTTTCAAAGCCTAAACTGAGGATTATAATCAGTCATAGAGGCATTTGAAAATTTGAAGTGACATTATTCTGTTGTAACTGCTTTACCTGTAGTTTGGTTTCATAATGGATTGTTGACCCATATACTGTGTGCTTGTTTACTTCATAAGTGCATTACTGCAACTGGTGAGTATAGTGACAACCATCCTGTAAAAGACCCTGGAGATTAGAAATGGTAGTTGATATCCAAATGCTGTGTTTCTCCTTATTTTACTGTTGTTTATGACCTTTGGGTTGCTTGTACATTAATTAATTACAGTTTCCATGTTGTTTGAGCAAATATGTAGAATTATAGCTCATCTGTTTAACCAAAGTAGTGATTGCCCCTATGATATGCAGTTTGATTCAGAAACAAAAATCCCCTTAGTCATCTATGTGACACCATCCTAGCCCTGACATGTTTACCTGTACCTATTGTGAATAATGCTTTTCTAATGTAGTGAACTGGAATTTTATTTATTTCAGATATATGTGATCATACAAGTGCCTTTAAATTACATGCTTTGGATTTGTGCAGATTTATCCATGTTCCAGTGAACTTTCCCATATTTTGTGTAATATATGTTACCTGTGTAATTCAGCTATTTAATGGTGTAATACCACCTGTAGATATACATTTTGTATGTATTCCATACTAGTAAATGTCCTGCTATGTATACTCCACTGCAAAGAGAACCTGCTCTCTCTCTCTTTTACATGTCATGTAAGAGTTACAAAACTGACACATTTGGAAACTCTGTGAAGTATCTAATGACTCAATAAAACCATTCAAATGTTGTCGATGCTGTTGCCTTCATTTACAAATAACAAACAACATTTACGTTTATACATAGGGAATCCCTCAAACACTCATTTTATTAAAACAGTAGAGCAGTCACAAGTCATTTCTAATGAAAAGTTATACGTGACTTGCGCATAAGCTACAGTTTTAATTTCTAACAGCCACTGCTCCCATGAAAGAATGCCTGTGCTAGCATTCATTTTACTGTTGACAATATCTGGCATATCTGTTCAACTATGTCCTCTTTCTTACATGAAATAAATATTTTCGTAAAAATGATCAAAAGATGATACTTATTGTAGTGCAACATCCAATTTGAGGTTTTTTGTTGAAATCGTGTTTCATAAAATTTCAGCAATGCTCACTTGCTTAACTTTTTCTGTTCTTCAATTTAATGTGAATGACATTAATGTTTTTATCATTTAGTAATGTAAAAGACAATTTCAGATCATCTCAATTGTACTGAGTTGGGGCACAAATTAACCTAAACATGTAGTTATTTACATATTTTTACACATTTTTTGTCAGTAGCTTTTCCTCATAACTGATAAGTCATATGAAATGCTATTACAACATGTGGTACCATGTTTCAGATGGTAGTCACTCATTAGCATCATTTATTGGCTTAAGATATGTGTAATACACTAGAACTGTCAGCATTTTTTAAAATAAATCTCATATGTCATTTGCTAGATGTTCAGATGTAACAATGTCCATTGATCCACACTTTTAATGTATATCATACTTTTCAAAAACTAAAATAACAAAAGAACGTGAAAATTGAGCATTGCTGTTTGGCACTGGATGATGTACCCATGCACCTGTGATTTATAACTTAACAAATGCCATTACACAGGAGACATGCAACTATTCAAGTCTGTCAATAAAGATAAAAAAACTCAAGGCAATACAGCAGCAACAACAGGAAGGCAAAAGATAAATGAATGTAAAAGAGAGTTCTATTTTTATTCTTCTATTTGTTAAATTATCCTTGTAGATTAGTGCAATGTTCTGTGTGTCCCATCTATAGAATTGACCTATTGTGTATGAGAATCTGAGACTATTGCTTATGGAAAAGAGAATTGTAGATTGTGTTCCTCCTGATGGAAAATTTTTTGGTCAAGATACATTATCTGTTATTGCATGTTTTGGCTATAGAAGAAAAGTTAAATTGCAAAAGAAATTCACGGTTTAAAATTTAAAATAATGTCTTCCCTTAGGCAGGCACAGCAAGTGCAGGCTACTTGCCAGATGGCCCTACTGTACACATTCTGTGCATGCATAAGCCATACGGCACCCCTACCCCAATGCGCTAGCTCAGAGCAGTAATTATGGCATGGCTGCCTGATCGCTGTTTGCCCATCAGTGCTCACCTGTGCCGGTGGGATCCAGTCTGCCTGCTGGCACGCACTTGAGCTAGAACAGCCTGCTCTTTGCCATGAGGACTTGGAAGAGCTATCTAAACATACTGAAAGCATATTCACATTTAGGATGTCTTTTTAAGGAATGAATCTTGCAATGACGTGTTGTTCACTTCAAGGGCAATCAGTTTTGTGTGGTCATGCACTGCCAGTAGCAGCTTCAGCATAACCATGTCAAACACTCAAGAACACCTGGGCACTCTTTTGTGAGTAGCATTGGTGCAGAAATATTGAACATTTTCACTAAACATTCGTTTGTGTGTTGAGAGTGGTGGAGATAAAATTTGCAGAATTACAATGTTAAGAGGACATTTATAATTTCTAAACAAACAGAAAAAGAATCGTGAAAGATGATTCTCAGGTCTCTAGGAGTTGTATACTCTTGTCTTTGCTGTAAGTAAAAGTTCACACTGAAATCAGTTACGTTACAAAACATTATGCAATTCTGGTTCCATACGTGATAGTCCAGTAACAGTGGCCCTTCGCTTTGTAGGTACCTTATAAATCTGTGTGTGTTTTTGTTTGCTTTTAGCTGAACTCGTGAGCGTTTGCAAAATGTACTACGACAGACTAATGAAAATTGCAAGTGATGCGTACGATCTTGAAATATTTATAAATTTCAAAGATAAGGAGGTAATTCAAGCCCAAAGTTTTTATTCAAAATTAGTTTTCAGCTTATTTCTTCTTCCAGACTCATATTTTATTTTATATTCTTCTGACAAGTTAACGAATTTCCTCTACTTCTGTTTATATATTCATAACTTTTAATTGATTTTCAATACTGCACGATTTATTTTACGTTTGCAAATCTAAAATAAGAAGTTTTTTAAATTTAGTCACAATTGCAATTAATTTGATAACAAAATGGGTTTTCCTGTAGCATATGAATATGTTACAGAACCTAATTGCACTGTGTGTATAAGAGGTAAAGCTTTGAACATATGAAAGGAAATTACTGATCCTTCCATGCTGTGCAGTTTAATACATCACAGTAATTGTTACTCTCATTCAGAGTTCTTTACATGAAGGCGAAGTGGAATTTCAATTTTTTTTTTTTTTTTTTATTATTTTTTTATTTCATGGTCAGAGCTTTATCTCCCAGATGTTCAAGCAGTATTTCAGTTACAGAATTCTGATAATTTGAAAATAACAATACATAACAAACATGAAATTGGTAAGTCTGTTTTTTTTTTTAATATGATTTGTTTGCTTAATCATAATAAGCTTTTGTTTAAGTGGTCATCATGAGGAAAGATCATATAAAACATGATGAGGCGTACCTCATTTTTATGTGATCATTCCTTATGCAATACACTTTAACAAGGACATGTTTCAAGTTTATGTTGACTGCCAGAATACATGGACAGCTTTTAATTATTATTTATTTGGCATTTTTATTTTCTAAAATTTATTTTATTCACTGGAGCATATGTTTTGGTCATACTGTGTAGACCAGTGTTGTTATCAAAGTTTAAAAATTTTAACACAGTACACACATTCTACAATTACATTACTACAAAACACTATATTGCACAAAAATATGAAGTCTGGAGTTCTTGGACATACATGAGAGGCTTCTGGCCATGCACACCAATGAGTGTCTGTTTCCTGTTTCCAAAATTATTTACAGAGTCTGAAGAGTATTCTAGGATATATGAAATGTACTTTTCATCCTGTAGCCTCTTAGCTCTCCCACTATAAGCATCACACAGAAATAACACCTGTTAAACTGTAATTGCTAATTTGATTTTCTAGCACAACTCAAGGCTATCGTGAAGGAGTATTATGATCGTGTTTATCTGTGCGAAGGTCAGAAATGGGATTTGGAACGTGAAATTCGAAGTAAAGATTATGAGGTATGATGGCAAAGCTTGTACATGTATTTTTAGAAAAGGAATAAAAAGAAATCCCCTTAGAAAATTGGGATGTTGAATACTTCTTGAAGAGTGAAGTGAAACAAAGCCTTAGAAAGTTTCCTTTTTCATTTGTTGTTGTTGTTATAATTATTGCTACTGCTGTTACTGTTGTTCCAATCACAGAAGCCGTTTGACAATCATGCATGAATTTTCATCTTCTACAGATTCATGCAAATAATTGGACTGATAAGTGAAGCCAAAATCACTTTATAAAGCAGAATTAATTAAATAAGTCAAACATAAAAAGGGTAGGAGTAATTAAAATTACATTTGTTATTCACTCGAGCACATAGTGTAATCATTGTTAAATTGCAGCTGAATGCAGTGTCAAATTATGCCAACAGATGAAGAGTTCGGAGATTCCTTATAGACTGCACATTAATACTAAAGACAACTAACAGGCTTAAATAAACACCCAATGAAAAACTAAAATTAATGTTTATTAATCATTTTCACACTTTATATAATGAAACCTGTAAATTCTGTTCTGGTATTATTTGAAAAATAAGGCATCTGATATGGTTTTGAAGAGTTCTTGCATAAGAAAGGCAGGATAAATAGTTAAGACTACATGAATAGCTGGTGAATCATGTAGGCTAATTCTTTCTTTTGTTTATCAGTGAATTTGGACATGTATCAAATGTCATTGATAGGAATTTAAAAAACATTCATTATGATGATAATGAAGTGAGATTGAGAATAGAGTAGAATGGATATATTTTTTTTAAAGTAAAAGAATGTGAGAAAATATGTATCCCATACTGGTGACAGCAGAAAGGAGAAGTTTTCCAAAGAGTTTGGAACTCATGTGACAAAGCAGTGTGAAAATATTGCTGATATGTAGGGACCACAGCATTTTAGTTTTTTATTTAGTCTCAGATAATGAAACTTTAGAACGACAGAATAATTTTGAATAAAATTTCAGTCTAGCTTTCACAGAATAATAGAAATTACAAGAATGAAACACTCAGTATATTTGTAGTTGACTACCTCATATGTTTTACACACTTTTGTCTTCTGCAAACTAATATGTCAATAAATGACAGTGTTTGTCTGGAAATTAACTAGTATTAAAATTTATCACAGTGATGTTAATAAAAATATGAAAATAGGTTGTGTTACACCAAATTCAATGTAGGCAGCAGTGTCCATCATTTTTTTCAAATACCCAAGATGCAATCCACTGCTTCTTGCAAGAATTCATTTAGAACAATTCATAAAACATCTCGCATCCACTCCTCCATGCAGTTTGCACAATTTTTCCAGTACACATTTACTTTTACCCAACACCTGTTCTCTTAAGGTAATCATTGCACCAACAAACATCCTATGAACTTTGCATCAACAAGACACATTTGGGAGGCATGTGGTCTTGCAACACAGTATGTTTCTTCATTAAAGTTTTCCCAGTCAAATAAGGGGAATTACATAAACCATTTTCCTTCTAAAGACAACAACTAGCATTCATGATGTCATGTACCAGATGTTGGCAGATTGCTATAAAGGCTGTCATTTCACATACGATGCTCATTTTGGAATGGTTTGTTCCTTTTCTGCCATTATCTTAGGAGACTGTTCAGACCTGCAGTGGATGATGTATCTCTTTATAAAACTAATAAAATAGTGAAGAGCCCCATTGGACCACAGACTGTTTCCAAACACATGTTACCCATTCTCATATTAGTTCAACATCAAATACATGAAGTCTGTGCAGTGAGTTCAATTCATGTGTATATTCTGATGTCCTCTCTCATATATAGCATAATGTATCAGGTTATGGGGAAAGGAGGGCAAGGGGACAACCAACTTTGTTTTCTTTGGACCATAATATCAACATATGGACACATCCCCATGCATTCCTCATCGGTGGCGAACTTGGAAAGGCAGTTTCTGCTGTTTAGGGTGTATTGTTGCTGTCTTCTCCCCAGACATGCGTGCCTTCTTATTCATGGTACAAAAGGAGAGAAACAAGAAGAGACAAAATTTTAAAATCCTGTTTAATAGTCTACATACACACAAAAATGTATTCAGATTTCAGAAATGTTAGATGAACTATAATGTGGTTTAATATCCATTTAATTTCCAGACACCTGGTAAATGTACTGCTTCATTCAGTCTGGTTTCTTATGTTTCCATGCCATTTCCTGTTTATTCAAACACATTTCAAGACCTACTTCAATAGTGAATGACTTCTTTTCAGGCCTCTATAAAAATATGGAATAGTATCTCCTCATCGGAAATCGACTACGCCAGTGTCCAAAAATATCTCTGTAGTGAGATATTGTATTTAGCTGTCACATTTAATGCCATGTCAGAAAGTATTTATGTAATGTGATGCTGCATTTGGCTGCCACACATAAAAGGACTGAACAATATTCTTTTGCTAATAACTAATTCACATGAAGAATTATAGTGCAAATATTACTGTAACTTAATTTCCTCTAAATGCACAATTAAAACAGGAAATGAGTAGCTCGGCTAGAAATCAATATTTTCTGCACTAAAGATAAAGTTTATTGATACTATGAATACAAAATTATACATTAGTCTCTTTCCAATAAAATATAAAACAGAGAAAATAATCAACTGCAGTCTGGACATAAGCTTATTTTCTTTATTAAAAATCATATGAATGTAGCACTCAAATTATACTATTAGTGTTTGTATAAAGTTTTCTTTGGTATAATGACACAGTGAATAACAACACTTTTCCAGTGGAGTTACTGCTGTCTCAATGTCATTAGTTAACTGAAGGAGACTGCTGTAATAAGAGCCAAAACACTGAAAATGTTTCATGTTTTTATTTTGTGCATCTAAGAAAACTTTATATATATTTTGACACTAGCCATCAGCTCACACTTCTGTGACACTGTTTTGGACAAGAAAAGCAACATCAATTTTAATAAATGGGACTCGTTAAAATTTACATAATATATATCTTTCAGATTATATGAATCATTAAAATTGGCTTCATAAGAAAATGTTATAAATTTCCAATGCATTATTTACTAAATGCCAGAGCTTTTAATTTATATAAAATACAGAAATTCTGTACAACAATGGAAAACTGAGGATGGGATTTAAAAAAAAATTAATTTGGATAGATTGCTATGCACCACATAAAGGAGGGACTGAGTGGCAGAAAGGTCCATTTAAAAGTATACTATTGGATATTATTATGCTATCAAAGTCCTTCATCGAACATGTGTTTCTACATCTGACAAAGGACTTTGACCAACAGCTTAGTAACATCCAACTTTTAAATGTGCCTGTCTGCCACTCAATATATCTTCTATGTGGTGAGTAACAATATATATTTAGACAATAATTCATATTGTTATTAGAATTTATATTTAGTTTTACATCTTAAAAATAATATCTGACCATAAAAATAACATCAGACTTGTCTTAACACTTTCAGAGAAGCAAATAATACTTTGAACCTTATTGTATCACCTATATTACCGAATGAAAAGTTACTACATTGATACAGTCTCCCATGTTCTATTGTTTTCTGCAGATCATCGCTTTTGTTTCAATTCCCTTTACGTAATTATTCATCCAGGATGTAGTGATAGTGTTTACATCTATCTGTGGTGCAAAGTCCTGTCATAATGAGATAATACTAATTATTTGATGTCAAAGCCAGAACATATATATGTCCTTTAAGTTTTTAAATTACATTGACCATTCCAATACCTTTGTTGTTGCTTCTGCATCATTGATAATTTAGTGTATAACAATGGAAAGGTGTGATTTGGCAAATATTACTTACAGAGGCAACTGTAAAATGGTGGTAGATCTTTATTAACTAGTTACTATGAAGTGGCTAAACACAGTAACAGTGTTGTATACCAGTTTTGATATAGATGTACAGTGTGTAAGGTGCACAGGCTAATCTGAAGAGCTTCTGTTGTGGCTGACTTACTTAAAACACTTCCATCTCCATACAGTGCCATAATTAGTGGCACTTAATTAATTACATGCAGCTACTCTATAACCTCCCTAGGTTTACTACTCACACAAAGGACGAAACGGTATTGTGAAGCCAAAAATTTCTGTTGTTAACACTCATTCCCCTCCATCCTACACACTAACATAAACAAAAGTGGCTCTAATAAGCTCACAACAAAAGTGAATATGCTATGCAAATAAAAGTAAAAATCCATACCAGTAGAATCAATCTTAGAATTACTGGGTGACTGTTCAGAGCATACTTAGTATAATGTGGAGAGTGTTGAAGATTTTATGAGCATATTATGGACTGTGTTATGCATCACTAGACCAAGTGCCAAAATGTCATGGAGCCCAAAGTTTCAATTCCCTGAAAAATGAATTGTTGAATTTCCCCAATTTTTAGTACCAAAGAAAGGTAATTATTGTTTCACTTAGTAGTGGAACGTCAATGTAATTAAATTATAAACAACATGTAAAAATACAAAAAATTGTCATTAGCCTACTGACACTCATTGCTGATAATGAGCTTTTGTTATGCATCAGTAGACTAAAAGAGTTCACAGTCATTTGGTCTCATTATGCTTAACTGAATGATACAATGGGGTTATTATAACAATGAAGCAATAGCAACCTATTTGCCTTTCATAGCCTGAAACAACTCAATGAGGACAGTCTATAGGAAGTGAAGCATAAATAAACAGCAAATTATGTCTTGTAAGGTCACCATTGTTGACAAATTGGCTGAAGGTAACAAAACTGCAGTTACTGTAGCATGTATTTAACTTTTATTGATTGTTATGAAACAAAAAACAATTGCAACACCACAAGTAACATTAAAGACATGTCATGGAAATTCTGCAAAAGTCAAAAGATAGCATTCCTTATATTCAAAATGGAAGTAAGTGTTACTAACTGTACATCACAACACGGTCTACTGTATAAACACAGTAAAATGAAAGGTAATGAAACTTATACAAACAAAAAATTACAATTTTTTGTCAATATTTTCATCCTGTTTTGAAGTCATCTTGCCCATTGAAATTGTGCATGTCTCCTTCCACATTAGTAGCACTTTGAAAAGACCAACACATCTGTCTTGCATCTTTTGGGATCAAAGGCAAAAGGGACTTCAAGTCTTGAAGTTTTTCTTTACAAATCTACACTCCTGGAAATTGAAATAAGAACACTGTGAATTCATTGTCCCAGGAAGGGGAAACTTTATTGACACATTCCTGGGGTCAGATACATCACATGATCACACTGACAGAACCACAGGCACATAGATACAGGCAACAGAGCATGCACAATGTCGGCACTAGTACAGTGTATATCCACCTTTCGCAGCAATGCAGGCTGCTATTCTACCATGGAGACGATCATAGAGATGCTGGATGTAGTCCTGTGGAACGGCTTGCCATGCCATTTCCACCTGGCACCTCAGTTGGACCAGCGTTCGTGCTGGACGTGCAGACCGCGTGAGACGACGCTTCATCCAGTCCCAAACATGCTCAATGGGGACCAGATCTGGAGATCTTGCTGGTCAGGGTAGTTGACTTACACCTTCTAGAGCACGTTGGGTGGCACGGGATACATGCGGACGTGCATTGTCCTGTTGGAACAGCAAGTTCCCTTGCCGGTCTAGGAATGGTAGAACGATAGGTTCGATGACGGTTTGGATGTACCGTGCACTATTCAGTGTCCCCTCGACGATCACCAGAGGTGTACGGCCAGTGTAGGAGATGGCTCCCGACACCATGATGCCGGGTGTTGGCCCTGTGTGCCTCGGTCGTATGCAGTCCTCATTGTGGCGCTCACCTGCACGGCGCCAAACACGCATACGACCATCATTGGCACCAAGGCAGAAGCGACTCTCATCGCTGAAGACGACACGTCTCCATTCGTCCCACCATTCACGCCTGTCGCGACACCACTGGAGGCGGGCTGCACGATGTTGGGGCGTGAGCGGAAGACGGCCTCACGGTGTGCGGGACCGTAGCCCAGCTTCATGGAGACAGTTGCGAATGGTCCTCGCCGATACCCCAGGAGCAACAGTGTCCCTAATTTGCTTGGAAGTGGCGGTGCGGTCCCCTACGGCACTGCGTAGGATCCTACGGTCTTGGCGTGCATCCGTGCGTCGCTGGGGTCCGGTCCCAGGTCGACGGGCACGTGCACGTTCCGCCGACCACTGGCGACAACATCGATGTACTGTGGAGACCTCACGCCCCACGTGTTGAGCAATTCGGCGGTACGTCCACCCGGCCTCCCGCATGCCCACTATACGCCCTCGCTCAAAGTCCGTCAACTGCACATACGGTTCACGTCCACACTGTCGCGGCATGCTACCAGTGTTAAAGACTGCGATGGAGCTCCGTATGCCACGGCAAACTGGCTGACACTGACGGCGGCGGTGCACAAATGCTGCGCAGCTAGCGCCATTCGACGGCCAACACCGCGGTTCCTTGTGTGTCCGCTGTGCCGTGCGTGTGATCATTTCTTGTACAGCTCTCTCGCAGTGCCCGGAGCAAGTATGGTGGGTCTGACACACCGGTGTCAATATGTTCTTTTTTCTATTTCCAGGAGTGTATTTTCCCCTGACCACAGTAGAATTATGTGTTACCCAGTTTCAATGGGTAGGAAGAAGGTTTTCCTTGAGCAGCAGTTCCCTGGTCAAAGCCTCATTTTATAAAATTGCTTAGAGGTTTATCCTTCCTCATTCCAATTTCTCAAGTTTTCAGCCAGTTTATAATGCATTCCTCTGTGTCAGATTTGTAGTTTTTTTTTTTTTTTCAGCATTTGTGTTCCAACAAATTCTCTCTTTTTGACTCTGTGGACAATCAAAACATTCTTTTCATGACTTACTTTCATGACATTCATAATATCATTGACACTATGCAACCATTGTTGTAGCTTCAGTGCACGCTCTATGTCTCCAAAATTACTATCACTGGTGAAAAGCTTTTCCCTGTGAGAACATAGAGTAAAGTAGTCCTTTCTAATGTGATTTTCCAACACCATTTTAAGTATCAGCACTATTTATGTAAGATTTTGATCTCCATGTGAGTTCCTTTGCAATAACATATTTTACCGTGTGGATTCATGATGCCAAACTGAAAATCAAGCATGGTGAAACTGGCACTTGGTCTTTTCCAGTATTTCAGGGCAACAATGGCAATGGTGGCATTTTCCCAAATAGGTTATGTTGTTTCCTAACAGAATGCAACCACACAAGGCAAACCAAAGGAAAGAGGCTTGTTCTAGTGATGCATAGCGAGGTTCATGTGATTAATTGCATAGATTACATAGGAGGAAGATTGAGACTACTTAAGGACAGAGCATGCTTCACTGCTTTATAGGATAGATTACTGATTAATGTGTCAGTAAATCAGGTTGATTTTTCATCCCAAAACAGCCATACTCTACATACTCTATTCCATACAAGTTGCTATTCTGGCATGCTGGTGTCTATCTCTCTTTCTGAATGACAAGTTTTCATAAAAATATTGCATTCAGATTAACAGATCTCTTTTTTTCTCATCTTGTGTTTCCATTACCTGCTTCAAGCATCATTATGTCCAAACAAGGTCTTCACATTTCTCTGAAAATATGCTTTGTAACCCGATTTTTCAATTGGTTTACAATGGTGATTTATCATCAACTGGAATGTACTATGTAAAATGCTCAACTTTTCATCACATACATCTCCATCAGTTACAGGACAAAAGTACATGACACACGCTGAACTTTCAGTAGTTAGAGGCTTTTAGTGATTAGTTGACAACTGGCAAGTATTCACTGATGAAAAATGTGTTAATAGCAAAGAGATGCAGGATTTTGCACCTCAGCATGATAGCCCTTTTTAATTTTTTACTCTTTCTAGATTTTTTTAATATTAAGAAAGTTTGCAATGTGCATAGTTCATTTTTCATGTATGTTATTTTTCACACAAGAGGAGATTAAAGTACTAAATAGAATCATGGAAAGCAATCAAATGCAAATCACTTGTATTATAAAACTACCTGTCAGAACAGAATATATTTTGTTGATTTACTGTCAACAAAAATCATATACCCCCTTTTCATTATGCTATATTTTGCTTACAACCAGCAGTGAATATAAATTACAGATACCTTTCTGATTTTTCTGTTCTAAACATGTGTTCATAGTATGCACTCTGTGGATATACACATACCAAAAAAAGGTTTTGCATCACCCTGGTTCCCAGAACTCCTGAAGATAGACATTGACTGTGGATATTGCATCACAGACACAGTCCCTTTGACTGTTCACAGGCATCACTAAACCCACCCAAAGACGTAAACAACTATGCATGAGGAACCCTGACAGCAATGCCACCATGTTGGATAATGCTTTTCGTGTAGCCACGGGACATCATGTTAAGACTCAAACTGTGTACAATAGACTGCATGATGCACACCTTCACTCCCAATGTCCATGGCGAGATCCATCTTTGCAACCACAATACCATGCAGTGCGGAACAGATGGGCCCAACAACATGCCAAATGGACTGATTAGGATTGGCATCACGATCTCTTCACTGATGATTGTTGCATATGCCTTCAACCAGACAATTGTTGGAGACATGTTTCGAGGCAACCCAGTCAGGCTGAACACTTTAGACACACTGTCCAGTGAATGCAGCAAGGTAGAGTTCCCTGATTATTTAGGGTGGCAGTATGTGTGACCAATGTACGCTGCTGGTGGCCATGGAAGGCAATGTAATGGCTGTATGATATGTGAACGCCATCCTCTGACCAGTAGTGTAACCATATCGGCAGTTTATTGGCAAGGCATTCATCTTGATGAACTTGTGGACAATATGCCTCAACGAATACTGGCATGCATCAATGCAAGAGGTTGTGCTACTGGGTGTTAGAGGTACTGTTGTGCATAGCAATCTGGACCACCACGACTGAAGGTCTTGCTGTATGGTGTTACAACATGCAATGTGTGAATTTCATGAGCAATAAAAAGGGCAAAAATGATGTTTATGTTGATCTTTAGTCCTGTTTTCTGTACAGGTTTTGGTTCTCTCAGAACAGAGGTGATGCAAAAGTTGTTTTTTTTTCCCTTAACGTGTGTATGTGAATTGTTGTTACACTGCTCAGAAATGTATTCAAAAATGTATAGTTTAAGCCAGAACAGAAAGGGATGTATATATGATACAACAATATGAAAAGTAAAAGGAGGTTGTTTAGATAGTGCAAATATCACTCCAAACTTTTTTCCAACAGATATATGTGGTTCAAAAGAAGAGTTAGATGACTATACGAGATATTGTTTTTAATTTTTATTCTCTCTGTCTACCTCTTGGTCTTAATGAAGGATCTGATGTAAATAACCAAATACATAGGCTCAACATCATAATTTTTGATTTCAGTAGTTAATCTTTTCACTCTGTTTAAGTATAAAACCTGGGTCACAGTACCCTCCTCCTTCCTGCTTGTCAGTTCTTCAATTACAACTGTAAGACAATCAACATTTTATGAGAATGGCTTTCCATGATAGCTATCAATGTGCTTCACTTCTTAGATTTTTTTACAGGCATTTGTCAGTCGAAAACTCCAGGCAGACGAAAACAGAAATTGCCTGTAGTGGAACATACGTAAAGTATTTAGCTCAGTTTTCAAAAATGACCAGTACTTCAACCAATTTTGAGTGCAGTTTGGTATTGTAAAACAGATATTAGTTAATATAAATTTCAAATGTTAACATCAAAGCAGAGGTTTCACAACTACTTGAATTTTTTCAGGTATAAACACACATGTCAAGTCTAGGAAACTATGCACATTGTAGACTTGCAGAAAATCTTTGAACAGTAGTAACAAGTTTTATGTTTTCTGAAAGATATGCAACATATGGTGAAAGCTGAACATGACCAGAAAAAATGATTTTGGTTCCACGTTAGAAAGGCTACAGACCTAATCTGCATAGAAAGTGTGATTTACTTTTACAATGTGACCTGTAAAATGCAAATACATATTATACAAGCTGCAGTTCTAATCTGTACAGGTTAGTGTGATTTTCAACCTTCTTCAACAAGTATTTGGGTAGAAAATATGGGGTTGTGCTCTTTGCCAAAGACCTACACAAATCTTAAAGTGAAGTTTTATTGTCTTTAACAGAAAAGGATAACAAAAATGGAATTACAAAATTCTTGTTATGGCCTACATTGAAATAGAGGTCCATATTCATTGCACTTTCCAGCATAGAAAATGCCCAGTTACATCTTGGCCAGCCATCAACATTCCCTTAAGGAGCGGAACCTGCTTCATGCATCAATAATTGGTTGATGATGTCATAGATCTAGCAGGACTGAAAGTGTGTTGCTCAATATAAACAAACCTACCTGTAATAGGACAACATAGCCACAAACATAATGAGAAAACAGCTACAAACCTGTCAAAGTATATTATAAGATGTCGTTGAAAATCACAGTAACTGAAAGAGGTGTATTTTAGCTATAATATAGAACTGTTAACAAGGTCCTAATGGTTTTATCTCTAACTTTAACTGCTGATAATTACAGAGATATAGATAGTGTTACTGTTATGAGGTGTCAGCTTCTGAACTTTAGCAGCAGATGAAATAATGAATATTCAACACACATTGTGCATTATACTCAGTGGGCATGATGAATCAATTGTCACTTCACCTATGAAGGAAAGGGATAAGTATTCATTATTTTACTATACTCAGTTATTTACACTCAGTCCTCTTATGTAAAAGATTCTGTTAACCGAAAGATGTCATGGTAAATGCGGAGACGTGAAACTTTGCAAACAATATTTGGATTTTTGTCTATTTTTATCTTACTTGAATTTTTATATTAAACTTGTTTAATACTCTACATTGTTAGGTATTTGAAGTTTATATTTGCATTTATGATCATTCCTGATGTTTTCTGACCTCAGTGGCTATTAGTGAAATTTTTGATTGAATTTCGAAATCTACTGTAAGAACATACTTTGTTTTATTTTACATAGCAGTGAAATTTTCAGTTAAGATACCACAGAATATATTATAAAGTGAGATACTGGAAAGAAAATGAAATATAAAAATATAACAGAATAGAAATGTTAATGTTGCTGCGCATTTCAAAATAACGCAATCTCCAACATGTAGCTTGCTTTCTTGTACAATTATTAACACCTGCAATATGCTTTAGTTGACTATAAACAAGTGCACAATTATTTTTTAAAGATCAAATGTCTTATCTGCTTATATTCTTTTCATGAATCTGTGTCTCACAATCTCTTATACAGACTGTTAATATTTGTTCCCATTCTTATTGTTTATGTTACATACAACTTGCATGAGTATGTATAACTACACATATGCTTGCATGCACAGCTACTTCTGCATGATGATTTTATAAATGTATTTCTTGTAAATTTTGTTTGTACTTATGAAATCAGATAAATCAAAAACAATAATTCTTTGGAAATTTTATTAAAATATATATATTTTTTCTCAGATTATGAAAAATATTTAGTGTCATGTGTATCAAAATTACAAAAATACAGTAACTACAGATGGATTAAATTAGAATTGCTCAATATTCAGTATCAACATTTAGACAGAATAAGAATATGCATTTACCAAATTATTTGTTTTATAATAAGTTTTATGCACTTTTTGACAGATTTCCGATCTGAACAGCCAAGTAAATGATCTCCGAGGAAAATTGTAAGTATAACTGAAGATGTATTACAAAGACTTTACTTATTAGTATTTATAGTATTGAATACTGACATGCAATACTAATAATATGGTAATTTGTTTCAAATAAATCCTTACACAAAGTCATCATAGCATGATGTAGAGACATTACTAGCTGGAGAATTTAAGCTTATGTCATAGTAAGATTCTGGTTTTCAAGATTCCCAGATCAGTACAGTGATTGAGAGATTGTTACACATTATTCGTATTGTAATATATCAGTTTTGCAATTTTTGACACTGTCTATCCAGTGGTAGTTGGTGAATGACATAGACTTGATAATACATGATAGTAATAAATGGTACATAGTATTAATATTTGTCCTTAAAACCTATATGTTTGACACATTAGTGCCAAAGCTTTTGAGAAAGAAATAATTAGATTTGTCACTGCACTTAAAATTCAGTTATTTGTGGCTATATATCATCATCATTAACCATTCTCCTTCACATTCTTCTTTCTTCTTGAATTTTATTCATTTATTACATTTTTGCTTAAATTTTAGTACTTACTTAACATCTTTGAATTGATACAGAGTACATCTATCATAGTATATCTGTCATGTATTTCTCTTAGACTACACTCATGGAAATACCTTCCAATATCATTATTGATCTCTTAGAGCTGGTGAGAGACTGTCACCCATACCTAATGAAAAAATTTTGTTCATTATTTAGAACACAGCTATAAGATGTGAAATTTGGAGCTTTAACATTACTTATGTGTTCTACTATAACATTCTCTGATGGTTAGACAGGATTGGCAAAGAAAGGCAACTTTCCATATATCATTTATCCCTTAGTAGTGAAAGCGTTATGTACCTCTTTTTATTGAAACAGAATTATGATCAGAGTGAAAGCATCACTGCATTTTCAGTGATTTCTGAAAGATATACATCAAATATCTTCCTTGCCTGTTCTGATTCTCACTTTATTTGTCCCTCTAATGATTTTTCCTCTAGGATCACCATGGTACCATTGCAGTAAAGTAAGACTTTGAGCAACAAACTTGCCTGTCATTTACTATTTTTTATTGGTTGTTTACTGGAATTAGCCTGACATTAGTTAAAAAAGAGTATTTTGTCTAATCCTAACTAGACATAATGCTTTTCTCCACCTGGAGCATTAATATCAGAATCAATAACACAATTTTTGGAGAAAAGACCAATTTTTTGTTATTCAGTCACCTACTGATTTTTTAAATGATAGAAATAGTTCTCATTGCATTCATTTTTCTTAGTACTGAGATTTCAGACTGGCACAAGCTACAACTCTGTCAGTATCTTCTTTGTTACACATTTTTCACACTTTCCTCATTCCAAGCTATCTCTCAGAAAATATACATCTCACTTCAGAGATGTTATGTTCTCAGTACAATATTGCCAGAACCATATCAATAAATATTAATTTATCATTTTGCTATTACATTTTTGCTGCCACTTTAGTACTTCCTTTCAGTGAATCCAATCAGTATGTCTCTTAACAGCAGTGGTGCTTTAAGATCATGTTAAGCAGTTACCCTGTTTATTATGATCACATATATACATTTTATAGAAATCTGTTTTAATGCTGAATGTAGGGTTCAGTGTGGTCTTTATACTGTAGTCAAAAGATCTTCTGTGTCTAGCAGCTTTTTAAAGACAAGTAATTGTGGATCAGAAATTTTAAAGAACAGTAATCTATATCTTCCTATTTCATAATAAAATAACAGTATTCAGATATCTTACTATCTTATCCTAGATTCAAAAACGAAAAAAAGCCTGTGTTAATAGCATGATATACAACAACAATCATTGTAAATAGGTCTGGCCTCTATTGTAACAGTATGTCTGGCATTATCACTATACTCTCATAAATATTAATCTAACAACAGTAGATGAATATCAGAAATGGAAAAGATGTTCTTTCTTCAAATGAATGGCTTTTTAACTAATTGTAGTAAGTTAATGTATAGTCAACAGTTAATACATTCTGTAGAAATAGTTCCTTTGTTACTCTATACCAGTGGTTGTTTTAATCAAAAACTTATCCATACTGAAAAATTATCACATTACCTGGACAATTATTACATTTACATAACTAAAAAATCAGGCTCAAACTACGCCACAACTGGACTGTGTTGCGTCTGCGAGTCTGAATGGAGAAGACAAGCTGTGCACATGCTAGACAGAGGCTCTTCTATATCCCTCACAGTGTTGGCAACTTGCATGTCACTGTACCATGGGACTGACTACATTACATAAAGTGCCATAAATAAACAAAAGGTTATGGACGACTGCTCTAGACCATGACTTGGTACACTTTCCTAAAGGTTCAAATTCACAGTTGGATCCACAGTGCAGATAAAAATGAATGAATAAATCACTATATAAGTAACTTATATTCTGAAAAGCAATTGTCAGTGACATGAAAATCTTAGACAATTGCTAGCTTAGTCTGACTTCTCTGTAACCCTGTAGTTTTTTGTATATGATTTACACAGAAATAATGTAAGTCATACTGATTACTAATCTCTTACAACGCAGCATGAAGCCAACACTCAAGAAGGTGTCCAAATATGAAAACAAGTTTGCCAAGCTGCAGAAGAAGGCTGCAGAATTCAACTTCAGAAACCAGCTCAAAGTTGTCAAAAAGAAAGAATTCACCCTTGAGGAAGAGGACAAGGAGGTAACAAAGATAACGCAATTCTTCATTATGTAATGACATTTTATACATATACATTATTTTCCAGGCTATCTGATTCTTTCTTATTCCTCTGAATTTTTTTCAACAGTTTCAATCTCTTCCATTTCTCTTTAAATGAAACTGCATCATACATAAGATACTGATAGAGAATTTAAGCTTTCTCAAAGTCACAAAAGTAAAAGTAATTATTAAAAATAGCAGGTTACTTGATAACCTCACATTTCAATTATTTTCTTGCATTCACAGCCCAAGAAATCCGAGAAGGCAGAGTGGCAGACGAAGAAATAAGTTTAGGGATATATACCAATAACACATTTCATATCCTCATTCAGTGACATCCAGTAAATGTAATTTATGTTTTGTGATGTTCCCAAATATGAACAACTGTATCTGAGATAAACTCTAAAGCTGATTCTTTTTGAAGTTTTGTACATAAGTTCACTTAAAGCTCAGAACATTGGGACCTATGTTATCTAAAGATTTTTAAATGCAATAAATTCTTATAGAAATTTTAAGCATTTCTGCTTCAAAATAACTACCACCCTGAATTTTAAAATAATGGACTTTTTACACATATGCCATGATAAATTCTTTTTTACACTTTGCAATGTTTTTTGGTAATATTTTTTTCCTTTGTGTAGTTGATGACATGTTTCCAGGAATGGTGTACTTAACTGTCAACTGTGGTTTTTGCCATCATCACAAGTTTTGATATTTTGTCCTTTTATTATTGTGAAGAAGATTTTCAAAACATTTTCATGTTAATTTTTTTTTCTGTACTTGTGATGTCCTGTGAGTTTTTTCTTGTGAAACGTCTGCCTGTATCTCTTTTTTCCAAATTTTGTGTTGTAGCTCATCCATCGTAGTGAAACAATATTCAGTAGTTCGTAGTTTTAACATACTGAATGCATTTTAATACGTATTTTTGAGCACTAAATTTTGATTTTCAATTTTTGTGGGATCAAATTCACTTTTATTTTGGTCCTAACATATACTTTCATATTGCACTTGCTCCTCTCAGTACAATAGGAAATAACTCCCCAGCATACAGCCTTTTATTCATTACAATACTTAGGAACACTTCTGATTTTCTACCAATTCACAAAAGGACCTGCAGTTATAACCATTAAAGGAGGTGAGAAAATGGCTTGGCATGCGACAGTGTCTCTCTCATACATTAATCTTGAGAAAATAAATATTTTCAAAGTGTGATTTTATTGAGGGTTACACAAATTATTATTAAGTGTGAGTTTGTTATTACTTTAAGAACAGCATTATTAATTATTTAACTGCTTCTTTAACAGATTGGAGAGATTTTTATTAACAACAGTTAAATCTTTAGTGGGTGCTTACTGCCAGAGAGCAAAGCAAAAATAAAAATCTTAGCATGCTAGTTGCTGGTAAATAAAATGTAACATTTATGCAGAATCTCTCCAGAGTATTGATAACCTGTAAAATATATCTTTCTATCTCTTAATTTCCCTCTATGAGCCCCTACAAACAGCTGTTGAATCATCATCAACTTAGTTCACAAAAAATTATATCATCTCTCGATTCTTAATCAGAATATTTTAAATAGTTGTTAATATCACTTCCCCCTAAAAACATTTCTATGAAGCCAGTTTCAATTCATTCACTTTGAACTGTCTGTGATAACTGTAACTCGAAGATCCAAGTTAACTCTAGAACATTTCTGTTTTACATTTAAGAGCTTCAGATAATAAATTAATTTGTAGAAACACACAATACTCATGCAATAATGTCACAAAATTTTTGTAGTCCTTAAATCAGAAGAACAGTTAATACTGCTTTTGGTTTGAACTATTTTATGGTAGTTACTTTGCCCTGAACACCTGCCATCAAATTGTTTTTCATGCAACAAAGGAGTATCAGAATTGCAAATAGCTAGTTGTCAATTGTTGTTACACTCAATGTTTACCTTAAATGTGCATGTATATTTTCTCTATAAACAACCCAGATATTAACTTGTTGTGTGAGTTGATTCACAGTATGATCAGGTTACATGCTGTTTCACATTATCTAGAATAAAAAAGTGCCAGTTAATAACCAGTTTTAAAAATTATTTTCCCTCTTCCAGTAGCAAAAACAAGCTCATCTCTTGTTTTTATGTCTGTCTATAATAGAGGAATTACAGAGGGGAGGATATAAACACATATAAGGACTCAATAGATAACTGTCTGAGTGCCTAACAGCATGGGAAAAGATGGTTGTCTAACTCTTTATAATCATATAATGTGCTTCTGTGTACTGCTGTCCAGTTTTCTGTATACATGTGAATAACCCTCTAAAGTTATCTACAAATTTGTTTTTTAAACTCAGAAAATATCCTGCATTTTAAGACTTTTATTACTCTTTTTTACCAGAAAATGTATATTTTTATTTAAAGGTGCTTGTGATGATAATATTAGACATTTTCAGTGACGCTGAAAGATTCTTACTGTGTTGCAATGTAATGGTCTGTAAGTCAGTAAGATTAAGTAAATGTCGTACTATCTGATCCTCAAAGTTGAGATGCATATTGTAATATTTATTTTCTTTCATTTTTTGCAGAAAAAACCAGATTGGTCCAAAAAGGGAGACAAGGTAAAGGAAGAAGAGGTGGAAGCTTAAACTTACGTTTCTTACTCATGCTTCAAGTTGTGTGTCCACACATATGGCACAGTTACTTCATACTTCCTAAAAAGGGTTTAATAGCTGAAAGATCTTAAGCATTTCAACTTTTATTAATTTTGTATGAAGTATCTTGTGTTAAAAAGGTAGACCAGTTCATCATACCAAATGTAATATACATTGCTCAGCATGAATTTGTTATGTCATAGTGAAGTGCTTTGATGGTGTAATTTTCATAACAGAGAAGACAATATTGATTTTCATACGGAATCCATTGAAAATTCAAAATTGATTGTGCATGAGTGTAAAATCGTCCATAATAGATATTGTAGGCAAAGGGAGGGTTTCTACAATATTTGTGATGTAACAAGAAAGACTGCAAGAGTGTTCATAGCATCTTGTGTGTCTCCCTGTTGTCCAATTAGACAACCTTCCAGATTACATAGCAAGAGAACTACATATGTGTGTAAACATCAGTGAAGATTTATGTATATGTACCACGTATTCCTTTGTGTTATGTAACAATACTGTGTACCATATGTGATTATAGATTGATGTACAATCCATAATAAGTGTAATTAAACAAGAACTGTTTACCTTCCCATTTATTTCCTTCTTGTGGATAACTCCTTCCCAGAAAATAGTATATGTAATGTCGTTCATTTGATAATGATTAGAAATACATAAATGCAATATGTGCATATTCATGTATGTACACCCCCTTCCTTTCAAATGCATGCACACATATGCACACTACTGTGAAAACTGATCCAACTATCCCATTTGAGCATATGTCTGTCTGTGTGATTCTCTGGTGATGCCTTTGCTTTAAAGGATATTTATGACTCACAGTGGAAATCACATTTGCACTCACGCAGAAACTATTATTTTTATAAGACATGATCCAAAAATGTTAAAGATAAAATAAATGGTAGCTACTGTGAATATAGAATGGAATTAATATATTTAGTTACCAAACACTTCCTGCATTTCAACTGCTTGGTTGTTACACTCAGTCAGTTACAAATTTCATATTCTATACATATATGTGTACAATCAGTTCCTGTATTTACACCACTTGGTTGTTGCACCCCAATTAGTTATCTTTTTCATATCCAAAATGTATACAACTTAACTTTGTAATCTGAATGTGTCAATGGGAACCTCAGATAACTAGACAAAAATAACTGCTACAAGAGCAGTCTGCTGTCACAGTGTTTGTTATGTCTTAACAGTTCTTCTTTCCCAACAATTCCACATTTTACTGAATGAAATGCATATGTGCTAATTTTTACAACAGCAAAAAATTGCTGATTTATTGGAACACTGGGTTTGTGGATCACTATATATAAGCTGTTACAATACTACCTTTCCTTTATGTGCCCCTTGTCCAGCCAAGAATGGGTCAGAGTTAGTATGGTACTTCTCCAGTTTTGTGAGAACCAACCACACCCATATATAGCCTTACAACTGGTTTGCTGCTCCCAAATGTATTGTAAAGCTTGTGCCCACACTTGCCCTGTCCCATCCCAAGGAAGGATATGGTTTATGGAAAATCATAAAAACCACATCCAAGCTGGCTGGCACACCTGATCCCACCATTAATCTGCAAGGCAAATTCAATCTGTGGACCAAGCACCTCCTTATGTCCCAAAAGTGGGCCTTTTAATGCTCTCAGCTATCCAGGTAGGTGTTGTTACAATCATTATGTACTAACTTTACAATCCACCAACATTACAATCCACGATAGTAATGTTTGAAAAGACTGTCATAGCAGTCCAAAAACTTTCTATTTGTTTGATATCAGTTTTTTCCTTAAAATTGGTCACATGATGGCCATTTTCAGCTACTTTCATATTCAACATTGAACAATATGATTACATGGGGAATTTTAAATATTGCATGTAATTATATTTTTTGCTTTGGACAAGATATAAAAAAGAAAAACATAAAACAGATGCTGCCCATTTATATAAACACAACAAATTCATTTAAACAGGAAATGGAATGCTACTATTTTTTATATTCATAAGCATTTCTCGGAGTTTTTGTTTCTTACAGTGGCTTGTTCAAGCTGCTCTGTGCATCTCATCACCACCAGCACTGCCACCATCAGCCACTGATATCTACTACTGGACAGAGATAACAGATATCCTTTACCATGCATTACAGTTCAGCTATAAATGTCCAAGCTGCTCCTGCAAGTTTTCTATTGTAATCGACTCATCTTCCATTATGTAGTGGTCTTGCTCTTTTATTGTTTCTCAGAACTCAGCACAATTTCTTCAAAGTCATAATTTCATCTTCCACTCTACATCTATGCACTGCAAATCACTGTAAAGTGCATGGTGGAAGGTATTTCCCATTGTGCTATGTATTAAAGTTTCTTCACATTCTAGTCACAGTCAAAGTCCGGGAAGAATTCCTGAATGCTTGTTTGCACAACATGATTAGTCTTAGGGTGGTTGACACGGGGGGTGGTACAAATAGTATATTGCAGTATATTCCTGGACTCCTCACTTAATACTGCTGTTTGAAACTTTGTTAGTTGGTTTTCATTGGGCAGTTGGCATCTTATACAAGGCTCTGCCAGCTTAGGTTTTTTTAATACCTCTGTGACACTCTCCCATGGAGTGAAAAAAACCTGTGTCCATTTGTGCTCCCCTTCTTTGTTTATGTTCAATGGGTGTCCCACTCACTTGAGGATAATTCTATGGTGGGTTGTATGACTAAACACTCTTCTTTGTAGACTCATTACATTTGCCCAGATTAATAGCAATGATCCAAAGTCTGCCACCTGCTTTTCCTATGACTAGGTATATGTGATCATTCCATTTCATATCCCCACTGTTATGTGAAAAAATTTGCTGAGTCCAATCGTCATCCACTGATATTGTTGACATAGAATACTTCATTCATTTATTTGGTGAGGTGCAAAATCTTAAATTTCTGAATGTTTAAAACATGTTGCCTATCTTCACATCTCTTTGAAATTTTATCAACAGCTACTTTAATATCTGTGCAGTTTTTTTTCATGCAATATTTCAATAGAGATAACTGCATCTCATGCAAAAAGTCTATGGTAGTCCTTATTAATATTATCTGCGGGGATATTGATATACAACATGAGCAGCAAGGATTCCAGTACCCCCCTCCCAGCTTATCCGAAGTAATATCAGGTTCTGTGAATGGCTCTCCGTACAAGATAACATTCTCCGTCCTCCCTACCAAAAAATCCTCAATCTTGTCACAAATTTTGTTTGATAATCCACATGATTGTACTTTTGTTAATAAGTGTTGGTGTGGTACTGAGTCAGTGAATGCTGTAGCTTACTGACTTTGGATCCCTGGCCTCAAGACGCCATGTGAGAAAAGTACAAATTAGTTATTGAATGCTGGATGTTACAAGAATTCATGTTGGTTGGCATGGACAATTCATTTTGTCCAACATAGCTTGTAATGTTTAAGCTCTGAATAAGTTCTAAGATTCTACAATTAATTAATGTCAAAGATATTGGTTGGCAGTGTCACTTCTGCCGCCCTTCTTATAGACAGGTGTGAAATGAGCTTTCTTCCAAAACTGTGCAGAGTTGTCTGAAAGACAGACAGCATAGTATGGTTAAAAGAGAGGCAAACTCAGCCATAAATTCTGTATAGACTCTAATAAGGATTCCCTAGGTCTTTGTTCAATTTTTAATAATTTCGGCTGTTTCTCTACACAGTTGAAGCTAATATCTACATCATTTATTTTTCTTGTGGTCTGAGGTTAAACTAGGGTATGTAACGTTCCCTCTTTCTGTTTATTTAGGTTTGATTTGTTTGATTGTTATTCTTTATTTCTATTATTCTGAATCTTTTTTTCTTTTATTAAATTGAGCCTGAAACTTACGTAATAAAGACTTCACATGAAGTACGATTTGCAGCATAAACAAAAATTAATTTCGGAAATGTAATCCACTGAATATTAAAAGTAAAGCTTTTGAACAACGCGTGTGACTGACTAGATACATTCAGAGGGTACGTACATTCGCGTGCGAGTGGTTGCGGTCTGATGAGAAATTTTCATTGTGAAATAATTTCGTCGTAACTCACTCGGAGATTGCGAACGTACATTCAGAGTAGAGGCACGTACGTTCTATCATTCCCCGTGGCCTGGGTAAAAGAATGGCAATTATTTAAATCTAAGAGTATTTCTTTTGCATCGGACTAGTATTTTTATAAGAAAAAGAAGACTGCAGGTTCTGAATGTCTCGGCAAAACGAATCGGAAGTAATTTTAGCGGCCACGAAAGGAAAGTAGAGAGCACAATCACGTACCTCTATTGTTGAGCAGCGCTGTTTTGAAGATCTTCGGTTCCATCTAAAACTCGCCTTCTCTGCTTAACATAAATACTCCATAGGAATGGGAATAAGGCTTGTTGTGCGATGAAAATAATATAAAACACATCTTGCGTCTTTTAACTCATTCATTTACCACACACACACACACACACACACACTAGTAATTAGACAGTACGACATCCCACCAGCCCATCAGAACAAAAAGGTAGTCGTTCATACCAGAAAGAAAAAACGAAGGGCGAAATTGTTCCTATGTCTCTCAAAGATAGAAAGTTTACCAGATATTTCTCTGGTGTGTCACTGTAACAATTTTTCAGCACCTCTGCGATTAAATCACAATATTTTCAGTTCCTTTACATCGCCCCCTTGGGCGAATTGTCTGAAGAAATGTCAATTTTGCGGGCAATGAGCCCAAACACTTTGCACACTGGTAGTCCTTGACTGTTATTCACACGTAATGGGATTGCACTGTCAGTGTCTCTCTCCCGATCACTTCATTCTACAAACATGGTTTTGATACCAGTTTTGACACATGACAATGAGGACAAAACATTTATATAAGGATACACAGAAAACATGTAAAACACACATAAACTTACATACTATACACACAAAATTATTACATCGTCCTTGACATAAAATCATCACATTTGGATAATTGTTACATCCTCCTATTACCTTCTTTCTTCTCTCTTTTTTTTGTATTGTATACACAAAATTATTTTATTGTTTCTTGGTACATCGCATTATACAAAGGTATTACATTGTTTTATACACAGTCTATCGCTATATAAACAGTCTTCTTTTACACTTGCTGCTCATAAAATTCATAATTCCTAAGTCTTTTTTTTTTATTTAAAAAAATTTTCAGGAAAGTCACATATTTATTAGAGTGTTCGGATCTAGATTGTGGGTTAATAGTCGTGTCTGGGGCAGCAAGAGGCGTTAGCTCTTGCTTAGAGTTGGTTCTGCTTTCCACTGCTTCTCTCTTCTACGCCAAGATCTGCTTAGTGACATCCTCTCTGTATTTTACTATTGTCTCGTCATGGGTAATATAAACATCTAACAAACAAAAATTCACATGGATTAATACTTAGTCTAACTTAATAAGCGTTGTTCAAAGGTAACGTGGGGCGTGAATCATGAGCTGGGGTAGTCAGACTTTATTTCGGGTTTCAGGAATCTGTGTTTCTACATGTCTTGGCACTTCGTTGGGTGTCCATTTAAACGTAGATTTTGCTTTGCATTTAAATTGTCCTTCTGTGTTATGCCGTTAGCCAATAATGTGTCATATGCACATAACTGCACTCGCAACAATCAGTTTGGTGGCGCGCTGCGCGCCGTGTGGAACTCGGCAGTTGCGCGGGCCCAACCGCCGTAAAGCGATGCCGCGCGTCTCGGTCCAAACTTTTCAGTGTCTCGTGCAGTGTTCGCAGAGTTTGCAAAAAAAAAAAAACAACCGCACTTGTTTCCACTTGCTGTACACCTTGGCTGTGGGAAGGGACCACTCGGTGCCTCCGAAGTCCACTGCACAAAGGTAAGTACTGCACTTCACTATTTGGCTAGCAACGGCACACTGTCCTATGTAGTGCACAAACACTTGTACCGCCGCAGTCTTCGTCGATTCACTATGTCTCTTTTACCTCGAAGGAAAAGGTTCGTGATATGAAACGTATTTTCACTTGTCTATTTGCATATAGCTCACAGGTCACTGACACTGAATAACATTGTCGCACTGTCCTGTCCATTCAGAAACAAAACTGTAGCTCATGATATCACTAGCTTGTCTTTTATGATAAATGCCCACGTTCGTTATTTGTTCCAGCGATTTTTTACTGAAATTATGGTCATGGCACTCGGTCGCCATTGTAACGTTCCCTCTTTCTGTTTATTTAGGTTTGATTTGTTTGATTGTTATTCTTTATTTCTATTATTCGGAATCTTTTTTTCTTTTATTAAATTGAGCCTGAAACTTACGTAATAAAGACTTCGCGTGAAGTACGATTTGCAGCATAAACAAAAATTAATTTCGGAAATGTAATCCACTGAATATTAAAAGTAAAGCTTTTGAACAACGCGTGTGACTGACTAGATACATTCAGAGGGTACGTACATTCGCATGCGAGTGGTTGCGGTCCGATGAGAAATTTTCATTGTGAAATAATTTCGTCGTAACACACTCGGAGATTGCGAACGTACATTCAGAGTAGAGGCACGTACGTTCTATCATTCCCCGTGGCCTGGGTAAAAGAATGGCAATTATTTAAATCTAAGAGTATTTCTTTTGCATCGGACTAGTATTTTTATAAGAAAAAGAAGATTGCAGGTTCTGAATGTCTCGGCAAAACGAATCGGAAGTAATTTTAGCGGCCACGAAAGGAAAGTAGAGAGCACAATCGCGTACCTCTATTGTTGAGCAGCGCCGTTTTGAAGATCTTCGGTTCCATCTAAAACTCGCCTTCTCTGCTTAACATAAATACTCCATAGGAATGGGAATAAGGCTTGTTGTGCGATGAAAATAATATAAAACACATCTTGCGTCTTTTAACTCATTCATTTACCACACACACACACACACACACACACACACTAGTAATTAGACAGTACGACATCCCACCAGCCCATCAGAACAAAAAGGTAGTCGTTCATACCAGAAATAAAAAACGAAGGGCGAAATTGTTCCTATGTCTCTCAAAGACAGAAAGTTTACCAGATATTTCTCTGGTGTGTCACTGTAACAATTTTTCAGCACCTCTGGGATTAAATCACAATATTTTCATTTCCTTTACAGGTAGTATCCTACATTTTTCTTTGTAAAGGAACTTTTTACCTCTAGCACTTTTAAAAGCCTCTGTTTTCAAGGGAAAAAAAGAATGTCCACAAGTTTTTTCTGGTATGCCATATCTGGCTGAAGCTGCTCAGTGATGATTAGATCCCATAAAGCTTCCAAATTACAGTGATGTTGGTTGCTAAGTTTCACCCACTGCTCCAAACAGTCCAAGACAAGACTGAATAATTTAGGAGGCAAGTTGAACTGCTATAGAGTATCTGAGTGTTCATCCAACCTGGAATGTACATGTGCAACTGTGTGAACATGTCTGATGTCATCTTGGAAAATGCAAGTATCCACAACATACTCACCATGAAGAGTTAGAAGAAGGTGCAATAACAGATCATCAATGATGTTGAAATAAACATCATGATTCAAGTTCACAGTGATGTGTATGAGTTCAGCCTAGTCACAGCATGAACACCACCACACAACTACATCCAGCCTAAACACAACACCTCCCCCCCCCCCCCCCCTTGAACAAACATACACACACATTGCACACATTGTGAGTTACACACTTCACTGAGCCTTCAGTGCACTCAGTACTTTAGATCATTTGAAATGAGACAACAGAATGGGGTTGCCTCATAGTCAGTTAATGTCCAGTTCTTGTGTCTTTTTGCCAACTGAGACATGCAGCTTTATGTGCCATTGTGAGCCAACATCAAATGGCGGTGGCATGCCATTCCCTTCACAACTGTCCCATTCAGTTAGGATCTTTTTAAATCCACTGTTCTTAAGCTGTATTACATTGCTGCAAGTGATGCATCATTTTTTGAGACTTCGACAGTTCATGTTGATAACCGACACATTGGCAGATGCATTTGCAAAGTGGAAATGGGCACATCCAAATATGATAGCTCCTTTCTGCCAGCCTGTCATTTTGACTGACCTTACTACACTGGTTCTAAACTGCTGACTGCCACATAAACACCACTTCACTGCCATAAGTTACATCAGTCTTGAGGAGACATTTGACTATCTGCTACGACAGTTATTAAATATTTCAAAGTGATCAGTGCGCTCTTTTAAAGGCATGACTAACATCTTGTTTGGTGAACCAATTAATCCAGTACGTGGCCAACTACTCTTCTAAACACTAGCCACAGCATTTCTAGATGCTCCTGCACAGAGTTAAACTTTTCATGTTCCTCTTTGAGATATGACAGTGCTGCCTGTTACCTACTCCATTCTGTTTCCTGTACAATTTCTTCCCATCCTGTAGTAATTTCTAACATGCATCTTCTCATTCCTTGCTGGAGTATCACTTGGTTTTCAAATGGTTTTTACCTTAAAAGTCTGTATCCAACTACAGGAAGTGATAATTAATATTATGCTCTGACTATAAGCTTTCTCTCTCACACACAACCGAAGCTTAATTTTCAAAACACTATTTAGGTTATTAATAGCACCCTGGGCCACTTTTATTCTTCTGTTTATTTCATTTGTTGTTCATCCAGTGATTGTCTTCAACTACCCTAAATACAAAATTGATCTTACAACTTTGCTGTTAACAATCTTTGTGTGTGTGTGTGTGATCAATGTACATGATTGTAATCTTATCAGAGCTTATTTTCAAGCCTACTTTCAAACTTGCTGCATTAAGTTTCTTAAAGTCTGTCTGCATTAGAGGCAAACAATTCAGTGGCATAGTAGAACACAAGGGGTTCATTTATGTCCAGTAAAACAATGATTCACAATTTGGTGTTATTACCCCATGAGGCGTAAAATGAAAATTTGTGAGGGTTAAAAATAAAATGGGTTCAATAAAGATTTAGTGGCCACTCTAAATTAATTTGTTAAAAATAATCTCTATTATCAAAATATTGGTAGATTAATATATGACATATCACATCACCAACAGCAGCATCAGCTATCTGACATGCATTTCTGGATAAAAGTCTCTTCTAAATACCACCATCCACTGCTGTCTTCAGCAATACAAATTAGTGTAGCTCTGGCACATTTTCCAATGGTGTCAACCTACCTTCTACTCTCAATCATTTTGTATTTCCTGGAATTCAGAAAAGAACTTCCTTTGGCCATCTACTATCCATCTTCCTGAATATTGTCCAAGCAATTTCAATTTTTTTAATGACTATCACAGTTATCTCTCATTGTAGATGTGCCGTAATCCATTTCCTGTCTCTCCCACTAACTTGCAACATGCATCTCTCCATTATTCAATGAGCCATCCTTGTATTTTGAATGGTCTTCGTGTTAAAAGATCATGCCTCACTGTCATGAGACAAAATGATCTGACTTTCAACATTCAATTACACACACTTTCAAAAATTTCATTTTGAAACTCCATTTAGTTTACCAACAGCACTCAGTGGAAGTAATGATCTGTCACAGCAATAGCTTCTAACAGTAAGTTTTTTTTAAGATTTTGAAAACTGATGTGCATTGTAAGGCCATTTTCAGTGGATAAAGTATTTTCAGTGAAATTACAGGTTCTTAAACTTTATAAAGGCAGCAAATTTTTAAGAGATTTTTCAAACACAGAACTGATGGTTTGTTGTTAGTAGCTGTTATTACTGAAGAGCTCTTATGATTACTGATTCCATTCACTGTAATTTGCAAGTTTTAAAGTAGACTTTCTACTGCAGCAGCAAGAAAAATGTGGAGAACAAAAGTATTGTAACAAATAAGCAGATGCAGTAGACATCCCACTGATTGATTATTTTTTGGTTTACTGAAAAATGTAGAAAACATGTAGGTTTCAGTTGTTTGAATTAACTTGTTACTCTAAAAATAGGATACTTTTGTTACATTCTAATGTTTAAGTAGGCCATAAACATTGTTTAGGGTATTTGATAACGCCTGATTTCACTCAGGGGTAGTCATCTAAAAAAGATTGGGAACAACTGCATTAAAATATATTCATCCTTCTTTCTCCCAGATCAAGGACTGAGAAACCTCCTACAGAAATTCCAAGGATCCCATAGTCTACATATAGTTAATTTAAAAATTGTAATAGTATTCAACTTTACACAAAAAGCCATAATAATAATACTTTACAAATATAACAAAACATAGCATACGTTTACTTACTTTGAAAATATTTTGTCACCCCACACACACACACACACACACACACACACACACACACACACACCCTTATTTTGTAATGTAACTCCCATGAGACAATCAGTTTTAGCTTTCATTGCATGCCCTACCCAGAAACTCACTTCCAGTTTATGTCTGTCTCTAATAATCTTCAAAACAATATATTCTTGTCCATAAGAATTTTATAATCATTTGTATCACTTCATTAAAAAGACACACAAATTGCATATATCATCACACAAAAATAAAATGCATCTATTTCTTCGCACCCTCTCAAACTGGACACAAATGATATATATGTTAACCAGAAATGAAACTAAGTTGACTTACCCATTATTGTGACATTTAGTAAGATTTCCAGTTGTCTTGTAACAGTCGATAAACATTAGAAGCTAGCAAGTAATTACAAGAAATGAACGCAACATGAATTTGAGTACATAAATCTGATTGTGTAGATAGAATTAGAAATTAGTGTAAGCTGTATTAAAAACCACTGCACTCCAATGAATACTAAAATATATGCTGATTATTAAACTTGACCATTTTCTAAACATGACAACACTAAAGTGTGATTCTTCATGCTTTCTCAATCAAACTAATAGTTTACAAGGTTTTGGGGTTATGTGCTATTTTGACAACTTCCCTTGTTGTCTTCCTCAGGTGTCAAGTGCAGATTTTGTTGCTTGCTGTTGCACCCCAATTAAACTGTGAATGGTCTTTTCCAACACCATTAAATAAGAGAAACAGTCGACATAAATTAGGTAGGTACTTCCCAAATACTTGTTACTGGGGCTTCTGCCTGTTCCAGTCATGAATCAAACTTGGGAAGAACAATTACTTAAGTGGCTCTGTATGAGCTGTAATTATTTTAATTCTGTCCTCATTATCGCTATGGACATGGTACTAGGGAGCTGTAGTACACTACTAGGTTTATCATTTAAAGCTGGTCCTTGAAACTTTGTAAGCAGGCTATCTCGGGATAGTACGTGTCTATCTTGAAGCATATGCCAATTCAGTTTATTCATCATCTTCATGATATTCTCTCCAGGTCCAAACAAAACCATGACTAGTCATGCTGCCCTTCTTTTTACACATTCTTTTTACATATTCTATGATAGGTCACATGAGTGTTTTGTGAACAATCTCTTTTGTAGACTTTTTGAATTTCTCTAGTCTTCTACCACGAACCTGCTTTACCTACAACTAAGCCTGTGTGGTCATTCCATTTCATATCCCACAAATTGTTAGACCCAGGTGTTAGTTTATCTGTTTGAATTGTGAATTGTTGATATTGTAGTCACTAAGTACAATGTTTTTCTGTTTTGTGAATTGCAGAATTTTTCATTTCTGAACATTTATGGTTGTATTGTTGTTAATAAATATTGATGTGGTACTTAGTCAAATGCTTTTAAAACTCATACTGCATCTCAGTGACTGTCTTGATCCATGGATCTCAAAATGTCATGTAAGAAAAGTGTCTGTTGGTTATGGATGATCAATGTTTACAGAATCCATGTCGATTGTCTTAGACAAATTCACTCAGTTCAAGATACCTCATAGTGTTTAAGAACTGAATATGTTTCAGGATTCTACAACAAACGGATGTCAAGCATACTGGACAGTAGAGTTGTGGGTCACTTCTGCCACACTTCCCTTAGATGAGAGTGAAATATGCTTTCTTCCAACAACTGGGCAAAGTTTCTTGTTTGAATGACATATGGCATATAATGGTTAAAGGAAGGGCTAACTTAGCTGGAAGTTCTATACAGAATCTGATATAGATAAGGTCCTAGAGCTTTGCTCAATTTTAGCAATTTCACATCTTTCCCAACATCACTGACACTAATACCTATATTATTCATCATTGCAGTGGTGCAAGAATTACATTGAGACACTACTCCTGGCTTTTTCTTAGTAAAGAAATGCATGAAAATGGAATTCAACATTTCTTCTCTTGTTTGCTACCCTCTATTTTGGTTCCTGTTTTGTTCACTAGTATGTGGGCACTTACTTTGGTACCACTAACAACTGCCCCATGTGATCAGAATTTCTTTGTGTTTCAAGAGACATCTCTCAATGAATTCTATTGAAGACTTACAAGTTGCCCTCTTGACAGCCACATGCATTTCATTCAGCATTACTCTATCTATAGCCCTATACTTTGCTTTTCACCTGCTGTGTAGTAGTCTCTATTTTTATAAGTTTCTTTGCAGTGACTGCATGAAATGGACAGCCCTTCCTATCATGATCTGTTCTAAAAGGTACATATCTAGTAAAAGCATGGTCAGCTGTTCTTTTAAGTCTGAGCCACAGTTATACTACATGTTCCTCTCCAGGGCCAAATGTTTTGAATTCCTTCTGGATGTAGGACACTACTGCCTTTCATTTAGTTACTGAACATATAAATCCTTTTGTGTTTTAGTTGGTCTTTGTATTTTGGTACTCATTATTGTTACAACTGCCTCTTAATCACTGATACGAGTTTCAGAGTGGACATCCTCAAAGAGGTTAGGTTTTCCTCTAAAATTTTCAGTTACATCTGGAAGCAAGTCTGTTTGTCAATAGAATAATATGATCATAAGTTTACAGCCACCACTGATACTGACTCTTGCCCAAACAATCTTGCAAGAAGTTTCAATTTTTATTTAGGTTCATTTGATTTTCTTCTCTTTTTGGACAAATACAACAACATTAGCCTGTTCTTTTGATGTTGTTGTTGTGGTCTTCAGTCCTGAGACTGGTTTGATGCAGCTCTCCATGCTACTCTATCCTGTGCAAGCTTCTTCATCTCCCAGTACCCACTGCAACCCACATCCTTCTGAATCTGCTTAGTGTAGTCATCTCTTGGGCTCCCTCTATGATTTTTACCCTCTACGCTGCCCTCCAATACTAAATTGGTGATCCCTTGATGCCTCAGAACATGTCCTACCAACCGATCCCTTCTTCTTGTCAAGTTGTGCCACAAACTCCTCTTCTCTCCAATTCTACTCAATACTTCCTCATTAGTTATGTGATCTACCCATCTAATTTTCAGCAATCTTCTGTAGCACCACATTTCGAAAGCTTCTATTCTCTTCTTGTCCAAACTATTTATTGTCCATGTTTCACTTCCATACATGGTCCTTTTGATATATATTTAAATCTTCACAAAAATGTATTTTGCGTTTTAACCAGATTTCTGAATCTAGTATTACATGAGGTCCACTGTTGTTTTGGAGCACTTCTAATTCTGAAACTTTGTTATGCTTCCACAGTTAATCACTAGGATTTTAATACCCTCACCTGTAGAGGACGCTTTCATTATCTAGAATGGATGGAGTGTTTCTCAATCTGAAAAAAACCTTGTGCACATGCTACAGTTAATAACTGTAAGATTGAATGCATATGATAGGGTGACAGCACTGAAAAACTGTAACTACACATACACTTTGTAACAGTACTGATATCTTACATCCAGTCTATGAGAACAGTAGGAAAAACTATGGCACAAATAGAAATACTATCCATTTACTTAAACTGAAAAGTTTGCAGAAAATCAGGATACTGTTCTTCAATGCTCTGTAAAATCAAAGTAAATCATCAAGTAAATTCAATGCCCAATTCACCGAAGTGGCGTCAAATAGAAAGACTTGCACCCAGTGAACGGTCTACTCAATGAGAGGCCCTAGTCACATGACATTTACATTTTATCAAGTAAATATGGTAAAGGAGTAATTTAAGGAGTAAGGATGACAACTCAGCAGATAGTAGAGGCACTGAGCTGTTGAAAGGCACATCAATGAGACTGAGAATTTGCTTAGTTTTCAAACAAACCTATAAGTGCACACAGATACACACGGCTACTTTGTGCTGGCTGAATGCACTGTACCAGAACTCCTGTTCAACAGCTCTACTGGGGTGAGAGGCTGAGTCAGGTGCAATGGGCAGTGGGAGGCAAGAAGCAGGAAGAAGGATTGTAGAAGAATGTCTGACATCTGGGAGGAAGAGTTAGCAAGTGCATAAGAGCTGAAAGCATGATGGAGAGACACAGGGTGTGTGAAGTAGGAATGTGACAAGGCAAGGGACCCTCTGAGTTTGCGCATCATGCGGTATTAGGGAAGTTAGTGTCCTAGGGCAATGGTGAAGATGGTTGTGGTGCCGGGGCCTAGTGGAGATCAAGGCCGCAAGGACTACAGGATCTGTTAGCACCCTGCCCCACACCCTCCTCTATCGCTAACTCGGGACCCTAACTTCACTCTATGAACTCAGTAGTACTAGTGCCCATGCAATATTCCTACACCATGACCCTGCTGCTTCTCCCTCAGCCACTTGTCCACAGTCCTCCTTCCTACTCCCTACCTCCTTTGTTCCCTTGTGCACTTGATTCAACATGACCTCTCACTCCTGTAGAACTGCATTTTCTGCAGTGGTTTTAGCTGGCACAACAATGTAGTCATACAGGTGTTTGTATGTGTTTGTGTATATACATGTGTACTCTATCCCAAAAAGAGATTTATCTGAAAGTTAGTGAAGTTCTCAGTCCTGCCTATGTGCCTTTCAATGACTCAGCAGCTCAACTATTTGATGAGTCATTACCCTTGCTAGTTGAATTATATAACTCTTCAAACAGATATTCCATGAATGGGTTAATATTTTGTCAAGCCAGTGAAAAGGTGCTTAGTACTACCCAATCATTGTTAACAAACAATTTTATTCCATACACCTTTTACTTGTACAGAAAGGATGATAGGATTCCTTCATTGTACTAAAGAGTCAAGAATTTCCAATAGTCAGTTTGACAGTTTGGTGCTTTCCTTTGAGACTCACTACCATATATGCAGCTTCACATGTTGATATTAATGATAGATTTTGCCAGACAAAATTTCTTTGCACTGGCCTTGTTAGTATAGGTCAGTTTAAGAAGAGTTGTTGACAAACAGAGGTCACATTTTGAGTTCCACTATGTGTATGAGTGTGGAGGTTCTTCAAATGCATTCTTTACTGGTTTTGGCAATGACCAATGCTGACTTCATGATCATAGACATTGACACTTGACATCCACGACAGTGGCCCAAGGGAAAAAAATTCTCTATATCAAGAGGTAAATGGACAAAATGACAAAGAGGGAAAGAAAAATATTATATGCACAAGACTGCTGGTTCAAGTGTAAGTTCTTTACCAGTAATAGGTCATTATACTTTCAAATGCAGTCACACTTCGATGGCAAGCAACGAGTAGCTTAATAATTTGTTCCCCACAACATTATTTCCAAAAGCATGTCTCCTTGAAATTAGTAACAACAGACATTGACATGGATTGTTCACACATTTGACTGTGACCAACATTTTCAGAAACAGTGAACAAGCACTTTACAAAAAACAGCTTAATGAATGTTGAAATTTGTATTGTTTAACAGTTTTATGAATTATTGTTCCATAGTCTCCCTCTAGCCAATTGTCAACAAGAACACAATTATCATCTACATGTAAGGATTTTGCAATGGATCTTGTTTTTTGTTCCATCAAAATTCTGTTTTGTTTAGTTTATTTTGAAAATGTTGAATTACACATATGTAAGTGTACCTCCAACAAAAACAGAAATGCAATGCCATTCATTTCCATTTTTACATGTATGAATTAAGAATTTGTATGCTCCTCAAAAATTGAATGAACTGAGTAAACCAGTAGCTGATCTGCAACTCATTTTTAGTCATAAATAAATTGACACCACATTGCCATTAATGTCAAACAGGTGTAGGAAATTCTTTAGCTAAAGCTGTGATGGCTTCAGTATGACACAGATGGGTTATTTGCTGCTATAATGCAACTTTCCTTCTATGAAAATGTTTTTTTTAGCAGCAGTAGAAGTCTGTAGGTTTCCCCCAATAAAGGAAAAATTTATATAACTATATAGCCTGATAGTTGACTGGCTTCATGAGCCATATCAAAGATACTCAGGAGGGGTGAGATTAGTGCTCCTGATGTGTCATTTGAATTCATATTTTCCAATTTCATTAGCTCATTCCATTATTTCCCCTTATTTCATGTTCTCTTAAAATATAGTTCTGAGTTGTTTTCATGGTACGAATAGCACACTTATTGAATATACAGACAAGCTTTGTCACTAAACTTGTGGATAATGACAAGCCACACATAAACCAGTCTCCTCTCATAAATTACACAGTAATAATGATGAACTCAACTGAACAACACTCGTCTGGTATTTGTCAAGTCCACAAGTGTCCATGAAACTGAGTCAGTGAGTAATTTGATTCACCATTCCTTATTAGACACCTCCACCGGCAAATTATTTTGCATCTTTGCTCATTCATCCACACATTTGCCATCTATATTCCACCATAAATGAGAAGCTTCAGGTCTGTGGAATGAATCAAGTTATACGTTAGCGAGTATAAGCATCCATCACATGCAAGTTCTGGAAATGCACTACATCCAATTATGCTAGAGCTAAGTAATTGCACTGTTATTTACCTGAAATAATTTTATATTACTTTCACATATAAAGATTTTATTCCTTGTGTTTCTAATAAAAGCTTCCAGCTCTTCAATTTGACATTTTTGATGCATTTTCTTGAAATAAGTAAACCAACTGGGATAGCATAACTGATGCATTTTCTCCATCACATGCATGATGCTCACCCTGGAAGCTACAGGTATCCATCTCTTACTTAAATGCACTCCTCCAATAAACAACAATTCTCATGAATTTCTGCATTTCAAATCTTCGATGTAAATTTTATGTGAAATTAATTCTGAGTGATAAAAAATTATAATAGGTTTTGATATTGCATGTTCAATCCCTCCCTTGTCAGCAGAACTGAGGTCTGGATTCATCCATCAACCCTCATGCCTCAGTACTAATTTAACCACTGTGACATGTCTGAGGGGTGATAGGGAGTTGTGTTGTCTAGTTGAATTTACAGGGATCCAGTTGGCCTCTGTGAACAATAACTACTAGAAGAATATGCTTACAAGAAACTGTAGAGTACTTTCTGTGAGTACCATTCCATCCCATATGTTTCATTGTCCATATGAGGATACCACCCAGAGTCTGAACTGTATCCTATTGGCAAGAAAGATCCATCACTCCATTTTAGCTGAATTAAGCTATTCATGGCAAACTGGTGAAAAGGTGGGGCATGAAACATCAATCAACTGCATGACTGAAAATGCAGTGTATCAGGTAATAGAAGAAGATATTTTTGAAAAGATGACTTCGAATCTGGAATGTAAAGATTAAGAGTATAAGTAATAAAATAGGAGCCTACTTAAAAATGCTGATAACAGCTAATGATGTAAGCTACAGAAATAGAATATGAAGGGAAATGAAGTATGTAGTATTAAAGTTCAATTTCTCATTAATAATAAGGTCATTAAATATACTGTGGAATCTCCAGGTCAATAAGGATGGGGAAGAAAGGTGCCCATATCACTTTTCAAAGCAAATTATATTTGGAGAAGCCAAGAAAAACCTAATCTACAGTGTCAGAGAGGCTGTGAATCCCACTCCTCCCAAATGTGAGTCAAGTGCTTTTTACCTCAGTGGCAGTATCATAAAAGAATCATTAACAGTATTAAGTATGATATGGAAGTCTGTATAGAGGATACTTTGTATTATGATATTTATTTAAACAAAAATGAAATGCAATATGCCTGAAAATAACAGCATGTAAAATAAGGAAAAAGAAAGAAATCATCTATAGCAGATCAACATGAGGAGTGTAGACAGATACTCAGAGGTAGACTCTTATGTACATATTTCTGCTTGTGTCTGTGTATGTATGGATGGATATGTGTGTGTGGGGGGGGGGGGGGGGGGGGTGTGCGCGCGCGCGCGCTCATGCGAGTATATACCTATCCTTTTTTCCCCCTAAGGTAAGTCTCTCCGCTCCCGGGATTGGAATGACTCCTTACCCTCTCCCTTAAAACCCACATCCTTTCATCTTTCCTTTTCCTTCCCTCTTTCCTGACGAAGCAGCCGCCGGTTGCAAAAGCTCAAAATTGTGTGTGTGTGTTTGTGTGTTATTTTATTGTGCCTGTCTACCAGCGCTTTCCCGCTTGGTAAGTCTTGGAATCTTTGTTTTTAATATAATAATCAAATTGCATGCATATGGAGTATTGCCTCGGTTGTGTGACTGGATTCATGATTTCCTCTCAGAGAGGTCACAGTTCGTAGTGATGGATGGTAAACCATCAAGTAGAACAGAAGTGATATCTGTCATTCCACAAAGTAGTGTCATAGGCCCTCTGGTGTTCCCGATTTATATAAATGATTTAGGTGATAATCTGAGCAGCCCCCTTAGATTGTTTGCAGATGATGCTGTAATTTACCACCTAGTAAAATCATCAGATGGTCAATTCCAATTACAAAATTATCTAGAGCAAATTTCTGTATGGTGCAAAAAAACGGCAATTAGCACAAAAAAAGGAAAAGTGCAAGGTCATCCATATGGGTACTAAAAGAAATCCGATAAATTTTGGGTGTACGATAAATCGCACAAATCTAAAGGCTGTCAATGTGAGTAAATACCTAGGAATTACAATTACAAGCAACTTAAATTGGAAAGACCACATAGATAATATTGTGAGAAAGTCAAAACAAGGACTGCGCACTGTTGGCAGAACACTTAGAAGATGCGACAAACCCACTAAAGTGACAGCCTACATTACACTTGTCCGTCCGTCCTCTGCTGGAATACTGCTGCACAGTATGGGATCCTCACCAGGGAGGATTGACGGAAGACATCGAAAAAGTGCAAAGAAGTGCAGCTCATTTCATGTTATCTCACAATAGGGGTGAGAGTGTCACTGATATGATACGTGATTTGGGGTGGCAGTCACTGAAACAAAGGCGGTTTTCTTTGTGGCAAATCTATTTATGAAATTCCAAATCACCAACTTTCTCTTCCAAATGTGTAAATATTTTGTTGACACCCACCTACATAGAGAGAAATAATCATCATAATAAAGTTAGAGAAATCAGAGCTTGAACAGAAAGATTTAGGAGTTCCTTTTTCCCATGCGTCTTTCACGAGTAGAATGGTAGAGAAGTAGTATGAAAATGGTTTGATGAACACTCTGCCATGCAGTTAAGTGTGAATTGCAGAGTAACCATGTAGATGTAGATCCTTGCTGTTCATGTTGTATATTACTGATCTTGCAGACAGTGTAGCAGTAGCCTCAGAAATTTTGCAAATGATGCACTCCTTATTCATAACGAAGTACTATCTAAAAGAGTTCCACAATTACAGCACTAGGATCTTGATAAAATTTCAGAGAGGTGCCATTCAGGAACGTAAAATTGTGGCCTTTTCAAAATGACTACAATATCAACATTTCACAATATAGGAATCCATCAACTCACACAAATACCTTGGTGTAGCAAATGTAGGGATGTGAAATGGAATGATTACACATGCTCAGTTGTAATAAAATAGGTAGCAAACTTCAGTTTATTGGCAGATTACTAGGGAAACAAGGAAATACAATCAGTCTACAAAAGAGATTTCTTACAAGACATTTGTTGATTCAGCCCAGAACGTTGTTCAAGTGTGTATGACCCATACCAAATAGAACTAACAGGGAATATTGCATACAAAAATGGATAGTATCATTTCTTACATTTTTGTTTGACTCATGGAGAGTGTCACGGTGATACTGATGAAACTGACCTGACAGATATTTGAAGACAGAAAACATTATCTCACAGTAACTGCTTGTGATGTTTCAAAGACCAGCTTTTGGTATGATGAATATAGGAATGTACTACAACTGCTTATCTATTGTTCCCATAAGGATCATGAGGACAAGATTAGATTAATTACTTGGGCCCAGATGGATTCATGCAGTCATCCTCCTAGGGCTCCATACATGAAGAGAACAGAAAGCAGCTCTAATAACTGGCACAATGTGATATCATTTTTCAACACAATCACCCAACTTTTCACTACACTTGGCACACCACTGCACAAGCTTTCCAATAGCCTCTGAAAGAAATGGTTTTGGTTCCACAGCAAGCCACTTCCTTCAGCTGCTGATCAGAGTGGAATCAATAGCCTCTTAAAGCATCTTTAAGTGGACCATCTCCAGTGATGATTCATTTCAGAAACATTTCACTTTCATTAGCTTGATGGACAGGTAGGTGCTGACAGATTTTCATGCAGTTATCTTCATCAGATTGTTTCGAAACCCATCTCACACTGACTTTGTGAAAGTTGAGCCAATTATGCATGATTTTATATGCTGAACTGTGACTACTCTGCCTGACATTTGACAACCATCAACAATCACTCCCCTGCTTTCAGCATCAAGGGATGAACTTGTTCAATATTGGCATCAGTTGTAGCTACAGCTCGATGCCCCACTGTTTCTTCACACTTTATACTCATTTAACCACTTTTTAACACTTCAGTCCACTGGAAAACACTTTGTTGTGACAAACTATGTCCCCATATTGTGCTGAATGTCTTTTATGGATTGCCACCCCTGGTACACTTCCAAACCACAATATCAAAGGTAAATAATGCTCACAAACATTGCACCATGTATTTGAAGTAAATCTGATTTGCATCCTCATAGTGGCACTACTGGTGCCACTCTTCTGTGACTGACGAAATCTGAATGGAAATTATCTGTCATATGTAGAAACATGCCTGCCAACTTTTGTTTGTGTTGCACAAATCCTTCTTGGTGTTGCAATTGTTTTCCTGTCAGTGTCTATTATAGTAGGCAGTGTCATGCTTCATCTGCTGCATTTCATCAAATGACACCTCAGCCATTTCTTCATCACCTACTATGATAGAACTGTAGATAACGTGGTGGAACGTATTAGTAGGAAGCTGAAATTTACTCTTTAGTTAACAGGATCCACTTATCAGCTATACACTCCAATCAAATAATGAGCCTCCCCATACTATCTGGCTAGGGTTTGACTGCTCATCAACTCCTACAGTGGTCCTGGATGTAGCCACATGGAGTGCATTATTTGGACCTTCACAGTACTGTCCCATTAACTGGGTATACTGACCAGCCCAATGGCATAACATTGCAAGATACGTTGCATCCAGAACCCCCAACAGAGAAATGAACTAGGAACCCTACGCTATGCAGCACAGGAAACCTGACTTAAAGTCACATATCCCAGAATATGTGCCCAGGCAAGTTGTTAGTGTCCAGCCTAACCATCCTTCCTACCCCCTTTGTTCTCACTGGATTCATTGCTCTGTGGCCAATCAGCCTTACAAAGGTAAGTGTTGACTCCCTCATGCTCCACAGGTGTCTCCTGCTGACTAGTTCTTCCTCTGTGTGTATTCTGAATACTTCTTTACAGAAGGAGTCTCAAGAAACTGACACAGCAGTAGCTCATGCCATTCCCATAACTAGACATTAGTTGGCAACAGCAGATTTTTATGGCTTATCTAATCTTGTGTGATAACTGTGCTCACTGCATCACTCTTGAATGATCTGGCTCGTACAGTAATTCTCATTCCTACAAGGAACCTATATGCTGCTTTTTTACCTTGTAAGAGAGAGTAACCCAAATTATCAACTTTGGAAAATTATATTCTGAAGTTTGCACCTTTCTCTGTACGTACTTTTGGCACAGCTACCAGTTATGTCCATGCAGTGTCTTAGGTCACATATAAATGCATCCCCCTCTACATACATTCTTTGTAAACCACTGTGAAGTGCATGGCAGAGGGTACTTGGCATTTTACGCCATTTGAGAGTTTCTTCTCATTCCATTAATGTATTGAGGACAGGAAAAATGTCTCCAAAATACTTCTTTGTATGATGCAGTTAGTATAATATAATTATTGTGCATCTTCTGGGAGCATTATGAAGAGTGTATAAAAATATCTCTATTCTTTTAAAGCTGGTTCTTGAAACTATAAGCAGACCTTCAGAGGATAATTGACATAAAACTCAAAGCAGCTTCCAACTATGGTTTTTCAGTATTTTTGAACTGCTCTCTCGAGAGTATAACATACTTGTGAGCATTCATATTACTCTTCATAGTCCTATCTGGTAAGGGACCTCACACACTTGAGCAACATTCTAAGATGGGACACACTAGTCATTTGTAAATTTCCTGCATCTCCCCGGTATCCTCTCCATGAACCAAAGTCTGCCATGTGCCTTATCTATGACTGAACCAATGCAACCATTCCAATTCAAGGCAACAGAAACTGTTGCACCAAGTTATTTCTGTGGTTTGACCGATTCCAATTGTGACTCATTGATGTTCTAGTCAGAAAACTACTTTTCTGCATTTTGTGAAGTGCACAGTTTTATAGTTCTCTGTATTTAAAGCAAGCAAATAAGGCACTAGAATACTTCAAGTTGCACAAACTTTGAATATGTAATATAATTTTGCAACATCAATATCAATTAGGATAGACTGCCACATACCACATAGAGGACGTCATGAGTGGGAGATAAGCAAATTTAAAAGTAAGCTCTTGTGTATTCAACAGGCTACTTTTAAATGTGCCTGTGTGATACTCAGTGCCTCTTCTATGTGGTGAGTATCAATATATCCTAATTCATATTGTTAAATCATGGTGCACAAATCAGAGAGACCACAAGTATATTCATCCAGTCCTTGAAAATGAAAGCACTTAGCAAACTCCAGCAAACTATGACTAATTTCAAAGCTTTACAAAACCTTTTCTCATTGACACTTTCCACATAATGATGAAAGGAAAAGGTTTATCACTTACCGTATTTTCACTGTTCCTGCAATGAAACTGCAACATTGGGCATGATGTTTTATTAATTTATTACTTCTCCATTTATTACTTCTTTACTAATAATTGAATTTACAACACATTTTGCAGACTGTATTCACACAAAAGATGTTCAGAAATTCTCTTTCAAAGTTCTAGGACTTGTGAAGGGGAGTGAGTACATAATATTTTGAATAGGAACCCATGTCCAGAATTGTACCATTTCTATTCTACAAGTGTTTCAGTTCAGATGTGTAATGCATCCACATCTGCTGTGAGAAAGAGAAAAGTCTCACAGTTGCTTTTGCCAGTATGCCATATGGCAGAAGGGATGAGGTGCACAATATCTATAACAACACTGGTGGTCATCACATCAAACTGCTGTTGTAGTGCATCATTACCATTCTGTACATACAGTATGCTGGGTTCTTTTTTGTTTTGGAATAATGTAAATACATAATGTTTAAGTATCAATACAAACAAATAGACCTGACTTCTTTGAGGATATCCACATCAAAACTGGTATTCGTGACCACAATGCAGTTGTGGCAAAAACAATTACCAAAGTACAAAAGACAATTAAAACAAGCAGAAGGATATTTGTTTTCAGTAAACTAGATAGAAAATAAGTATTATTATATTTCCATAAAGAACGTGAAACTTTCAGCACAGGGCAGGGGCATATAGGGGAACTCTGGCTCAAGTTTAAAAGAATATTAGACTTTGCATACAGTAGCTATGTACAATTCATAATGGGAGGGAACCTCCATGGTATACAGTCACGGTAAAGAAACTTCTAAGGAAGCAGTGATTACTGCATGATAGGTGCAAAACAAAGCACAGGGAGATGCTGAATGAACTACATTTGGTAGTCAAGAGAGCAATGTGTGCTGCCTTCAGTGACTGCTGTAGCAGAATATTGTCAAGTGATCTTTCACAGAATTCAAAGAAATTCTGTTCATATGAGAAGATCATTAGTGGCATCAATATTAGTGTCCAGTCCCTAGGTAATGAGACAAGAACTGAAATTGAGGATAGCAAACCAAAAGCTGAAATGCTAACTCCATTTTCAACTGTTCCTTTACAAAGGAAAACCTAGGAGAATTGCCCCAATTTAATCCTCATACCATTGAAAAGATGAACAAATTAAGTACATGTGTTATTCATGTTAACAAGCAGCTGAAATCATTAAAACTGAACAAAGCTCCAGGACCTGATGGAATCTGTCTGATTCTATACTGAATTTAGGGTTGGGTTAGCCCCTCTTCTAAATATAATGTATCTTAGATCCCTTGAACAAAATACCATGCCCAGTTCTTAGAAAAAGATACATGTCACATCCATCTACAGTACCATCCAAAATAGCTGACATCAATTTGTTGTAGAATCTTAGAACATATTCTGACCTCAAACATAATTAGGTATCTTGAACAGCATGATCTCCTCAGTTCCAATGAGCATGGATTCTGAAAACATCAATCATGTAAAACCCAACTTGCACTTTTCTCACATGACATACTGAAAGCTCTGGATCAATGCAGTCAGGTGGAGTTAGTGTTTCTAATTTCCAAAAAGTATTTGACTCTGTGTCACCCCTACACTTATTATCAAAAGTATGATCATATGGGATATCAAGTGAAATTTGAGATTCGATTGAGGGCCTTTTGGTAAGGAGGATACAGCACGTTATCTTGGATGGAGAATCATAGTCAGATGTAGAAGTAACTTCAGGTGTGCTCCAGGGAAGCGTGTTGTGACCCTTTCTGTTCATGTTGCATATTAATGACCTTGCAGGCAATATTAATGGTAAAATCAGGCTTTTTGCAGATGATGTAGTTAACTATAATGAAGTACTATCTGAAAGAAACTGCATAAATATTCAGTCAGGTCTTGATAAGATTTCAACATGCTGTAGAAATTGGCAACTTGCAGTAAGTGTTCAGAAACATAAAATTTTGCACTTCACAAAATTAAAAAATGTAGTATCCTATGACTATAATATCAGTGAGTTACTGCTGGAATCAGCCAACATACAAATAGCTTTGTTATGGGTGAAGCAAGTGGTAGACTTCCACTTATTTGTAGAATACTGGGGAAGTGCAATCAGTATATGAAGGAGATTGCTTACAAATCACTCATGCAACCCATCTTAGAATATTGCTGAAGGCTGTGAGAGCTATAGCAGATAGGACTAACAGCGGTATTGAACATATACACAGAAGGCACACCTACTGTGTGTTCCACCAGCTTCATCCAACAAAACTTTTCACTTACATATAAAGGTAAAAAAACTGTAACAGTTCAGTCAACCCATCACTTTATGTGAGACAACCAAAAGACAGATGTGGGTGGCAAGGGGAAGGGGAGGCAGATATTTTGAGAAACATTCAAAACTAAAAAATATTTAAAAAGCATTTTACTGACAGAAAATGAATATTTACAAATTACCTTGTAAGAGAGAGTAATCCAAGTTATCAACTTTGGAAAATCATATTCTGAAGTTTGCACCTTTCTCTGTACACTTTTCGCACAGCTACCAGTTATGTCCTTGCAGTGTCTTAGGTCAAATGTAAATACATCTCCATCTACATACATTCTCTACAAACCACTGTAAAGTGCATGGCAGAGAATACTTAGCATTTTACCCCATTTTGGAGTTTTTCATTCCAATAATGTATTGAAGACAGGAAAAATGACTCCAAAATGCTTCTTTGTATGATGCAGTTAGTATAATATTATCTTTGTGCATCTTCTAAAAGCATTAAAAATAGTGCATAAATATATCTCTATTCTTTTAAAACTGGTTCTTAAAACTCTGTAAGCAGATTTTCATGGGAGAATTGACATACATCTTGAAGCAGCTTATGATTTTTCAGTATTTCTGAACTGCTCTCTCAAGAGTCAGACATACATGTGACCATGCATACTGCTGTTCTTAGTCCTACTTGGCAAGGGAACCCACACGCTTCAGCAACATTCTGAATGGGACACACAAGTCATTTGTAAATTATCTGCATCCTGCTTGTATCCTGTCCATATACCGAGCAAGGTGGTGCAGTGGATAGCACACTGGACTCACATTTGGGAGGATGATGGTCCAAGCCCGTCTCCGGCCATCTTGATTTAGGTTTCCCATGATTTCCCTAAATCATTTCAGGCAAATGCCAGGATGGATCTGTTGAAAGGGCATGGCTGGTTTCCTTCCCAATCTTTCTCTAATCCGAACTGGAGCTCCGTCTCTAATGACCTTGTTGTCGATGGGATGTTAAACAATAATCTCCTCCTCCTCCTGTCCATGAACCAAAGTCTACCACCTGCCTTATCTGTCACTGAACCAATGCAATCATTCCAATTCATGTCAACAGAAACTGTTGCACCAAGCTATTTCTGTGTGTTGACCGATTCCAGTTGTGACTCATTGATGTTGTAGTCATAGAAAACTACTTTCCTGCAATTTGTGAAGTGCACAGTTTTATGTTTCTCTAAGGCAAGCTGCCAATCTTTCCACCACCCTTGAGATTTTTTCAAGATCTGACTGGATAAGTCTGCACCTTTTTTCAGATAGTACTTCATTATTGATAATGGAATCACCTGTGGAAAGTCTTTGTGTTTGAGCTACCTCATTATGTTTGACCTCAGAAGCTGTGCTAGCATTCTGGAACAATGGATGTCAATTAGATTGAATGAAATTATTGTGGATTATTTCTGCCACCCTACATTTACAGCTATACTCTTCAAACCATTTTGAAGTGCATGGCAGAGGGTACTTTGCACTGCACCAGTCATTTGGACTTCTTCTCATTCCATCTGTGTACAGAATGTGGGAAGAATAAATGATTAATGCCTCTGTGTGTGCTGCTATTATTCTAAGCTTATCCTTACAACCCTACAGAAGCAATATGTAGGGGTTTGTAGTATATTCCTAGCTTCACTTAAAGCTAGTTCCTGAAACTTCCTAGGGAAGATTTATGGGATAGCTTGTATCTATTTACAGGCATGTACCAGTTCAATTTTTCCAGCATGACCATGATGCAGTCCCAAGTGGAAAACAAATTTGTGATCCTTAATGCTCCATTTCTTTGTATAATTTCATTGTGCCTGGTTAGGCCTGTATTACTCTATCATATTTCTTTGTCAAAGTTGATATGTCAAATATTTGATGGTGTAATAGAGAAGTTTGTCAAATCTCACCTGTTGTCAAATAAATATGATCAAATCTACAATGTGAAAGTAACTGCTTGGACTGCTGGTGTCTCTGTAGCAAGTTTGTAACATTGCTTCAAAGTTGGTGTTTTATATATAAACTTGCTGTGACTAGGAAGGGGGTGAGTAAGGGGCACAGTACATGCTATTAATTGTGTGCTGATGGGCAAGTGGAATATGCTGAGGCAACTTCATGTCCAAAATCCCAGCTACAGCCATCCACCTCTACATCTGGAAACACCCAGGGATCTTTTCAGTAAGCCTGAATAGATGATGTGGTCATACTATGAAATAAAAAAATTCTTTCTTTTCTTTCCAGTCTACTTTGTTTATTTTTTAGCTCTAGATGCCACAGGTTAAAAAGTGCTTTATCTGTTTCATACTTTTTATTATTTTTGTAGTTATTGGAACACTAATTCCATTTATTAAATTATTCAAAAATAAGAATAGTTCTTATCGCCCTTATAGTGTACTAAACATTTATTTACCTTCACAGATTCCCCCTTCAGTGCTTTATAAATAGCTTCACACATTTCTGGAATTATTTTGGTTAATGTGCAATGTGATATTCCAGTGCTATGTTGTAAATTAGAGTAGCTCTCTCCTGTATCAAGAAATCCCAGTGTCATATTTTGCCTGTCTTCTGCGCATATAGCATTTCTCAAGAGACTATTATGTTTTGTAATATGAGAATCCACTTTGCTGAGCAAATACTGAAATACACTCTCATCCATTCATAAGTAATTTATATATAAGACTCCATGTCTTCCACTAGCAGCTACTGTAACAAATTTTTCTGAATGCAATTTCCTTCTTTTCCACCACTGTTCTTCCAAATATACATAGTGCAATTGTGGTATTAGCGACTGCAGTGCATAATAACAAGTAGTTGTCTGCCATCTTGAAATCTGATGAAAAATATGATGACAGTGTAATATCCCTTCTCTAGCGTCACATCAAAGATCTTTTTCAAAGAAATTTGATGAATATTTGATAATATTTCTTTGTCAAAGAAATATGATAGTGTAACACGCCCTTAGCCCTATTTTGTAGTATCTCAGTGGATTTGAATTTCTTGTTGTAAGAACTAAACATACCAACACCATTTCCCATTAACCTGTCCTTTCAAAACACCCTCAAATTTACCCCAAAAAACCACTGCTGTCTATTTTGGGCTTTAGGCAGCTTTCCATACCTAGCATTATATGAGCTACACTGCTTTTTACAGTTGCTTCAAAATCTGGGCTTTGTTGCAAATGCCTCAGAAGTTGGGCACTAGAATTTTAATCGTTGCATCTGTTGAGGTCATTTCATTGGGTCTTCCACTAATACTTTAGGGTCTTCTGCAGCTCTCATTATAACTGGACTTGATGGACAGTCACCTAAACACTATTGTCCATCCCACATGGAGTCCACCATCTAGGTAGCAGCATGTGACATGCACCTCTGGCCTGATTAGGTCGTCATGACAAATCTCAACCCTAAGAGATGGGATACGACCAGGATGCTGCAGTCTAGCTTGTTACAGAAACTACAAAGTGTCTATTCAAGCGTTCTATTCATCATAGAACCAGAGCACCCAAATAAGGTCTGAGAACAATTTGCACATTGTGAGTGTACCACAGTGTGGAATTGGTTGTACATTGAACCATAATGGCAGCTGAAATAGCCTCTTCAACATGCTAGCAACAGTGTGCACCAGGTGTCCCTTCACATGCCTCAATGTCATTTTCTAAGAGGTACCACAATTCACCATTCATTTGAACTGCTGATGAACCCTGGCGAGAGACACATCAGGCTTCTCAATACATGAAGTGTCTCTCACTGGGTCAGTTACAATGAAAGACAGCAATTAAAATTTGTCAGTTAGTGAGAGTGATGTAATATCCAAAGCTCTCCCTTGTGACTGCCTTCTCTGTTCAAGAGTCTAGACCTACCATTCACATGCCACTCACAGCTGAGAGCAGTGACAGATCCTGTACTTACTGCAGAGGAGACTGTATCCATCGGAGATGATAGTACTTGAAGTACCTAGGATACCTCTGTGACACAACTCTCAGCAGATTGCCTGACACATCCATTTGAAGCTCCTTCAAATTGCTTGACAGCAATCAGAGCAATTTCCAGCAGCTTACAAAGAGCAACTAACTCATTTCACATTGAGAACAGCCGCTCGGTGCAACGTTTATCTCAATACTAAACAAATAACTTTAATTTAGCCTAAGTGCTATTGCTTTAACTCAGGATCTATTACATAAGAATGATTTCAGGTTGTGACACCGAAGAATATTGTCATGTAAATAACGAAAGAAAAACTGGACATAAAACTTACTTCATATCTTGAATTTTTGTTGAGCTATGTTTACTGAGAGACTAGTGCAACAATGTCATAAACAGTGAAGATGAATGAGAAATGTCAATGGTATACACTACTATTCAAATCGAGAACTATACAGAACACAATATGACAGTTACAATGTGCACAAATCTCAAGTACCTACACTGTAATAAAGGGGAAATGTATTCCTGAAAAGAAGTCACTAAGAGATTTACACAATACACACAATGCTCATAAGTGTACAAGTATTGCCAAAAATGTAACTTTCATCAAGTAAATATACACTCCTGGAAATTGAAATAAGAACACCGTGAATTCATTGTCCAAGGAAGGGGAAACTTTATTGACACATTCCTGGGGTCAGATACATCACATGATCACACTGACAGAACCACAGGCACATAGACACAGGAAACAGAGCATGCACAATGTCGGCACTAGTACAGTGTATATCCACCTTTCGCAGCAATGCAGGGTGCTATTCTCCCATGGAGACGATCGTAGAGATGCTGGATGTAGTCCTGTGGAACGGCTTGCCATGCCATTTCCACCTGGTGCCTCAGTTGGACCAGCGTTCGTGCTGGACGTGCAGACCGCGTGAGACGACGCTTCATCCAGTCCCAAACATGCTCAATGGGGGACAGATCCAGAGATCTTGCTGGCCAGGGTAGTTGACTTACACCTTCTAGAGCACATTGGGTGGCACAGGATACATGCGGACGTGCATTGTCCTGTTGGAACAGCAAGTTCCCTTGCCGCTCTAGGAATGGTAGAACGATGGGTTCGATGACGGTTTGGATGTACCATGCACTATTCAGTGTCCCCTCGACGATCACCAGAGGTGTACGGCCAGTGTAGGAGATCGCTCCCCACACCATGATGCCGGGTGTTGGCCCTGTGTGCCTCGGTCGTATGCAGTCCTGATTGTGGCGCTCACCTGCACGGCGCCAAACACGCGTACGACCATCATTGGCACCAAGGCAGAAGCGACTCTCATCGCTGAAGACGACACATCTCCATTCGTCCCTCCATTCACGCCTGTCGCGACACCACTGGAGGCCGTCTGCACGATGTTGAGGCGTGAGCGGAAGACGGCCTAACGGTGTGCGGGACCGTAGCCCAGCTTCATGGAGACGGTTGCAAATGGTCCTCGCCGATACCCCAGGAGCAACAGTGTCCCTAATTTGCTGGGAAGTGGCGGTGTGGTCCCCTACGGCACTGCGTAGGATCCTACGGTCTTGGCGTGCATCTGTGCGTCGCTGCAGTCCGGTCCCAGGTTGACGGGCACGTGCACGTGCACTTTCCGCTGACCACTGGCGACAACATCGATGTACTGTGGAGACCTCATGCCCCACGTGTCGAGCAATTCGGCGGTACGTCCACCTGGCCTCCCGCATGCCCACTATACGCCCTCGCTCAAAGTCCGTCAACTGCACATACAGTTCACGTGCACGCTGTCACGGCATGCTACCAGTGTTAAAGACTGCGATGGAGCTCCGTATGCCATGGCAAACTGGCTGACACTGATGGCAGCGGTGCACAAATGCTGCGCAGCTAGCGCCATTCGATGGCCAACACCACGGTTCCTGGTGTGTCCGCTGTGCCGTGCATGTGATCATTACTTGTACAGCCCTCTCGCAGTGTCCGGAGCAAGTATGGTGGGTCTGACACACCGGTGTCAATGTGTTCTTTTTTCCGTTTCCAGGAGTCTAGAATGAAATTAGGGAGAAATGACTGCTTTGAATGAGGATACTGTTGCCAAATGTTTCTAAAGAGCACAGACGTAACTCCCCAGCATATTCTAACTGTATGCTAGACCAGAACTCAAAAAAGGTCGAGGTCCCAGGTTCAAATCCTGGTTCAGCACATAGTTTTAATCTGCCACAAAGTTTCATTTCAATACATACTCCACCACAGAGTGAACAATCATTCTGGATCACAAATGTAAATTAAAACTGTTTGCCAGTCTGGAACTTGAACCCAGGATCTTTGCCTTCATGGGCAAGTGCCCTACTGACTGAGCTGTCTCTAGTACCTGGTCAGCAAGGATATATGATATACGTAAAATACACTTGAGAAACCATAAAATTATGAGACAGAATTTCTGGCCAATACTTACTTTCAGGAGGTAAAATAACAGTACTGCCAAGAGGCACATATAAAAATATATGACACTTTCCTCATTCTCAGAACCAATAGTTCATTCCTCATTGTGGAGACAGTGATAAAATTTTAATTTCCCTCTGTATTTTGTTCTAGCTGCAAACATCTGTTGATTTCTTAATGTCAGTCTATCATCTTGATTCTGAATCTACATGCCCAAAAAACATTCAAGTGATTGTCTTGATTTTTATCTGTCATCATCATAATCATCATCATCATGATCAGTAGCAGCAGTAGCAGCCATTTACTATCCACACCTGGTTATACACCTCTTACAGACATCGTAACAATGATCTTCAGTTTTTTGGATCCATATTTGTCCAGACTGTTTCTTTGATCTTCAATTGGATCATCCTCTAGGTCTTTTTTGCCATGGAGAATCCAGTGCAGAATATCCCTAGTCTAGTTTTCCATCATTTTGCCTCTCCATATGCCCAATCCATCTTCATTTCATATTTGTAAAGATCACTATCAAAAAATGAACTCCTGCCTTTTCTGTGATCCATTTGTTTGTTTTTCTGTTCCTTCTTGTTATGCTCGACTCACATCTTTCCACTGTTCACTAAGCAATTCTTAGTTCTGGAAATGTTTGCGTAACAAATGTTAGCACTCACAATATACACTAGTTACAGACTTCCTTTTTATGAGAGGTTGAAAATTTACTTCTGAGTACAGCATTTAGTCTCCCAAATGGACTTGCTGCGGTCGCAGGTTCGAATCCTGCCTCAGGCATGGATGTGTGTGTCGTCCTTAGGTTAGTTAGGTTTAAGTAGTCCTAAGTTCTAGGGGACTGATGACCTCAGATGTTAAGTCCCATAGTGCTCAGAGCCATTTGAACCATTTGAAACAAATGGACTGCTAGCAACTTCTACCCTCCTAATTATTTCTTCAAGTGTTTATTCACTTGTTTTCAGTTGTCCTAAGTTCATACATTCATCAACTGTTTCTATAATTTCACAATTTATCTTTACTATTTTCGTAGTGGAATACTGATTATGCAGTACATTATTTGGTCTTACTGTAATTAATCTTCAGGCCTGCTGCTGTATTTGCTCTGTTCAGTTTTACCATTCTTTGCTGATGTTTTCTTGGATCTGAGTAAAACAAAACAATATCATCTTTAAGTTGAAGGTGGTTCAGGTGAGATCAATATTCACTCCATTCTAGTGATATGAAAACTTCTTCTAAAGCCTTGCCTAACTACCTTCTCAATCCTGAACTTACCACTCACTAGCTGTAATCATATGGAAGCATCAACACATTCATGCAGGTACATTTTATTCCTAGGTTTTCAAGTGTTGGCAGCACTAATTTTATTGTTAATGTTTGTAGACGTTTTCCATAGTTGCTAATAATAACTTCCAATTATGTTTTATTGATAAGGAAAATTCCATCTTTTGCACTTGAAATTAATTCTGGAGTGCCAGGCATGTTTCACTTATTCATGTTATGCATTTTCAGTGCTCTGTAATACAAGTAAAATTACTCAAATCAAACTCCAGCATAGAATGTAACAATATTATGAAAAGGATAGTTGCTACTCACCATATAGCAGAGATGCTGAGTCACAGATAGGCACAACAAATAGACTGTCACCAAATAAACTTTTGGCCAACAAGGCCGTGGGTGAGTTGGTGTGTGTGTGTGTGTGTGTGTGTGTGTGTGTGTGTGTGTGTGTGTGTGTGTTGTCTCTTTTTGACAAAGGCCTTGTTGGCCAAAAGTTTATTTTGTGACAGTCTTTTTGTAGTGCCTATCTGTGACTCAGCATCTCCACTATATCGAGTAGCAACCATCCTTTTCATAATATTGTTATAAAATTACTTAATTATACATATTTTGATATGAGATTTCTAGTGACTCTTTTATAGTTTGTTTGGATCTACATATTTCTATTTACAATTATATGTTTGTGTTTTTTACTTACATTCATTTTTGTGTCCTGTTCATGCACCCATTTACTGTCTGAATAGCTCAGTCTGCTCCTTCTAGTGCACTTTTATGCTTCAACCCAGGTCAAGACATAGACATCACAAGATGAAGCAACAGGGCCACCAGCCTGCCAGGTCTAAAGATTTGGATGAAGGACTGAAGATTTAGATAATATACATTAAGCACAAAAACTCAGAACAGCACTGCTTACACGAGTTTTACCCATCTCCAACTGTTTCTGAATCTCAAGGAACTGCGGCCACATGTACTATTTGCATGCTGAGCATGTGACAGCAAAGGGTTATTCAGTTATAGTTAGGCAATGTCAGTCAGTTTTCTGCTGCAGAGAGTAATGCAATTTGTGCGAAAAGTTGCAGCTCTGCTCCCCACACTGTTTGTGATTCAGTTTGGAGCACTTCCTTTCTGTGTCTACTGACCAAACTCAAATCTTCTTGGGTCAGAGTCATATGACTGATTAAGGTGGGCAAAATAAGACATGAGAGTTGTGGGACAAACTTTGGTTCATCTGCTGGGACCTGTCTGCCATGGAGCCCTATCAATGACTGTGCCACAGCCAGTTTAGCTCTGTGTACCTCCCATAATGGTTGTTGGTTTCTCAGGGACTAACCCTGAGCTACATGTATCACCATCATCCGTTTCTTTGTGTATCTAGTTTCATGAAGCAAGTGAGGTCTGGCTTGCTTCCAAATTTGGCTAAGACCCTCTTGAGATCTGGTTCCAATGCCTTGGACACTTTCAATCTGTGGAATTTTGATAACCTTCATAAAACTTCACAAAATTTTGTTCATCTAACAAACTACTCATTATGAACAGGCTTCATATTTAAATTGCAGCAACAATAAATGCAGATGTAGTAGTGTCAGAACATGCTGTATGGCTACACTAAACCTTGAAAACATATACTATATACAGTTCAGAACTTGTGGATGGTTTCATGCCAGCATATGTCTAAAATATGATGACAAGCACATAAAGAAGTTGATAGTGTTAAGTTTTGGGATTACTATTCGATAATAAACTTAACTGGGAGGAGATTACCACAGAACTGCTGAAGTGCCTAAACAAATCTCTATTTGCCATGCGAATGTCATCAGATATAGGTGGTATAAAAATAAAAAAGCTGGTGTACTATGCTTACTTTTATTCAATAATATCATACAGGATTACTTTCTGGGATAACTCATCAAGCCAAGGTAAGGTTTCTCAAGCCCGAAAATGTGCAATAGGAATTACTCGGAGTGTGAGCTCAAGAATGTCCTGCAGAGAGCTGTTTAAGAAACTGGAGGTACTAACCATTGCCTATTCCTTAAAGCAATTTGTCATTAAAACTACATCTTTTTGTTTTTTAAACCAACAGGTCAATTCATGGAATCAATACTAGAAATAATAATGTCCACAAAGATTTAAGATCACATACTTTGGTTCAGAAAAGTGTCCACTATTGAACAACACACATTTTCAATAACATGCCAGCAGCCATAAAAAGTTCAACTAATGTTAAAGTTCAGTCTGAGGAGAATTTAAAGTGTTTATTGGTAGCCAACTCCTTCTATTACGTAAATGAATTTCTGAACAGAATCTAGCAATGCATGTATGTTATTAATAATATCACATAATGTGAATATTGTGTACAATTTGACATCTATACAGATTTTGTGCAGTAATGCGGTCATTGTAAATAAGCATCGTAAAATGTTTTTTACATTTTTTGTTTGATGATGCAGTGGTACAATAACATAATAATTGTCATATGCACCTATTTCCAATTATCAGTTGCACCTATATCCTTTTAAATGTAAATGCGCTTAAGAATTTTTTTGACTGGTTCCACATCCACAAGAGTAATTTCATTTGGGAGCTGTGGAAGATACATTAGCATATCTGTTCTTAGTCCGTAAATATCCATTGTGCATTCTTAATTTCTGACATGATCCACATCCCAGAGGATCTCCTCACTATGGATCAATTGGAATGAAAAGTACATATTATGAACCCAATCTACATTTTTCACCATAGTCCATATCCTTCAGTTGCCTATAATGGTGAGCTGTGAAATGAGCTATAAACTGACCAACATGACTGTCGCTACTGACTCAATACTCCAATTTCCCAACACAATTCTGCAACCTGTAAAATATATTTTCAGTTTTCTCCATTGGCAGTCTTTAATTTTTTTTTTTTCAGGGTGAGACTGTACCACAGACTCCAGTGTCCACAGAGGCACCGCCACTTCCAGATGTGGCGGCAGGAGAAGGAGCACCTCCAGCAGAGGGACAGGCACCTCCAGCAGAGGGACAGGCACCTCCCGCAGAGGGCGGAGCTCCTCCAGCAGAAGCTGCTGCACCACCAGCTCCAGCCGAAGGTCAGCCTCCAGCCGAAAGTACAGCTGCTGCCGGCGAGCAGCCACCTGCAGGCACCGCTCCCACAGAGGGCGAACAGGCTCCCACTGCGGATACCCCCGCACCTCCCGCAGATACCCCCGCTCCTGCCACTGATACCCCTGGCCCTGCCACCGATACCCCAGCTCCCGCCGCAGATGCCCCTGCCGGGGATACCCCAGCTCCCGCAGCTGCGCCTGCCGCCACAGAAGGTGCCGAGGCTCCTGCTGCTGCGCCTGCTGGAGCAGAGGGTGCTGCACCTCCGGCTCCTCCTCCTGCAGAGAGTGCACCGGTGCCTGCTGCAGATACCCCTGCTCCTGCTGGAGATACCCCTGCGCCTGCTGCAGATACCCCTGCGCCTGCTGCAGATACCCCTGCGCCTGCTGCAGATACCCCTGCGCCTGCTGCAGATACCCCTGCGCCTGCTGCAGATACCCCTGCTCCTGCTACAGATACTCCTGCTCCTGAAGCTGCTCCAGCTCCAACTGCAGAAGTTCCAGCTCCGGCTCCAGAAGGTTAGGCAAAATGGGTGACAGTCACCCTTTTTTCATTTTTGCACTTTCAAGATTTTTTTGCACAGTAGTTCAACCGCAGTGCCGTTCTGTTTTGTTTTAACTGGTTTTTAAAAGCATTTGATTTTTGTCTGTGAAAGAATTCTGACCTTAGTCTTGGCTTCTGTTTTCTTTTTTTTTTTTTTTTTATGTCATGAGATTTTGGCTGAATGAAAAGACAACTGACTACTTATTAAAAATAAAAATAACAACTAGTCACTATTAATTACTCTTACCTGTTCAAAATAGACCCCTTACTGTTTTCAAACTGACAAGTTCTTCAAATAAAGCATATGTTTTGTTTGACATGTTTCTTATCGTGTTCAAAGCCTAACTTCAGCACTGTGACTTGTGACACAGCCACAGTAACTTGCAGTGGGGACTCATCACATGAATTTCAAAATTTTCCATATTTGTCAGAAAGATAAAGGAAAGCAAGCACCTTTCACAGCTTTTTTAGAAATGCACACAAGAGCTGAGCATTACACAGGCCTTGACAACTCGAGGCACGTCCCGTGCTATATGTAAAGCATTTTTCCCAATTTCAATGAAATGATGTTCATTTTCATTTTTATTGCATCTGATTTTGATCAGGACATCAGTCCTTCAGAGATGACCCATAATTTTCTATGGTATAGCCTTTAAATGACACTTTGACACAGTAGAAAACTGCTGATGTTCCACTGTCAGCACAATGTAAAAGACATCATGTAAAATACCTTCTGTTGCCTAAAGATGGTCCTGTCTCTTCAGAACTGCTAATGACTGGTTTTGAATCCATAGAGTAATTAACAGTGGCTGCTTTTTTATTATTATCAGTCAGGAACCACTTGTATTGTCATTAAATCAATACAAGGAAAGTTGATTATGATTTGTTTTTAACTGTTTTTGTTTTTTGTCTTTTTGTGTTATAGTAATAGATTTTTTTAATCTTTGAGTTTTCATACAAAACTGCAATTTTGTACATTTTCAGATCAATACCACAAAGCTATTTTTAATCAATGCTTTTCATCTGAAACTCTCCTTTTTTCGTACTTCTTACTTTTCAATTAGATGGGAGTCCCAGGCTGTTGTCTAATGTGAAGGATCTTTATTCTGGAGAAAAGAACTCTGCTGTACAGCTATTCCTGTTATAAGTTTGCAATTCTGTAACACTATTCCTCTTAGATTAACTTATATAAACCTCTCAACTAATAACTTTAGTGTAATTTATATAACAAGGCCACTATCCATCCAAATATTGCTCTCATGAAGATCACCAGATTTCCATGTGACTTAAATTCTGAATTTCCCTTTTTAATATGGTATCAGGTACAGTTTCTTGTCATAACATGAAAAATAAGAATGACAGACAGGGACAGAGTAGCTCAGCAAATTTCAGCAATGAAACAGACGACATTCTAAAAGATTCTGGTAAACAAAACTTTAGGCAGGAAATAACATTGCAAGGTGAGAAAAGGAAAGATACAGCAACTACTATTGGTTAATAATGGGATGAACGTGAAATTTAATAACTGAAGCTTTAATGAAAAACACATTGCAATGAACTGCAGAACACATAATAAATTCAGTGAAAGTTAAAAAAAATTGTAAAATAAATAAGCATACATATAAAGCTGTTCAGATTTTCAAGATTATCAAATGATCTACCATTCATTTCACATTTACCAGAATACATAGTAGATACCACATGCAGATGTACTCGAGTGGTGATGTCGCCACAGATCCTCTCACTTCACCTTACCACATAGAAGCTTATAGGCACACCTCACACATATATTTAAGTCATGAATAACTGGAAACACAAGTAAGATTATTCATGTCATACTGTATTATTACTTAAACTTATTTATTAGTTATGTAAACAAATTTACCTTTATTCAGACAAATAACAGTTTTAAAGCCACAGCCTCCAGCTGACCTTTTACTAAACCATCCTCACCACTTGTTGTTGACAGTCATAAAATGAACCCTCAACCACTTTTTAAAATGTTTTATCTTAAGAAAATCAGTGTTAAATTGGGTGAGTAGACTCTCTAAATCTGTATACTTCTTCCTAAGTTGTTTTATTCATATTTCCAGAATTTCTAATTTTTGCCACAATTGCACATGGTTGCATTTACAGCATTGCTTATTTTTATACTCAATGTTTTCTCTACTAGTAGTTTCATCATTAGTTGGTAATATATTTACAAGTAAACCTCTCCTATCTCTTTAACGTAATTTCATTTTTGTGTCCAAATTTTTCTATGATTATTGCACTTGTGGTTATCATGTGATGCTGATCAGTAACAACACACTTTAAATATCGTAAATTATTTATTAGACATGAAGCAAGAAGAACAAAACATGGCAGTACACAGTTTGTGTGCCGAGTGAGACATAGAACGAAGAAGTTCAAAGAGATCAGAGTTGAAGATAAGGCACTCTGTGCCAGAGACACCACAGGCTCATAATAAGTCCTCAAAATTAATCCTGGAGGATGGGGAACATAGAGCTGCAACAGGATCAGGCTTCAGCTTGTGTTTCAGAGGGAGATTCAACAGTTTATTTCTCAGGGTGTATACATGGACAACAAAAAATAAATCCCAGATTTCTTGGTTACAAATACATGGAAAACCATGTTAAATGGCAGTATACTTTCTCTCAGAATTGTAAAACTTATCAATCCCTTGAAAGGTGAAGGTTTTGTGTAATTCATAATGTAATTCATCTTGCATAAGAGGAAATTTACTTAGAAAACAATGCTTTTCAAACCAGCCATTAGCAATATTTTCCCACAACCTGTTAGCAATAGGTTTGTTTCAGCAGTTGCTAAAGTGCCAGAATACAAATATTCTGCACGTGTGCAACTAGGTTGAAATGGGAAGCCTGTATATTCATATGTATGAAGCATTCAGATATCTTACATATGTCATAAAGGGAACAGGGCAACAGAGGCTACACTGAGAGAGTCAGAATTTCGAAAACCATGTTACAATGCATAATTTGGTTTAAAGTGCACACTCATATGTCCAGATTCATGATGTAGTAGTTCACAACCTAATACTAAGCTTTTCAGTGTGACTTTTGGGGAGTAAACTTTCTTGGGGTACCAGTACTGTATTATCTTATGTTTGGTTCTTCATTATGGCATAATGCCATATGTGCCAGAAGATGAAAATGTGCACATGAAATTCAGTAAACAATTGAAACTAGCCAATAGTGTGGAATGAAACACTTTGTTTCAAATAAATTAACTGCCTCAGCAGAAGAGATTAATGAAAGCCAAATTTCTTCAGCAAACTGACAAAAATGTCTTCATTGTTCTGCAAAGTGATTAATGCTTGACTGCCTAAAATGTGGAAATAAAATAAAATCACAAAACTGAAACTCATAACATAAATTAACTGCCTGTAATTATCTGAATGTGTTTTAATTCATATGAACGCTCCTGGCCACACAAATACATTTGTTTCCATTTGGCGTGGAAGCTGTAAATGAAAAGAAAACATCAAAATCACTAAATGTAAACATGGGTCACGTAGAGACTGTTACCTTCCCTCTACAACCCAGACTACTCTGCACAAGTAGAAATCTGGCAGCTTGGGCGCACCAGAAAATTTTTTGTGAGTAGCATCTGGCTACTTGTTACTATTGCCATTGCATCTAACTACCACACTTCAAGTAAACAGAAGCTGGAGAAGGTACAGCTCATATGCAACTCAATTGCACATGTTCACGAACCCACTGACAACTGCTCAAATGAGCCTAAGGTAGATACTTGTGAGATCATGCTCATTGGAAGCAGTTTATTGTTACAGAGTATTAAATACTCTTTGAACTAAGGCCTTTGACACATTTTGCTGTTGTTGTTGTAACTGACGTATTTCCTTTGCAACTTTTAAGTTTTATTTATCTTTTTCTCTTGTTTGTTTTACTGCTGCAGTATTATTCTGTAATAGTGGGAAACAGTAATATTCTTTGTTAGAGTATCAGTTCTTACCAGTCAACATTATAAAAATTTAAATGAAACCAAAACAATGAAGATTCCCATATTCTAAAAAGCTCTGAGGTTTGTCCTGGATTTCCTGGGGCATGTACACCCTGATTTCTAAAATCTTTTTTCCTTATGTGAAGCAACAAATACTGTGCCCAAATAAGCACTAGTAACTGAAACGAATCAGCACATTTGTAAGCCATTTGTTTCACTTCATTGTTCTTAGGAATTGTAAGAAACTTAACTCCTACCTATTTCCATTCTCTGCAGTGGTTAGTACAACTTACAATCACACAGTGAACCGCTATTTTCACTGAAAAATTCCAAACTTACTCTCAGAACCCCTCAATACATTGATAACTGTAGCATAACTTCTCAGTCAATCATCAACCACAGATGATGCAGTTCCATATACAGACATTGCAACATTAAAAACTTGCGTCATAATGCCTCGGACTATGACCCATGAACACATGCTAGAGACTTAAAAGACAGTCCAACAATGACAGCACATACAGTATTTGCTTATCAAAATATGAACATGGATAGTAAAAAATCATGCATAGAAGCATGCAGATTCCTGTCCTTTCCTCACACTTACATAAACAGTCATCACATAAAATGCCATTATGAAAAGACAGTTAGCTGGGAAAAAAGTTCTGAACATTATTTCCTGGTAGATGTGACTAGCTGACCCCTCATAAAACATGAAAATTACAAACATACATGGAAAAAAATCACAAAACCAAGAAGTAACTGAGTGACATAAACGAAAATACAGGGTGACAATTATTGAACTATATGAAAAAAATGTAAATTAATTACAAACTACAGCATGCTTATGCTTTATTCAACATCTAAACATCATTACAGATATTTGGATTTAGGTTATGACATGTTCGGTATGTCTGCCATCATTGGTAATGATTTGGTGCAGATGAATAGCTAAATTCTGCATGACGCGCTGAAGTGTTGGAACATCAATGCTGTTGATAACCTCCTGAATGGCTATTTTCAGCTCAGCAATGGTTTTGGCACTATTGCTTTACAACTTGTCTTTAATATAAGCCACAAAAAGGCGTACCGTATTATGACGCGGAGAATATGGCAACTCATGCCAGTGGCCTCTGCGTACTCCAGAGCCAGAATACGGTCCCCAAAGTGCTCTTCCAGAGCATTAAACACTTTCATGCTTCGATAGGGATGAGCTCCATCTTGCAATAACACATCTTGTCAAAATCAGGGTCACTTTGGATAACAGGTATGAAATCATCTTCCAAAACCTTCACCTACCAGTGGCTGGTCACCATGCCATCAAGGAATATCCCACCAATTATTCCATGACTGGACATTTCACACCACACAGTCACCTGTTGAGGGTGAAGAGACTTCTCAATCATGAAACACTCTCATGCTTCGATGGAGATGAGCTCCATCTTGCAATAACACATCTTGTCAAAATCAGTGTCACTTTGGATAACAGGTATGAAATCATCTTCCAAAACCTTCACCTACCAGTGGCTAGTCACCATGCCATCATGCCATCAAGGAATATCCCACCAATTATTCCATGACTGGACATTTCACACCACACAGTCACCTGTTGAGGGTGAAGAGACTTCTCAATCATGAAATGCAGATTCTCGGTCCCCCAGAAGCACCAATTTTGCTTATCGACAAACCCATCCAAATGAAAGTGGGCTTTGTTGCTAAACCAAACCTACAGTGCATATAATTCCCACCATTCCCCATGGCCAATTGTGCAATTATGAAGTTATGACAATTTTATTTCATATAATTCAATAATTGTAGGTGTGCTTCTACGTCTGAAAGATGATATCTACTCAAATGTCGCACCAGTCGCATAAGAGTGGAGCTAGTAGCACCACTATTAGCATGAAAATCAGGTTTGGTTTAAATACACGCTGTAGTAGTCATGAGCATTAGTTACCTTTGAGATTGGTGATGATGAGTTGTTGTTAGTCAAGAATGCCTTCAAGATGACAAACACCCCATTATCCGCACCTCAGTGTGTATGAACAAGGTCATGTAAGAGGACTATGAGAAGCCGGACGTTCCTTCTGCAGTGCTGCAGAAAAACCTGTCTATAACATAGCCACTGTACATAATAACTGACAGTGGTGATCACAGGAACGTACAATCTCAAGAAGACTGTGCTTCAGACACACAGTTCTGCTGAGATGGAAGACCACTGTGTCTGGGTCATGGTTCTGGCATACCATACTGCAGCTGCAGTTGGCATCACTGTCACGCAACAAATTGTTACAAATCAGTTACTTCAAGGACAGCTGCTAACAAGACTCCCTGCTTGCATTCCACTGACCCCACACGCCCACCATTTGTGACTTCAACGCTGTCAAGTGAGAGTTCACTGGAGACCAAGGAGGAGGCCTATTATGTTTTCTAATGAAACCTTGGTTCCACCTTGGTGCCAGTGATATCCAAGCATTGGTTATGAGGAGGATCTGCAGCCAACCAATCTGTGTACTATACCCACTGAACCAACACCTGTATGGCGTGTGATTTTGTATGACAGCAGGAGCACTCTCTTGGCTATCCCACACACCTCAACTGCAAATTTGTATGTCAGTCTGACCTGTCAGTGCCACCATTCATGAACAGCATTCCAGGGGTTGTTTTCCAATTGTATAATACTCAACCACTGCTGTTTTAATCCAACATGTTCTACAGTGTCAATATGTTGCTTTGGCCTGCTCGACCACAATGTCCGTCTCCAAATGAGCACGTATGAGACGTCATCAGACAACAATTCCAGTGTCATCCACAACCAGCATTACCCATCCCTGTATTAACTGACCAAGTGCAACAGTCATGGAACTTCATGTCACAAACTGGCATCCAGCACTTGTACAACACAATACATGCACCTCTTCATACATGCATTCAACATTCTGGCAGTTACACTGGTTATTAATGTACCAGCATTTAAAATTTGCAATGGCTTATCTCACATTTACATTAACCTGTGATCTTATAAATGTTTATCACTTAAACACATTACCTAGACTGATGTATTCCTGAAAAGGCACTACTCTACATTAATTATTTTTTGGTGTTGCAGTGTGTGTGTGTGTGTGTGTGTGTGTGTGTGTGTGTGTTATGTAGGAAAAGACAGATTCCACTGACCATAAACAAGACACGTCAAGTTGCAGACAGGCACAATTTAAAGATGCTTACACAAAGCTTGCGGCCACAGCATTCATCAACAAAAGAGAAGCACTCACCATTCATACACACAAGCAAGCACACCTCATACACACATGCCTGCCAACTCTGGCAGCTCAGGGTGGAATCATTCTGGTACAAGCTGCCAGAGTTGGTGGTCATGTGCAAGGTGTGCTTGTTTGTGTATATGAATGGTGTATGTCCCTCTTTTGCTGATGAAGGCTGTGGCCAAAAGCTTTGTGTAAGTGTCTTTTAATTGTGTCTGTCTGCAACTTAATGTGCCCTCTGTACGGTAAGTGGAAATCTGTCTTTTTCCTACAGTGTTGATATTCCTACCTGGTTTCCATTGTTTGACTGTATACATGGACAAACTGCCAAAATTTTAAAACTTACTCAGATAATCATAGATGGTTTGATCACTGAAAATAAAAGGATGAGTCAGCCACTCTCAAACATATTGAAACAACCTAACTAGTAATTTGGGCTGGAGTCTGCACAATATACAATACCTTAAAACTTTTTCTAAACTCATCTTATTTTTAGAGTTAGTTTCTCTTATTTTTCAGTGATGCAAGTAGTAACTATTGCTAAAATGTATTCAGTGTTCATCTGCATTCTACCCACAAATAGCCCAGTGCTGTTGCTGCTCCTTATTCCTTTCTTCCTGTTAAAGCTGGTGTTATGGACACATACTTCTGCAATCCCCTTGAGTAAATAAACAAAGTAAATTTCAACTTCTGTGAGAATTCACTTTTTACCTGAATGGATGAATCATAGTTGAAGTTTGTTTGCCCACATCAGAATTCTCCATCTACCCTATCTGTCATTAGTGCTCTAGCATCTGAGTAATGACTCACTTAGAGAATACAGCTGGTATGCTGCATCTTCCTTCCATGTTTTTCCAGCTCATGTGAGCTGGGCTATAATGGTGATTTAAATGCTTGTGCAGGTATTGCTACAAGTGTTTTTGGTTCCTCATTTCTGTGTACCCACACAGTGATTTGATGATGGACAAGACCACAGGCTTCATGTAATTGTTCAACATTATAGCTATCATATCTTTAAGTCAGAATGTTATTTGTTGTAATTTCAGTTTTTATTAGTCATCATTTTCATGCAACTGGATGTATACTGTAACTCCATGGAACACATTGTCCTTTCCCAAATCTTTATATGTAACCTATATATGGTATCCATTCCACCCCCAAGAACACTGTTAATTTACTGCCCAAACAGCACATACACATGGAAGACAAAGTACAATACAACACACAAGTGGCCAGCAGAGTGACATGTATGAATAGACATTAGTTTCCACAGGGGTGCAGCCGGCAAGCTGCGCACACAGCTGCTGTCATATTAGCAGGCTGGATGGCCTCTAGTGGCAAAATAAATCACAAACTTTGCACACAAATTACAAAGTAGTGTGGATTAGCCACAGCCTGGGGGATGTTTCCAGAATGAGATTTTCACTCTTCAGCAGAGTGTGCGCTGATATGAAACTTCCTGGCAGAGTCATGCTTGGGTAGCTCAGTGGTGGAGCACTTGCCCGCGAAAGGCAAAGGTCTCGAGTTCAAGTCTCGGTCTGGAACACAGTTTTAATCTGTCAGGAAGTTTCATATCAGTGCACACTCCACTGCAGAGTGAAAATCTCATTCTGGAAACATCCCCCAGGCTGTGTCTAAGCCATGTCTCTGCAGTATCCTTTCTTTCACGAGTGCTAGTTCTGCAAGGTTTGCGGGAGAGCTTCTGTAAAGTTTGGAGGGTAGTAGATGAGGTACTGGCTGTGGAAGTCACAGTTCGTCTGAAACTTAGCTTGTTTAATAGTAATCTACCTCAATTTACAAGTCACCAGCTGATTCCTCCATGGTACCATAACTTTTGTGTCCAGCAACACATGTTATTAGTGGGGGTTTTGCTTACCAAAAGCAGTTTCTGGCTCTCTTTTTGCTGTAAATCTATTTGGAGGTAATTTCCACCACTAGTAAATATAGCCAGCAGCATATCCCTCATGCTTTATCTACGATATAGCTCTGTACTATGAGGGCTATCCACAAAGTACATTACGTTTTGGAATTAAAAATAAATAAAGTGTTGGAATTTTTTTTATTATATACAGATGAAAGCCACACTTAAATACTACTTTTCTACATAGTTGCCATTTAAATTAAGGCACTTATTGTAGCAATGGACGAGCTTGGAAATTCCTTCGTCATAAAATTCGGCCGCCTGCGCCTTCAACCTCGTGGTTACCTCTTTTAGGACAGAAAAGGTGTGATTTTTGTGGATTTCCTGGAAACAGGCACTACAATAAATGCTCAAAGGTATTGCCAAACTCTGCACAACCTCAGAAGAGTGACACAAAACAAGCGCAGGGGAAAGTTGGGCTCAAAGATTTTGCTGATTCACGAAAATGCCCGGGCCCACACGGCAAATGCCACTTCTGAAGTTCTCGAATCTTTTAAGTGGGAATTGTTTCCTCATCCGCCGTACAGTCCCGACCTGGCACCGAGCGACTTCTACTTATTCCCAGAAATGAAGAAATGGTTGGCTATGCAGCGTTTTGATGATGACCCACAGCTTCAGGAAGAAGTCACCACGTGGTTGAAGGCTCAGGCGGCCGAATTTTACGACGAATGAATTTCGAAGCTCATCCATCGCTACGATAAGTGCCTTAATTTAAATGGCAACTATGTAGAAAAGTAGTATTTAAGTGTGACTTTCATCTGTATATAATAAAAAAATTTACAATACTTTATTTACTTTTAATTCCAAAATGTAATGTACTTTGTGGATAGCCCTCGTATAATGCAAACTGACAGTGTGTTCCTGAGAAAGTCGCTTTTCCTGCAACACATACACCATTCTCCATGGGCACTAATGAACATATAACAATGTAAACAACATATATAGTCTTCTTTAATATCTTAATGATACTTTTCTAGGCTGACTGTAAGTTACCACCTATTTTCTTGTAGAGCACTTACCTTTACCAAGCTTTGTGCAACATGATGTCAATTTCCCTGAATTTTTTATCATCACTTCACTGTAGCCAAAGTGGCACATCTGATACTACGTTTTGCTGGCCGCAGTGGCCGAGCGGTTCTAGGCATTTCAGTCCAGAACCGCACGACTACTAAGGTCGTAGGTTCAAATTCTGCCTTGGGCATGGATGTGTGTGATGTCCTTAGGTTAGTCAGGTTTAAGCAGTTCTAAGTTCTAGGGGACTGATGACTTCAGGTGTTAAGTCCCATAGTTCTCAGAGTCATATTTTTGATACTACACATTTTAACACTAACAACACAGGTGCATCCTTATTTATGCATCTTGTAAAATCAGTGAAGTGCATGAAGCTGCATGAATGAAATATTTTAAATGTCCTTTTTTGTAATATTGTGGACTGTTAACCTTAATTAAGTGTGCTGTTTTTATGTTATTGAAGATGATAATTGCTAAGCCACAGAAGCCTGTTAAAAAGCTGACTGATGAAAGCTTTGGTTTACTCTCATTATTCAGTCATTCAGCAGTCAACCAAAATGCAATTGTTGTGGGAATGGTATAAATAAGCACCTTTGCTGCAAAGACAAACTACTGCAGGGTTCAAGAACCTGTTGTTCCAGTTTGGAGAAACTGGAATTACAGATACCACTGAGAGCAGTGTTAACAAAGATAGTAATGATGATAAGTGCTTGACTCATGCATGTTGGTCATCTGTAACTGCAAGGAGTGCGGTTAAAATGAAACAAAAGTGACATTTAATTTAAATTACTTTATATCCCTCATCTTACACATCTACATGAAAGAAATGGAAAGTTTATGTTGAACAGTAACACTGGGCCCCCATTCTCTGCCCCGCCCGCCCTCCCTCCATGTCAAGGCAACAAACTTATGAAGATATTAAGTCTTAAAACCTGTCTTCAGTTCCACAGTGACAATCAAAGACAATGACCAAAATCCAGTTGAACACAGGCATTTTCTCCAAATGAATAATGAAACTGAATCTGTTAAAAAGTAATGTACTGCAACATATCTTCACAATCATCAAACATTGGTGGAATCTAATACTGAATGAGGCCATTATATGTTAGAACACATTGTGCCATTCTTAATAACACATGGGTGACTGCTTTCTAATTTCATAACTAGAAGGACATTCTGTATCTTAGCTTTCTAACTGAATGACTGGAAGGACATTCTGTATCTTAGTGTCACCCTACGGGCACCCTTATCAATCACTCAGTTACTTACTGTCTCAAAAACCCCTCGTATCTCATGCCCCTGCTATTTTAAAACAAGAAGTTGAATTTCTTGCATCTTCTTTAGCCAGATATATTGCCTTGGCATAATACAGAGCATCAGAGTAGATCACAGAATCTATACGTTTATGAATGTTGCATCTCTTCCAGTGTGCTAAAGATTGTAACTCTTAGGTACACAATTACTGTGAATGTGATTTGTATGTAGATCCTGGTGAGTCAGTGACATAGTATGACAGCTGTCCTCTGCTTCAACTTACCTGTGTAAACAACATTATAATTATTAATTAAGGTATCTGAAAAGAACTATTAGAGAATAGCAACCACTTTCCTGTAGTTTATACATGTTTGTGCATAGATACATCTGTAACACATGAGGAAATGCAATAGACTCCTCTGAAAACCACTTTGAATGGGTATATCGGATGCCCACTCACAGCAGAAATATATTAGATCTAATGTTAACAAACATTGAAGATTTGCACATTGAAACTTGTATCAGTGAACGTGAGGCAGCTGTAGCTAAGATAATTACCAGAAAACAATAGTGAATCACAAGAAAAAGGAAGTTTTATGTACAATGTCCTAGGAGGAATGGTCAACATTCAACAGTAAGACAGAAATGATCATTTGAAGTAACAAAGTTCAGTAAACATGTGTTCTAACATATATACCTTTATCTTTGATACTGTGAATCAAATTTCTTCTGTTTGCAAGCTCTTTGTTTTCCATATTTTGGGAGGAAGTGCTATGGATCAAAACAAAACAAAAAATAGTCTAGTAAACATTGTGTCTGAAATGCTTCTGTTAAGAGCTATCATCACCTTTTCAGTAGAAGAGATGTGTTTCACAGTAGTAAAGGTGAACAAGTGCTCATTGCTCTTAAGGCATACATTTAGAGCCCATATTTACTGGACATTTTTTCTTGGTTTACGCCATATCAGAGTAGTGCTGAAAGGCCTGCCACACTGCAATATGAGCCAGCGGACTTCTCCAGCTGTTCCATGGTGTTCAACACGGACCCCATTTATCCCTTGGCTCTGAGATGTCTCAACCTGCTGTAGCCCGCCGTAGTGGGCGAACTACATTGTGGTGTGAGGAACACAGGGTGGACGCACTGCAGAAACACTTTGCATGTGTTACTGAGTAGAGAAAGGTTCAAAGTTTTATATTCACACAGACACTATACCATGAGCACCATGCATTGCTCAAGAAACATTGAAGCAGTAGTCCATTTCATTCCACACATGACTCAAAAGGTACCGGTTTATTGAACTGACAGTTTCAACAATTTGATTTCTCAGCTCTTGAAGAGTAGCTGCCATAACTGGGACAAAGACTCTGTCTTTTGCATGTCCCCACAGAAAAAAATTAGAAGGTGTGAGGCCTGATGACCTGGGAGGCCAAAAGCAATGAACATGGTCTGGTTGTTCACCTCTTCCAATTCAATGTTGTTTGATGGTATTGTTAAGATAACTTCACACCTCAAGGTGAAAGTGAGGCAGGGTGCCATCATGCATATAAACAATATCATTGCAAGCTTCATGAAGTCGAGAAAACAACCAGCTTTGCAGCATCTCGATGTATGACATTCCTATCACAGTTTCCCTGTGAGAAAGACAGGTCCATAAACTTTGTGAACAAAAATGGTGCAGAACACATTTAGTTTCAGCAAGTCTTATTTATGTTCAACGATGATGCTGTGACCCCCAAATTCTTACAATATGGAGGTTTACTTTACGTGATATATGAAATGTCAATTCATCTGAAAAGATGAGCCATTCATAAACTGTGCCCTGTGCCATATCCTGGAGGACTGAAATTCAAACTTCATACCTTCTGTTGTGGTCCCCCAGATGCAATTGCTGCAGTGACTGCAACTTGTAAGCCTTCATACGGAGATGTTGTTTCAGAACATTCCAAGTCAGGGTGAGAGAGAGAGAGAGAGAAAGAGAGAGAGAGAGAGAGAGAGAGAGAGAGAGAGAGAGAGAGAGAGAGAGAGAGAGAGAGAGAGAGAGAGAGAGAATGATGCAATTCATAAGCTTCTACTCACTCACACTCGTCATGCAGTATGCTAAATTTTTGTTGTACAGTACTTTGCAATAAAGCAGTTGGGGCCAAGAGATGGTAAATGAAATAATAAATATTACTTCAAAATAAACAAATAACTGTCTAACCAAATAAATAAGTATTTCCTGCCACACGCAAAGATTTGAACCCAGAGCCTCAGAGGCCTTAGTTGTGCACATAGGCCTGGAGCCATACTGATGAGAATACTTAATTTGGAGCAATGTGCAGCACTGTCCCCTAATGCTGAGGGTAGGATCAACAAGCACAACCGCTGCACATGCGACGAGGTATGACACCGAGGCCCATGAGAAAGGTAGGCCATAGTGCATAAATCACAGAATGTGATACTGCCAGTCTTTAAAGTGCCAGCAACCACATTACTTGACTGCATGTTTAAAAGCTTGCAAGCTCTTGATAGTGAAACCGGAAAGTTAAGACCTTTAGTGGGCACCTTTACAATTAAATATTGGTTTCTTGTAGGTCCTGCATGGAGCTGAGCATTCACAAAGTGCGACAGACAACAGACTAGTGTGACATCAAAAATTCGTTGCAGAGCCCATATATCTCATTGGCCCTGGTACATTATTTACTGACATCAAATGTTCAAGATTTGTCATCAACTTTTTGGTATTTCCCAAATTTGGGGCCCAACATGTCTATGTTAAATTCTTTATCTGATTGTCATATACGCTGCCCTTTTTTTTCATGACTGGGAAAGTACAAAAGCTCTTTATTAGATAATTTTTCAAATCCACATCAATATGAGCTCTATTCTGAATATGAAAGTTGATTGAAAATAAAACCAAATGTATTGTTGTTGATGGTATTTGAACTATTTCTTTCAGTTTCAGGGATCTGTCAAGGTTGTTCACATATTTGATGAGCCGAGCTGATAAAATGTTCTCATATATGCAGCTATTCTTTAAGCAAAGGAATGTCAACTCCAGACCTATGAGGCTTATACTTGATTCTTTGACAAACCTCCGTTTTGACAGACAGGCATTAATTCCCTTTTGAGCTGGCCACTGTTGAGCTATTAACATAGCAATAAGTGGATTCTACATCTTACCTTTGCTATGACTTCATGCCTACTATCATCAGCTATCATTTTTAAATGATGAAATGGAGGCCAGAGAAAATTGCTACCTCAGGGACCCTTTGGACAATTAACTTTTCCTCAAGTGTATCTGGGGGCATTTATATACAGACCTATTTCAGAGGCTTCTCTGTTGTGGGGCACTGACTCAAATGCTGTAATAGTGTCATCTTCCATGGAAACAGAAGGTGCAATGTAGGTGACTTCTCCAGTTCTAATTTCTTGGAAGCTTCTTTGAAGGGCTACAAAAACCTTCACATTTTAAAAGCTATAAAATAAATGATAACATATAAGAATTACAGTAACAGAATAACATACATAGTGTGAGAAGAGAAATTAGTTTTTCAGCAGTGTGTTATCAGTTTCTTCAATTCAAGCAATTCTATCTTCTCAAAGAGCTTTTCACACAAAGAAGAATATAAAGCATTCTACTAATTCTATCACTGTTGGGTGCATATTCCAGCAAGTAGTCAGATTGTTCCAGTGATGTAATGAGAGCATTAAGAAGAACACTTATCTTTGAATAAGTAATGAGTTTTTCCACTCCAGTCAGGAGACCACAAACTCATGGACAACTGATGCATATATACTCTGCATTAAAAGCATTTTGTACCACTGTATTCAGCATATGGAAGGAACAATTCAGTCATGAATAATCATGTAGTGTAGCAATTATGTTGGCACCTTGACCAGTCACAAAATGCATATCTTTCAAAGCAAAGTCATTGATACAAAGATACATAAATGGTCTCAACAATTCTCTTTGAATGTTATTGCCTGTTTTTGGTATCAGTTGACAGCACGACCATACACCAGTGCAATTTCCTGAGATGTTATGTATATCTATGTGTGACCCATCTATCAGCTGCAGGCAAGTAGTTGCTTTTACTGATTTTGATTTTAGTTCAGTCCTAGAATTTTTGTCGATGTAATATTAGTTAACATATTGTAAAACATGGCGTTGCAAAATATATTCCAAAAAACATACACCAGATAAGAAATCTACACACCAAGTGGTGGCAGAACACACTCATAAAAGAAAGTTAGACAAGCTTTTGGAGACTCTGGCTTCTTCTTCAGGCATAAGGGTAGAAGGGGAAGGAAGAAGGGTGAAGAAAAAGGACTGGAGAGGTCTAGGAAAAGGGGCAGATTTTGGCAAACTCACCCAGAACCGAGAGTCAGGGGAGACTTACCAGACAGGATGGGAGGGAAAGGCTGATTGTTGGAGTCTGCATCAGATGAGATTTGAAAACCTGAGAGCTTTAAGATGGAAGACAGGGTAATAGGCAACACGGGGATTACTGATTAAACATAGTGAAGGAGTTAATAAGAGTGAAAAGCTAAGTGCACTGTACATAACAGAGATGGGAGGAAGACAATGAAAGATGGGGAACACTGAAACAGAGAGAGGAAAAGATAGTTATCATGAATAAATGCTGAGACAGAAGAAATGAATGTAAATGAGGGCCAGGTGGGTGGCGAGAAGCAAGGACATGTTGTCGTGCTAGTTACCACCTGTGGAGTCCTGAGCAACTGGTTTCTGGGATAAGAATCCAGATGACATGTGTGGTGAAACAGGCACTGAGATCACAATTCTCATGTTTTAGAGCATGCACTACAACAGGATATCGCATGTTTCCAGTATACGCCCTCTGTCTAGCCCATTCATTGTAATTGATAATTTGGTGGTAGTCATGCCGATGTTAAATGCCGAACAGTGTTCACATAACAGCTGGTAGGATGGTGCACGGGGCGGGAGGGGGGCGGGCAGGATGGGGGTGGGCAGGTCTTGCAGTGGGGACGGTCTCAGGGGTAGGAGCCATAGGGTAGGGAGATGGGTGCAGAAGGAGCATAGGGTCTGACAAGAATATTGTAGAGATTGGGAGGGCAACAAAAAGCTTTTCTAGGAGTGGTAGGTAAAATCCCACCCTTTTTACGGAGACATGAGTTACTCAGTACACCCGCTAATACCCATGTGCTATACAGAGCTCTGTACTACTCATAATGAGTGAGACATGAACTATTCACTACAAAACAAGCTAAGAACTTTAGCTTGTACACATACACATGCTAATATCTGTGTGCTATACAAATATGGAGCTCTGTACTACCCATAATGAATGATAAAATATTGTTTCATTGATGTATGTACACACTTCTCAAAGCAACAGTACTTGTCACTGGATGATAGATGGAAGATAAAATGTGTATGTTAAGCTTTCAAATTGAATTCAAAATTCATATAGCCAGTAAACCTGTAAGGTTTGCTCTTTAAGGTTCAACCTGAAAATCAAATCTACAATGCCGCTGCACAAGTTATGTCCTATTTGCTGCAGTGAGCATGGCGAAGAAATGGATTGCCACATCCCAAATGGTAGCCGCATTGAACCAATACGACACTTGACGCTTTTAAGTGGAGCTTTAGGTTGTTTGTTACAAAATGACTATCTATCAATTCTGTAAGGTATCTCAATAAATTTCTGTTTAATTTGAAAGTTGTACAGTACTTTTTGACTTACCCTGTACATGAAATGTGTCACTAAGAATTAATCTGCTCAACTAATTGCAAAAATGAATTAATTTATCAAATTATCAACTTGAGGATCTGAAAACACACTACAAGGTACTCAGTGTAAGACAAAATATGATTTATTACAACATTCTATGAGTGTACAACAGAAACATATCTGTCCCCATTATGTTTATTCTGTGCTCCATTTGAAAGCGTTAAATTAGCTGACAAGTTAGCTTGCAGGCTAGTAGATCAGAATCATTGAGAAACGTCTCCTGTCAGCACTCTTCATTAACAATGTCTGATTTCCTTACTTCCTAATTTATTGTACTTTGCAGTTCACAAAAAATTAAGTGTCAAACATTACTCTGATACTTAATAGTCATTTTATATGTCTGTTGGTTCAGTAAGAGTGCATAATTTCCTTAGTGTCTCATATTTTTTTTACTTCCACTTTCAAAATTTGTACTTAGTATGTGACAAGTAATTCATGGTTTCAAACATTAGTGCAATAATTAACAGCCATTTCATATGTCTGTTGGTTTAGCATAGGTTTTATCTTCTAATAACAGTCTCTTGTCATATTTGTTACTGATACTGTTACTTTCATTTGTTGTAGTGTTTTCACTTTTAAAGTTATGTTTATCCACAAGTTAAAAATAGAGAAATGTACATAAAATCAATTTCCATTTCAGTTCCAGCATGAGCAACTGTATCATCAAATGTGATCTCTTCAAAAGAGAGCAAGACACTGAAACAGTCGCAGTTAATGACTACTACTCCTGCATATATACATGCAACACAAGTAAATTTCCTTTGGTTGTATATTTATATTAGAATGTATGTAATATATATGTTTAGGAGTACAATCAGAACACTAACAGTACAATGTAACATTTAAAACAGAAAGAATGAAAACTGTTTTTTTTTTAATTGTCAGTAATAACAATGTTGTAAGAACTGAGTTTATATAATTTATTATATCAATTCTGATTTTATGATGTTTGTTACTTGGGCCTTAAACTGTTTTTTTTTCCCATATGGCTACAACATGTATTTTGTCTGTTGGTAAATAAAATTATTCACAAGTGATTTACAATAAATATACAGTTTATACTTACCAGCATATGTGACTATAGTATTAAGCTATAGTGAATCTTATGTTAGTTCAGAGATGATGAGCAGCAAGAACAGTCTCAGTCGCAAATATAGTTCTTCCACATAACCTAGTGCTGATGGGGACATTAATAAAAAAAGAAATAGCATTGTCCTCCCCATTATCAGCTTCTTCTCTGATACAAACTGCACACTGACATGAATGAAAACTGATACAATGTAACCTTGTTTCACAGACAGTGATATAGATTGTTTAGGCACTTGAATATTATTATTTCACAGCCATAGTCTTATTTCTTAAGCTGGGATAGGTGGGAATGGAGGATGAGGTATAGCAAGATGAGAAATAATTGACAGAAGGAATGCTGCTACTCACCATATAGCAGAGTTGCTGAGTCATGACAGGCACAATAAAAAGACACACACAATCATGGCTTTCAGCCATTTAAGGGCTTTGTCAGCAGTAGACACACATACACACAAAAACACACACACACTCATGCAAGTGCAACGTCTGCAGTCTCATAGAGCTGAAATTACACTGCAGACGCACTTGCGTGTGTGTGTGTGTGTGTGTGTGTGTGTGTGTGGTGTGTGTGTGTGTGTGTGTGTGTGGTGTGTGTGTGTGTGTGTGTGTGTGTCTACTGAAGACCAAGGTCCTAATGGCCAAAAGCTATGATTGTGTGAATCTTTTTATTGTGCCTGTCGCGACTCAGCATCTCTGCTATATGGTGAGTAGCAACTTTCCTTCTCTCGTATTGTTACATTCCAGCCTGGATTTTCCATTGTTTGAAATAATTGACAAAGTACCATCAAACACATAATAGCAAAGGTGTGCAGTCGAGATCTCTCCCACATTCTTCCAACCCCAGGAGAAATAAAAAATCGTTCAGTATTTGGATGGTCAAACTCATGTTGTTTAGTGGATGTATCTCTCTTTTGGGGACTTCACTTTTTGCTGTGAAAACAGTAGTTCAGAAAGCAGTGAATAACTAATTTCCCACCAATGACTTTTTTTTAGTATTTCTGTCACATCTATGAATGTAAATATGATAATAAAACATTAATTTTGGTCAAAGCCCAAAAAATCTGCTATCACAATTAACAGTTTTACAGGCTGAACAAAACAATAGTGCTTTTTAAGGGGAAACAAGTGCACTTCAATCAATGTGAAGTGATACATCTCTGGTTTCCCATGATTACAATAGTGAATTAAACATGAAAAACATAACCAAAATTTAAAACTTCAGTTCATCCTGTCTTTTTCAGATTATGGCAATAAGTACAGTTATTTTATACACCTTTAATGCAGTTTAAACTGTTACAGTAATTTTGAAACTAAAGTCTGTGCATATGGCATCATCAAGAATGTGCCATGTGACTGAAATGAGCTTTTATACCACAGATTAGGTAAGTTACATGACATCACATAAAGGATTGGGACTGGAGAACTACACAGTATGTTGGATAAATGTTTTGTAGCCCAGAAACAATGGATATGTTTCTAGGAATTCTGCTTGCATATAGAACATCCACAAGACATCAATAGTAGTTGCTGGAGAATAGCAATGAACATGTGGAATTCAATGAACAACATAATAGCCAAATTTGCATGCTACAAAAGCAACAATAGCCTCTGCTCTTCAAAAATGCTATGTCATCATTGCAACAGGTGATTGCATGACACCCTGCTAAAATATGACTTGGAGACTATCCTGATAGCTGAATAGACATACTTTCTACTCCATACATTCTTAGTGAGGGGATGGATCCTCAAGGATGTAGGACATGTCACAAAGACAAAAAAGATGTAAGTTAATTTATAGCATATTATCATGGCACCATCAAAAGCTGTTGTAATAATATATACTCACAGGCAACTAGTTTTTGTTTGTGAATAAACATAATTACCCCAGTTTTTTGTTGTTCATTAGTGCCACATTGAAGCTGAGCAGCACTGTCTACAGAAGATATGCTAATGTTCCTTTCCCTGATCTTAAGTGAAATTCTTGCCAAGATTGTGGAATAAGTGATAGATCTGAAATATGTTTCCATTAAAAGTTAATATCAAATTTGTCCAAGACATCTAAATTTATATACATTCAAGTGCTTAAAATAATTCTTATGGTACTCTACCTAAGAATCAAGTAAAAGAAAGCACATTACAGGAAAGGCAGTATGTTGGATTTTCAGCTCTCTGATGAAACCTTATTTCATTCATGTTTGGCTGTTTTAAGGAAATCTGTGACTGTTTATGACAAAAGATAAAATAGAACAGTTATACAAAAAAAATTTCCCTCAACTGATGTGGTGCTAAAACAATTCCAGGGAAATTTCTGAAATGGCTAAGTTTGTAAACTGTTTGCATGCTGCCATGGTTAAAGTATACCATGCATGATAAACTGGCACTATCCAAAACTGGCACAGAGACAACTGTGGTGCACCACAGATGGTGGTGAACAATGGGTGTTGAGGTATGTAAGGCTGAACAGATGTGCAACTGTTGAGCAACAGACTGCCAAGATGAACCAAGAGGCTAAAACAGTGTCTCTTTAACAATTATTCAGCAAACACTGCTGCACATGGGCCTCTGCAGCAGGCACCTGGTTCAAGCATCCGTGCTGACTGTTGTTCACCTGCAAGGAAGGCTGGAATTTGCACATCAATACCACAACTGGACTCCCACTAGTGATGACAGGTGGCTTTGTTAAATGAATCATGTTTTATGGTTCATAGGACAGGTGGTGTGAAATGTCTGAAAATAAGCAAAAACTATTGGAAGTGTTATGGTCTGGGGCATGTTTTTTAGGTATTCCCTGGTTGATATCATTCTGGAAGGCACAATGGAGCAACACAAGCATGCATCTATCCATGGGGACCAGGTCCCCACCCCTACATGCAGCTTTTTTCTTTAGCACATTAGCACCTACCAGAAGGACAATGCAACATGTCACACTGCCCACAGCGTACATGCATGGTTTGAAGAGTACCATGCTGAGTTTACCATGCTACCTCAGCCACATAACTCCCCAGATTTAAGATCAATCAAGAACATGTGGGACAACCTTGATCAAGCTACTCATGACACAGATCCTCAACTGAGGAGAAACAAACAAACAAAAAACGGTAAAAAATACAATCGTCAAACAGTCGAAAAAAAGGTACAATGTTCTCTTATTAACAGACAGCCATGGCAGAAATTTGGTGAGTGTTTTACAGGACAATTACAAAGATATCCAAGCAATAGGAATAGTGAATAGTGAAACCAGTATGAAATCTGTTACTGATGTCGACTTGCTGGAAAACAAGAAAGAAGAGAATGAATATGTAGTGTGTATAGCTGGTGCCAATGACATCGCAAGAAATGGAGAATGAAATTGCCTAGCAAGCCTGGAAAGCTTCCTAGAAGCAAATAAATCATGAAACACCATTATTACAATGCTGCTTCACAGGTATGATCTCATGTACAATTCATGTGTAAATAAGTTGATTCAAAAAACAAACATTAAAATGAAACAAATGTGTGCTTGTTTTGGCAAATGTAAAATATTAGATATAGGCAAACTGAAAAGAAGCCTACATACTAGACATGGTATGCACCTAAATTTTGAAGGCAAAAAATTCTTGCATGACAAAATATGGGAAACTATGAAAGAAAAAGACGATTTAAACAGAATTCTCAGTCACAAAGTAGACAATGATGTTTTTTTAGAGGAAATCATAATAAATTAATCCTTGCATATCAGAATGTCCAGTATGTAATTAATAAAACAGAGCAGCTGAGTGTTTACCTTAACGAAACTAAGCCACACCTCTTCCGAGCAAGTGAATTGGGATGCAAGGAAGAGGAAGCATATGGTTACAGGCTAAAAAATTATAAACTTATAAACTTGCACTGCAGAAAGACAAACAAAATTGGCAGGGTAGGCATTTATAGTAAAAATGATGTAAAATGTGAAAAAGTTAAATGGATAGATGATCTGAGCACTGAAATGGTATTTGAGGTTGCAGCAGTAAACCTGAAATATGGAAACAACAGCCTTATCATAGCAGCACTGTATAGGTCACCTGGAAGTAACACAGAAGAGCTTCTAAATTGCCTAGACGACTTGCTGGAAGGGACATCAATGTGTAAGAAACACTTGTTGCTTGTTGGAGACATCAACATAGACTCATTAAATAATAGTGTTAACTACTTGTGCTATATGGATGTATTACAGTGTTAACTTCAAACAAATGAACTCATAACATACAAGAGTCACTGCAAATATGAATACATGCATTGACCATGTTCTCACAAATGTATGAAAAGAGAAAGTAAATGTAAACACCTTAGAAAACTACATTTGTGATCACAAAGCCCTTACTATGGAAATTGATGTAGGATACGTAGATGTAACTGAAAGTGATTCAGTTATATATAAAAGAAAATTTAATTATTCTAAATGTAAGATGACACTATGGAATGAAAAATGGGAACCAGGGTACAATGCAACTGAAGTGAATGAAAAATGGGAATATTTCTATAAGCTATTCAGTAACACTTTAAATGAAACCTGTCCTTTAGTTAAAAAAGTAAATAAAGCTGTAAACCATAAAGACAAGAATCTCCCTTCTGAAATTACTGAACTGAGGGAGAAAATGAAAGATTGCTATATGCTTTTTAGAGATACTAAACTACTATATTTCTCAACAAAATATAAACTGCTCAGAAAACATACAGAGAGTCCTTGACTAATCTAAAATCAAAGAAATATACCTCTGAAATAAGGAAATCTAGCTGTATCAGTAAAACTGCCTGGAAAATAATGCATAATGCAAGTGGAAACAGAATTCCAATGAACACAGCAACATAACATTAAAAGGAAATGGTGAAGAAATAAAAGAAGTGTGTGAGAAATTTATACAAAAGTTCAGTACAGTTGGTACAAATGAAGCTCATGTCAAGCCACAAAATTTTAGTCTTGGAAAATCTAGCCAGTCCTTTTATATCCACGGCATTACTGAGAGTGACATCCTAGCAATCATATCAGCACTTCGACCAAAAATGTCTTGTGGCTGGGATGACACTTCACCTAAACTGCTAAAGGAATGCAGGGATGAATTAGTGAAACCCTTGACTCACTTGATAAATACCTCCCCCAGAAATGGAGTATTCCCTGACCTTTTGAAAATTACTGAAATTATACCAGTGCATAAAAAGGGATTAAAAACTACAGGCCAATGTAATTAACCTCTGAACTAGGCAAATTGTTAGAGAGAGTAATACTAAATCAAGTTGAATCATGTTTCACCAAACACAATCTGTTAAACAACCTACAACATGGATTTAGAAAAGGGAGATCTACTACAACAGCAGTAGTATCTTTTATACATGAAATATTAAATAAGCTGGACAAAAGTGACAAGGTAGTAGCACTTCCCTAGATATGAGTAAAGCCTTTGATACTGTGAATCATACCATTCTTCTGTGTAAGCTAGAAGAGTACGGGTTGAGAGGACTAGCCTTGAAACTACTTACCTCCTATTTGAAAGACAGGAAACAGTGTGTAAAGCTAACTTATCAAAATAATGAGCAGCTCCTAACAACCAAATCAACCTTCAGGACACTTCAATGTGGCGTGCCTCAAGGAAGCATATTAGGGCCTTTTCAGTTCCTTGTATATGTAAATAACTTATTTGAACCCCAAAATTACATCGTTGTAAGCTATGCTGATGACATATCGTTCATCAGCTGTGGCAGTGATATGCAGTCTGCAGCTAACAGTATTGAGATCAGTTTCAATACTCTGTCCGCATACCTTACAGCAAACAAGCTCCTTGTAAATAAAGAAAAAATGGTAATAATGAAGTTCATCCACAGTTATAATGCTGCCATAACTGATATTGTATTTACATCCCCATTTGGTCTTGCATATGCAAATTCACATCAATTTTTGGGCATCGTTGTTGATGAACACTTATCATGGAAAGACCATGTAGATATAATATTTGCAAGAAAATCAGTAGAAATATGTATCTACTGAAACGGGTCTCAGCCTTCTTGGACCATGATACTTTAAGGCAAATATATTTTGGGTTAATTCATCTGCACCTTCAGTATGGTATTGAGTTATGGGGTGGGGCATCAGCAGTTCATATAGATAGACTTTTTAGATTACAAAACAAGGCAGTAAGAATGGTAGCCAAGGTAAAGAAAAGAGAGTCTTGTAGAGACATCTATAGAAAATATAAAATTCTTACGGTGTACTCCATGTATATACCGCAGACAGTCATGTTTGTAAAACAAAATCCTGAATTTAATATGAGAAACAGTAATGTACACATCTATGATACATGAGGAAGGGAAAATTTTCATAGAATTGTGACCAATAAAAAGGCAATGGACCACAGCCCACTCAGAATGGGAGCAATTTTCTACAATGCATTACCCTGTGAACTCAAGAAAGTAAATCTAAATATGCTAAAGAGTAGACTGAATCAATTATTAATAGAGAAGTGTTGTTACTCTATAGAGGACTTTACATTGTAGTGCCATCTTGGAAAACAATGTATATAGACAATGTCTCCGGCCTATCAGTGGTATGAAAGAATGTAATTATACATTGTATTATGTGTACTGTACTATTATAAATATAAGCTAAATTGTGTTACACAATAGGGGAATCTACTTGTAGTGCCCTTTTGAAAAATAATGTGTACATACATGTGTCTGATCCATACATAGTTATGAAAGAATATAAATATTTTACTGTATATGTGTAATGTAATCTAAATTTTCCTGACAATGTCCGAAAACATTTTGTTATATGGACAGAAAATAAATAAATAAATGCAGCTGGCCACAGCACTGGAGTTGGCATGGTTCCACATCTTTCCACACACCTCCAGCAGTCTGAACTGAAAAGGTGGTTATTCAGGCTTTTGACAGGTGGTAACTTTAATATGACTGGGCAGTGTACATGTAGCAAGCAGATAACTACTGATCTATGACATATGTCAGTGATACCATTCAAATATTAAGGTAGTTATAATTATGTGAACATCACTGCAAAGCTCTTTCCCAAGAAAAACCCCAAATTACAGGTGAGTAGTCCAACTGGCTAAAACATATTTAATAAGTTGTAATAATAGCTCAAAAAGCTCTCTATCAATTTTGTAGTAAATACTAACTAGCAATAATACCTTCTCTGACTTCATAGTCCTCTTTTCTAGTCTTAGCTTCAGACATGCAACAATATGTCACTTATAGAATAATACAAAGCTGTATAACATTTGTGCTCTTTGCATAAAAAATTCAGGGTATTAGTAGGTCTTCAGTAGATGCTGAAAATGTTGTGTGAAGCCTACAACAGTTTTGGCCAAATTTGAGATGTTTAACCTGAAATTAGTAGCAATATAAATGAGCTATTTGGATTAGCTCTTCACAGTGTCAAAACTTCAAGACTACATAAAGTCATAGTTGGAGAAAAATCAATCACAACAATTTTTCCACCATTCTGCAACTGTAGTGTGGTGTGATGTCATCAGCTGCTGTTTACTGAGCAGAATACTCCCAAAAGTGTAGAGCAGTGTGTGACATATTCAAACAGCTTCTATTTGATATTGTTACTGAGAGCAGAGTGGTCACACACACACACACACACACACACACACACACACACACACACACACACACACGAAACTCTTGTCATCTGGTGAGCAAGAGACGCAAAATACCCTCAGTCTTCAAGAAGAATATAATAATTACAGTCCCAAAGAAATCAGGTGTGGACAGAGGAGAAAATTACCAAACTATCAGTTTAATAAGTCATGGCTGCAAAATACTAACACAAATTCTTCACAGACAAATGGAAAAACTGGTAGAAGCCGAACTTGGGGAAGATCAGTTTGAATTCTGTGGAAATGTTGGAACACATGAGGCAATGCTGACCCTATAACTTATCTTAGAAGATAAATTAAGGAGAGATAAACCTATGTTTATAGCATTTGTAGACTTAGAGACAGCTTTTGACAGTGTTGACTGGAATACTCTCTTTCAAATCTGAAGGTGGCAGGGGTCAAATACAGGGAGGGAAGGATTATTTACAATTTGTACAGAAACCAGATGGCAGTTAAAAGAGTTGAGGGGCATGAAAGGGAAGCAGTGGTTGGGAAGGGAGTGAGACAGGATTGTACCCTATCCCCAATGTTATTCAATCGGTATATTGAGCAGGCAGTAAAGGAAACAAAAGAAAAATTCGGAGTAGGAATTAAAACCCATGGAGAAGAAATAAAAACTTTGAGGTTCGCCGATGACATTGTAATTCTGTCAGAGACAGCAAAGAACCTGGAAGAGCAGTTGAATGGAATGGACAGGGTCTTGAAAGGAAGATATAAGATGAACATCAGTAAAAGCAAAACAAGGAAAATGGAATGTAATTGAATTAAGTCAGGTGATGCTGAGGGAATTAGGTTAGGAAGTGAGACACTTAAAGTAGTAGATGAGTTTTGCTATTTGGAGAGCAAAGTAATTGATGATGGTGAAAGTAGAGAGGATATAAAATGCAGACTGGCAAGGAATGAGTTTCTGGAGAAGATAAATTTGTTAACATCGAGTATAGATTTAAGTGTCAGGAAGTCGTTTCTGAAAGTATTTTTATGAAATGTAGCCATGTATGGAGGTAAAACATGGATGATAAATAGTTTGGACAAGGAGAGAATAGAAGGTTTCAAAATGTGGCGCTACAGAAGAATGCTGAAGATTTGATGGGTAGATCACATAACTAATGAGAAGCTATTGAATAGGATTGAGCACAAGAGAAATTTGTGGCATAACTTGATTAGAAGAAGAGATTGGTTGGCAGGACATGTTCTGAGGCATCAAGGGATCACCAATTTAGTATTGGAGGGCAGCATGGAGGGTTAAAATTGTACAGGGAGACCAAGAGATGAATACACTAAGCAGATTCAGAAGGATGTAGGTTGCAATAGGTACTGGGAGATGAAGAAGCTTGCACAGGATAGAGTATCATGGAGAGCTGCATCAAACCTGTCTCTGGACTGAAGACCACAACAACAATAACAACAACAACAACAACAACTTGAAGACGATAACATGGAGGTGTGTATTGGGAACGGGCGGTGGGACAGAGGAAGGGGAGACTGTTGGATGCAGGGTGCTAGAACAGCAGTGTGGTGAAGATTGAGTCCAGGAGAATTACAGGAGTGAAGGATATGTTACAAGGATAATTCCCATATTTTTGGTTCAGACAAGAAAGTGCTGGCAGAGGTGGGGATCCCCATGATATGGGTAGTACAGAAGCTATTGCACCCTAGTATGTTGTGCTCAGAAGGGTGTTCTGATAATGAGTGACCAACCCTGTTCCAGGCCACATTTTGGCACTGCTCATTCATTCTAGAGGGCTGACTGGTAGTCATACCCACATAAAGTGCTGTGCAGAAATGGCAGCAGACCTGGTATATAACAGGACTGCTTTCCAATGTGGCTCCATCTCTGATGGGAAAGGCTAAAGCTGTAACAGGAGTACAGTAGTATGGGCTAGATGTGTGGATCATGCAGGCCTTGCAAATGGGTGTTCCACAGGGACATGAATCTTGATATAAGTGGTTGGGAGAGTGAGTGGTATGGTGATGAACCATGATGTTGTGTAGCACGTGTAATTGGTTGAATATCACTTTAGGAAGAGTGGGAATGATCATGGGTAGGATGTCCCTCATTTCAGGGCATGATGATAGACAGTCAAAGAGCACATTGTTTAGTTGCTCCAGTCCAGGATGATAATGGGTGATGAATGGGTGCTCCTTTGCTGCTGGATGTCTGAAGTGCTGTGAGGATTAGGGGTTGTGAGGATATGGTGCACGAGATCAGTCTGCAGATTAGGCATGAAGGATAGGGCATGTCTGCAAAGGCAGTACAATGGGCCAGGACCCATGGGAGAGATGTTTTTGGACAGAAGCTGTCAAAATTCTGGTACCGTTGTTGGTTGGTATACTTGATATGGACTGAGGTATGGATGGAGCCTTTGGAGGGGTGGAGGTTAAATGTCCAGGAATGTAGCACCATGAGCTGAGGAGGATCAGGTGAAGTGGATGGGAGAGAAGGTGTTGCCACTGTGGGGCAATGAGGATAAGGTCCTGACCATGAATATATCAATGAACCTGAATCAGACAAGTCATTCAGGGTTTTTGGAGGTTAGGATGGTTTTCTCTAGTTGGCTCATAAACAGATTGGCACAGAAAGGTGCTATGTGGGTGCCCATAGCTCATGTTCCTCTCAAAGTAGAAGCTGTTGTCGGTGAGGATGTAATTTGTTAGACTATGAGGAATAAGGTAGCATGTGTGGAGTTAGAAGGATGTTAGGAGAGTTGACAATGAGTGCAGCAGAGCCATGGGCATGAGAGATGTTGGTTTACAGGGAGGTGGTATCAACACTCATGAGTAGGGACCCATGTGATAATTGGGTGGGGATGGTCCAGATTCAGCGAAGGAAAATGGCTCGTATCTTTGATATGAGAACCTAGGTTACAAGCAATTAGTTGGAGGTGTTGGCCAATAAGAAACAGCATTCTTTCAGTGGAAGCACAGTAACTAGCTATAATGAGCAGCCCAGGATGGTTGGAATTATGACTTTCGAGAAGTGTAGAAGTTGGATGTGTAGGAGGTCATTGGTATGAGGTGGGATTCTTGAATGGGCCTAAGGATATGAGTAGTGACTGGAGGTTATGTTTTCCAAAAACTATCTTGCACAGCTAATTTGATAGCCCATATGCAGTGGAAATATTTCAAATCTTCTAGCTACAAACCGACCTGACATTACCAACAGTGTCAGTATAGAGACAGCAACCATGATGTCATCATAGCAAAAACTAAAGTTAATAAATCCATTAAGAAGGCTAGACGAGCAGTTTTTCTAAACAGCATATAAGCAGCTGTTAGCATACGACTTAGAGAATGAATGGACATCACTGAATTCCAACATGATGGAGGTAGAAGAATTATGGGCAAAGCTTTAACAGATTGTGATTCCTGCTATGGAGATGTATGTACCTAGTAACTGGCTTAAGAATGGAAAAAACGCACTGTCGTTCAGCAACAAAATTCAGAAAATGCTGTGGAAGCAGAGATTGTTGCATTCTCTGTTCAAAAAATAATGTGCAAATGATGACAGACAAAAGATATAGAAATTCATGCAATTTGCAAAGCGTTCAACAACTTTCACCATCATACCATAGCGGAATCTCTTACTGGGAACCCAAGAAAAATTGTTATATGTTCGGCAGTCCTGTGTGGCAATGAAGATGGCAAAAGGAAAGCTGAATTTTTATATTTCACATGTAAGAAACCAAGGAGGATGTACAAACATATTGTCATCTGACTGTCACACTGACTCCCATATGGATCATCCATGGTGAAGAGAAGCAACTGGAAGGCAACAGGCAGATTCCATACTCCTAGATTTCCAGAAAGCATTTGACACAGTGCCCCACTGCAGACTGTTAATGAAGTTACAAGCATACAGATTAGGTTCCCAGACATGTGAGTTGCTCAAAGACTTCCTAAATGATAAAACTCAGGATGTTGTCCTTGATGGCTAGCATTCATCACAAACAAGGGTATTGTGAAGTGTGCCTCAGTGAAGTGTGACAGGACCATTCTTATTCTCTATAGACATAAGCATTCTGAAGAACAGAGTGAGCATTAATCTGCAGCTGTCAGCTGATGATGCTGTGGTGTACTGGAAGATGTCATTGTTGAGTGACTGAAGGAGATTAAAAGATGCCTTAGACAAAATTACTAGTTGGTGTGATAAATGGCAGCTTCTCTAAATGGAGGAAACCATAAGTTGACGCAGATCTGTAGGAAAAACACTCCAGTAATGTTCAAATACCGCATTTGTAGATTGCTGATTAACATAACCACATCAATTATATATCTAGGTGTAATGTTGCAGATTAATATGAAATGGAATGAGCATGTGAAGATGGTAGTAGGGAAGGTGAATGGTCTAATTAAGTTTATTGGGAGAACTTCAGAAAAGTATAATTCATCTTTGAAGGAGATCCCTTACAGAACACTGGTGCAACCCATTCTTGAGTAGTGCTCAAGTGCTTGGGATCCCCACCAGGTAGTGTGAAAAGAAGACATGAAAGCAGTTCAGAAGTGGAATGCTATATTTGTTGCCGATTTGTTTGATCAACATATGAGTATTATGGAAATACTTTGAGAACTCAAATGAGAGGAAAGACAACATTCTTTTTTATGAAACACTATTGAGAAAATTTAGACAGCCAACATTAGAAGCTGAATGCAGAACAATTCTACTACCACCAATGTACATTTTGCCTAAGGATAGTGAAGATAAGAAAAATGAGGGCTCATACAGAGGCATAATACAGTTATTTTTCAAAAGTTACTTGCTGTCATGCACCATATGATGGTTTGTGGAGTATGAATGTAGGTGTTGATATATTGGACTTCTGGAGTAGGATCACTATTGCAGAATTTGTAGGTGGAAAAGTCAGACAGTTGGAAGACACCTTTTGTCAGGTAGTCACTCTAATTCATCTCAATAGTGCTGGAGCCTTTTTCTGAGTGGAGGAGGATTAAAACAGGGTTTGTCTTAAGGTTGCAAATCACTGTCCTTTCTTCCGTTGAGTAGTTTTTGTTCTTGAGAAGGGAGTTGGGGAAGGATGGAGAGGCTACGTTGGAGGTAAGGAATTGCTGGATTGTTTCCAGGGGGTGTTGCATGGGAGGTTGGAAAGTTCATAATTGGATGGTGGTATGAACTACAGTGTTCTGGTTTCTTTTTTGGTTCTGAATTTCATGTAATGTTTGAATGGAGTTTTGGAAGGTATGAAAAATGGAAAAGATCAGCGAGGCAGGGTCAGGGAGATATGAAAAGTTGAGGGGGAGGGGGGGAGGTTCAATAGGGGGTGGGGGGCAAGGGGTTACATTTTGATGGGTAGTGGTCCTCAAAGATAGGAATAGGATGACAATAAAATTGATAATTTTTGGAGGTGATGTCAGGAGCTCTTGCAGGTGTACGTGGGCAAAGGTTTCAATTTGAGAGATACAGTCCAGGTAGTTGACCTTTCGCAGGAACAGTACCTTGTGGTGGGAACAAAGATGTTTTTGGGATGCACTTTGCAGATTTGTTTCTGTAGTACCATGTTTGTACAGGATAGCGACTAGCAAAATCTGAAAGTGATTATGAAAAGAGGGATGGGATGCATAGAAACAAATGTTTGTGGTTAGGTCACTGAGGTGGATTCCATGGCTTAGGAAATATCTAGGGAACAAGATGTGGGACTGATTGTGAGTTTTAGCTAGGGATAGCTGTACTTTTCTGAAATGGCGCAGACAGAAGGAGCAGGGTTTCAGCTTGGATATGATGTCACAAAGAACAGATAAAATGACGTGAAACAGATAGACAAAATGGGTCAATGAAGGCTTTAGATGTTTGTTAATGGTTCTATAGATAACAAGGCTTGGATGTGAGAATAAAAACACTGACAAAATTGTGCTGAGAGTTGTAGGATAACTCTGTGATGTGATGATATTTGATTGAGCATGATGTGAGGGTGAAAGAAGAAACAAAAAAGTTCTATAAGATTGTTATGAGAGTGATGGGTGTGGAGGGGTGGTTTGATGTAGATATGAAATATAGTGATTTGTTACTTGTGTAATGTTTAACTGTGATCACAGTGATGGGTGGTTAGGAGAATAATGTTTACTACAGCCAAAGCAGACATAACCAGTTTTATAGGGTGTCACAAAACTAACGTGACCACGAAAGTCCGAGTTGGTGACGCACATATGTAACAAATGCAAGAAGAAAACCATAAGGAAAAAGACAGGTGGATGATACAAGAGAGACAAAGTAGGTTTAAGTTATGAGTCAGTAACAAATTTACAGCCAACATGAGGCAGAGCATGGAAAACAGGAGCTGGGTGATATACATATGCTAAAGAAAGTTCTGGCAGAATGCAAATAATTTAGGAGTAAAAGAGACCACTCATCAAAAAGTAGAAGCACTCAATTGTTGACAACCATAAAAACAAGACTGATAACTTTACTAGCTTTGGATGATGCTAGAGTACACATACACCCATACATTGAACCCGCCCCTTCTGCACATACACATACACCAGTGCAATTACACTGCATTGTCTGAAAACATAGTGCTGGGACTGCAGTTCTGAAGGTGGACTGGGTGATGGGTTGTGTCAGGTGGCATAGACAGCTGGCTGGTGGTCAAACACACATAAAATCCTAGGCAGCAACTACACCTGAGCTAGTATGTGACATGGCTGCTTTCACAGGTCACTATTCAGTGTAACCAAATATCAACCTTCCTGTAAACTGGAAGGTGTACACGATCAAAGGCAGAGCCACGTGTGAAAGCACCCACGTGATTTACCAACTAACCTGCCTACATTGTGAAGCTGTCTATGTGGTAATGACCAGCAACAAACTGTCCATTCACATGAATGGACACAGGCAGACAGTGTTTGTTGGTAATAAGGATCACCCTGTGCCTAAACATGCCTTGGTGCACAGCCAGCACATCTTGGCACAGTGTTACACTGCCCGGGTTATATGGATAACTCCCACTTACACCAAACTGTCAGAACTCCGGAGATGAGAACTTCAGTATATCCTCTCTTCGCGTTACCCACCAGGCCTCAACCTCCGCTAATTTCAAGTTGCCGCCGCTCATACCTCACCTATCATTCAACCGTTGGTTGTGAAAGCTTGAATTTTTTGTGTGTGTTTGTATTTGTTTATGTGTCTATCAACATGCCAATGCTTTTGCTAGGTAAGTTACATCATCTTTGTTTTTAGATATACAAATATCAAGACAGTTACACAATGTCTCATACACTCAGTTTGCAGGTAATAATATATTATATGAATTATACATGTACCATTGCGTGACTATCTTAAAGATAGATGTAAACTATTCTGAGGAAGTCTTCTATCAAAGTTTCAAGGTTTGGCTTTAAATGGTGACTCTAGAAATATGCTACATCCCCCTACATATCACTCACATAGGGATCGTGAGGACAGGATTAAGAATGTTCAAATAAATTTCGGGCTTGCAGCCAGTCGTCGTTCAATACTTCACACGATATTTCAACTGGGAACCTGCCAGTCATCTTCAGGTGAGCCATCACCTGAAGATGACTGGCAGGTGCCCAGTTGAAATATCGTGCGAAGTATTGAATGACAACCGGTTGCAAGCCCGAAATTTGTTTGAACAGTCAATTCGCCAGGAAAATTTTAAGGATTAAGAATATTTACAGTATTCACACAGACATTCAAACAATAATTCTTCCCATGTTCCATACATAAATTGGTTGGGAAGAAACACCATCAACTGGTACATTGTACAATGGGACATACCTTCTGCCATGCACGTCATGGTGGTTTGCAGAATATAGATATAGATGTACTCATCATCCTTGATAGATGTTGCAGCTAACATTAGTTTGGCATTTTGATGTGCTACACATATACAAACTAAATGTGTACCAAAACCTTGTTTAGTTGCTATTCAAAAACATGTACAAATTTTACAAAATGCATTACACTGTGCTGTCTGCGACAATGATATTTATTCTGCTACCAGTTTCAGTTTTGAACCATTTTCAATGGGAGCTGTACAACATACAAAAGTTGTGTGTTGTACAGCTGCCATTGAAGATGATTTAATACGAAAACCAGTACCAGAAAAAATATCATTATCACAGACAGCACAGAGTAACACATTTTGTGGAATGAGTGCATACCAGCCACAATAACTGTAATAAACTACTTTGGTCTGAGTTTTAAAAAAATTGAGTTACAAAATAGAAGGCATTTCGGATTATGAAGCTTTTGCCATCAACTATTACTGCTACAAAATCAATTTTGCATGGGCATGGCCTTGAAAATTTACTATCATCAATAACAATTATAATAATAGTAATAATAATGCTTTGTTATCACAAAACTTTCTAAGAGCAAGCTCATAAAGATATCAACACCAAAGAGGAACTAACAGTTTAAATAAAATATATATTCCTCCGACAATTGTGTAAAAACATTTTGACAGTGTGTTCAATAATGTCCTAAATAACATTCTAAGAAAATCAGTAATCTACACTACTATTTAAAGACATGACTTTATCTGATGTTGTTACCAAATATCTCAAAATATTGTTGACTGAATGTCAAATTTTCACACAATGCTCCAATAAACACTCTGATGCACATAGGCTATACATTTTTAAACAAAAATGTACAGGTTCTTTTTCGGCTTATGATAATAATACTACTACAGAACCTAAATCGTCTGAAAGTTTGAAATCCTACCCATCAGCAGATTAAAACTATGCAAAATACTGCCACTGAAACTACTATCCTAGCAGATCCAGAATCTGGAGAGGTCTCTCTCATATCCCATATACCAATGATCCCAAACCATCTACCCATGCACTTTACATGACTTCAATTTCCATAACAATAAACAAGGTTCAAGGTCAGAGGGAAGGGGAAGAGGTAGTGCACAGAGAGATGGGGTAAAAAATGGGTATAGAGAGGGAAAGGAGGAGACAGATAGAGAGAGAGGAAGGAGGAAACAGAGAGAGAAAGAGAGAGAGAGAGAGAGATGAGAGGGATAGGGGGACATTGATAGGGGAAGGGTGTGTTGGACAGAGAAACGGGGAGTAAGAGATTAGAGCATATATCAAATACCAATACAAATTTAGCAATTGCAAAGCATTGTCGAATTTCGTTAGTAAATTTACAAAACCTTTTGGGAGTTTTTTCATCCTTAAATAGGCACAGGTCTAAAATTAAACCATATGGCTTCTGTAGCATAACAGATATTCATCCAGACACAGCACAAACTTCTAAAGCTTTAAGGTTACTCATTCTAGGAACATTGTTTATTTGGATAGATAAAAAATCTACTCACCAAGTGGCAGCAGAACACACACATAATTGAGTGTTGTGACTGGCAAGCTTCCAGAGCCAGATGCTCCTTCTTTGGACAGAAGGGTTGAAGGGGAAGGAAGAAGGGCAAAAGAAATAGGCTGGAGAAAATAATTATTTTACTACCAAATGTTTTGTACACTTATGGTTAGTTTTCAAAATAATCACCGAAAAGATGGAGACATTTATTATACCTCTGGAGAAGCTTTGCAATACCCTCTTCAAAAAATGTTGCTGCCAATGATTTCAAATGAGAATTGACATTGTTTTGAAGATCTTTGTTGGTTTGAAAGTGCTGGCCCCCCTAGCCACTTATTCAGTTCAGGGAAAAGGTGAAAGTTGCTTGGTGCCAGGTCAGGACTGTACGGTGGATGATCAAAAATGTCCAATTGAAATTGTTCAAGGAGCTGTTGGGTTGTACCAGCAAAGTGTGAATGAGTGTTGTCATGGATCAACACAGTTCCTGAAGTCAGCATTTGTTTTGAATGGCTCTCCGCAAATGTCGTAAAGTTTCACAATGAACAGCTGCATTGATAGTGGTTCCAGCTGCATAAACTCTACAAGCAACAACCTTTTTAGTCCCAAAACACAGCAGCCATAACCTTTCTGTTGCTGAATGTTTGTTTGAAATTTTTTGGTGAATTTGGATGCATCCATTGTTGTGACTGTTGTTTTGTTTCTGATGTGTCGTATTAGATCAAAGTTTCATCTCCAGTAACAATTTATTTCAAAAAGTTCTCTCCTTCATTGCGATAACGGTCAAGGAAATTCAAAGCTGACAACATTTGGTGACTTGTGAGCTTCCTCATGGCCAGGCAGCAACAGCTTAATGATGTCTGACCATGTATCAAATTCACATGTATTGAAGATGACACTATTTATTTAAGCATTTTGTCTGGTAGATTTATCACTGAGTTAATAAAAGTTGTGTGACCTTCTCGTTGTTGTTGTGGTCTTCAGTTCTGAGACAGATTTGATGCAGCTCTCCATGCTACTCTATCCTGTACAAGCTTCTTCATCTCCCAGTACCTACTGCAACCTACATCCTTCTGAATCTGCTTAGTGTATTCATCTCTTGGTCTCCATCTATGATTTTTACCCTCCACGCTGCCCTCCATTGCTAAATTGGTGATCCCTTGATGCCTCAGAACATGTTCTACCAACTGATACCTTCTTCAAGTCAAGTTGTGCCACAAACTTCTCTTCTCACCAATCCTATTCAATACGTCCTCATTAGTGATCTACCCACCTAATCTTCAACATTCTTCTGTAGCACCACATTTTGAAACCTTCTATTCTCTTCTTGTCCAAACTATTTATCATCCATGTTTTACTTCCATACATGGCTACAATCCATAAAAATACTTTCAGAAACAACTTCCTGACACTTAAATCTATACTCGATGTTAACAAAATTCTCTGCTTCAGAAACGCTTTCCTTGCCATTGCCAGTCTGCATTTTATATCCTCTCTGTTTTGACCATCATCAATTACTTTGCTCTCCAAATAGCAAAACTCATCTACTACTTTAAGTGTCTCACTTCCTAAACTAATTCCCTCAGCATCACATCTACATCTACAGCCATACTCCGCAAGCCACCTGACGGTGTGTGGCGAAGGGTACCCTGAGTACCTCTATCGGTTATCCCTTCTATTCCAGTCTCGTATTGTACGTGGAAAGAAGGATTGTCGGTGTGCTTCTGTGTAGGCTCTAATCTCTCTGATTTTATCCTCATGATCTCTTTGCGAGATATACGTAGGAGGGAGCAATATACTGCTTGACTCTTCGGTGAAGGTATGTTCTCGAAACTTTAACAAAAGCCCGTACTTAGCTACTGAGCGTCTCTCCTACAGAGTCTTCCACTGGAGTTTATCTATCATCTCCATAACGCTTTCGTAATTACTAAATGATCCAGTAACGAAGCGCGCTGCTCTCCGTTGGATCCTCTCTATCTCTTCTATCAACCCTACCTGGTGCGGATCCCACACTGCTGAGCAGTATTCAAGCATTGGGTGAACAAGCGTACTGTAACCTACTTCCTTTGTTGTCGGATTGCATTTCCTTAGGATTCTTCCAATGAATCTCAGTCTGGCATCTGCTTTACCGACGATCAACTTTATATGATCATTCCATTTTAAATCACTCCTAATGTGTACTCCCAGATAATTTATGGAATTAACTGCTTCCAGTTGCTGACCTGCTATTTTGTAGCTAAATGATAAGGGACCTATCTTTCTATGTATTCACATCACACACTTGTCTACATTGAGATTCAATTGCCATTATGTGCACCATGTGTCAATTCGCTGCAGATCCTCCTACATTTCAGAACAATTTTCCATTGTTGCAACCTCTCGATACACCACAGCATCATCTGCAAAAAGCCTCAGTGAACTTCCGATGTCATCCACTGGGTCATTTATGTATATTGTGAACAGCAACGGTCCTATGACACTCCCCTGCAGCACACCTGAAATCACTCTTACTTCGGAAGACTTCTCTCCATTGAGAATGACATGCTGCGTTCTGTTATCTAGGAACTCCTCAATCCAATCACACAATTGATCTGATAGTCCATATGCTCTTACTTTGTTCATTAAACGACTGTGGGGAACTGTGTCAAACGCCTTGCGGAAGTCAAGAAACACGGCATCTACCTGTGAACCCGTGTCTAAGGCCCTCTGAGTCTCGTGGACGAATAGCTCGAGCTGGGTTTCACACAACCATCTTTTTCGAAACCCATGCTGATTCCTACAGAGTAGATTTCTAGTCTCCAGAAAAGACATTATATTCGAACATAATACGTGTTCCAAAATTCCACAACTGATCGACGTTAGAGATATAGGTCTATAGTTCTGCACATCTGTTCGACGTCCCTTCTTGAAAACGGGGATGACCTGTGCCCTTTTCCAATCCTTTGGAACGCACCTGACTTAATTCGGCTACATTCCATTATCCTTGTTTTGCTTTTATTGATGTTCATCTTATATCTTCCTTTCAAGACACTGTCCATTCCATTCAACTGATCTTCCAGGTTCTTTGCTGTCTCTGTCAGAAGTACAATGTCATCAGCGAACCTCAAAGTTTTTATTTCAATACGTACTTTGAATTTTTCTTTTGTTTCCTCTACTGCCTGCTCAATCTACAGATTGAATAATATTGGGGATAGGGTACAATCCTGTCTCACTCCCTTCCCAACCACTGCTTCCCTTTCATGCCCCTCGACTCTTTTAACTGCCATCTGGTTTCTGTACAAATTGTAAATAATCCTTCCCTCCCTGTATTTGAACCCTGCCACCTTCAGATTTGAAAGAGAGTATTCCAGTCAACACTTTCAAAAGCTATCTCTAAGTCTACAAATGCTAGAAATGTAGGTTTGCCTTTCCTTCATCTTTCTTCTAAGATAAGTCGTAAGGTCAGTATTGCCTCACGTGTTCCAACATTTCTACAGAATCCAAACTGATCTTCCCCAAGGTCAGCTTCTACCAGTTTTTTTTCCATTCATCTGTATTAAACTTATTATTCCATAATTTTCACATCTGTCAACACCTGCTTTCTTTGAGACTGGAATTATTATATTCTTCTTGAAGTCTGAGGGTATTTCGCCTGTCTCATACATCTTGCTCACCAGATGGTAGAGTTTTGTCAGGACTGGCTCTCCCAAGGCCATCAGAAGCTGTAATGGAATGTTGTCTACTCCCAGGGCCTTGTGTGGACTCAGGTCTTTCAGTGCTCTGTCAAACTCTTCACACAGTATCATATCTCCCTTTTCATCTTCATCTACATCCTCTTCCATTTCCATAATATTGTCCTCAAGTACATCACCCTTGTATAGACTCTCTATATACTCCATCCACCTTTCTGCTTTCCCTTCTTTGCTTAGAACTGGGTTTCCATCTGAGCTCTTCATATTCATACAAACGGCTCTCTTATCTCCAAATGTCTCTCTAATTTTCCTGTAGACAGTATCTATCCTACCATCCTTACATTTTTCCTCTAGCCTACTTAGCCAGTTTGCACTTCCTGTCGATCTCATTTTTGAGATGTTTGTATTCCGTTTTGCCTGCTTCATTTACTGCATTTTTATATTTTCTCCTTTCATCAGTTAAATTCAATTTCTCTTGTGTTACCCAAGGATTTCTATTAGCCCTCATCTTTTTACCTACTTGATCCTCTGCTGCCTTCACTACTTCATCCCTCAAAGATACGCATTATTCTTCTACTGTATTTCTCTCGCCCATTCCTGTCAATTGTTCCCTGATTTTCTCCCTGTAACTCTGTACAACCTCTGGTTTAATAAGTTTATCAAGGTCCCATGTCCTTATATTCCCACCTTTTTGCAGTTTCTTCAGTTTTCATGTACAGTTCATAACCAATAGGTTGTGGTCAGAGTCCACATCTAACACTGGAAATGTCATACAATTTAAAACCTGGTTCCTAAATCTCTGTCCTACCAATATATAATCTATCTGAAACCTGTCAGCATCTCCAGGCTTCTTCCATATATACAACCTTCTTTTATGATTCTTGAACCAAGTGTTAGCTATGGTTAAGTTATGCTCTGTGCAAAATTCTACCAGGCGGCTTCCTCTTTCATTTCTTAGCCCCAATCCATATCCACCTGCTACGTTTCCTTCTCTCCCTATTTCTACTACCGAATTCCAGTCACCCATGACTATTAAATTTTAATCTCCCTTCACTATCTGAATAATTTCGTTTATTTCATCATACATTTCTTCAATTTCTTCATCATCTGCAGAGCTAGTTGGCATATAAACTTGTACTACTGTAGTAGGTGTGGGCTTCGTATTTATCTTGGTCACAATAATGCGTTCACTATGCTGTTTGTAGTAGCTTACACGCATTCCTATTTTCCTATTCATTATTAAACCTACTCCTGCGCTACCGATATTTGATTTTGTGTTTATAACCCTGTAGTCACCTGACCAGAAGTCTTGTTCCTCCTGCCACCGAACTTCACTAATTCCCACTATATCTAATTTTAACCTATCCATTTCCCTTTTTAAATTTTCTAATTTACTTGCCCGATTAAGGGATCTGACATTCCACACTCTGATCCGTAGAACGCCAGTTTTTTTTTCTCCTCTTTCTCCTCCTTCATCCTCTTTAGTAGTCCCCGCCCAGAGATCTGAATGGGGGACTGTTTTACCTCCGGAATATTTTACCCAAGAGGACACCATCATCATTTAATCATACAGTAAAGTTGCATGCCCTCGGGAAAAATTACAGCCGTAGTTTCCCCTTGCTTTTAGCCGTTCACAGTACCAGCACAGCAAGGCCGTTTTGGTTATTGTTACAAGGCCAGATCAGTCAACCATCCAGACTGTTGCCCTTGCAACTACTGAAAAGGCTGCTGCCCCTCTTCAGGAACCACACATTTGTCTGGCCTCTCAACAGATACCCCTCCATTGTGGTTACACCTACGGTACAGCTATCTGTATCGCTGAGGCACACAAGTCTCCCCACCAACGACAAGGTCCACGGTTCATGGGGGGGGGGGGGGGGGGGGGTTAATCGAGATATGCATAGTAAAATGGAAGTGCAAGAAGGAGGAAGTCCAAGAGGCAGTGCCATGTCTGTGCAGCATTCTTTAAAGCATATGGCATGTAGCATACTCAAAAAGGACAAAGGGCGTGATGATAGCAGTTTCATGTATGTTATCAGAGTGCATAGGGATAATATGCTTTCTTGCAATCTAACACACTAAACATCTTAGAACCACTCAGGTGTTGTGTAAAGTCCTGTGTATGGTTTTTTTTTTTTTTTTAGCGACTCGAATTGGTGACGACCAATCACTGGACGAGGGGCGAACAATCCCACAGTTAAAAGTTCCTGAATAATAGACTTCGTGATCTTGAGTTTATGAGGGCTCAGTCTCCGAGTTTTATGTCTAACAGGCAGCCTTCAGTAGTTTTCAATCTATGACACAAACCATTAGTGACAGCCGAAACACTTGGCGGGTTGGGGTGGGGATCACTCTGGTGACTAGTTGAGGCATGTAGACTGACCTCAATATCATCCACCGTATGGTGGTCGGTGTCGGCAGCAGGTGGCAAGGTTGAACAGCTGGTGCTACAAAGACTGAAGAGCCCACATCTGGAGAGGTCTGGGGCACGAGTAGTATCCTCGATGAGTCATTGTAACATGGCTCGATTAGTTTTTAGGTCGTTAATCTGCTGGAATTAAACTACAATGTCACAAGTAGCACTCGCGAGTTTAGCTGTAAGCAGAACACACTCAGCTGTCAAAGAGCTAAGAAAGCTGTCACAAGGGGCTGGGGGTTGCGCTTGAGAGGCAGACGTGAGAGGAATAGTCGTATCAGTAGGTAGATAATGCAGGGCATTTTCTGATGTGTTGATAGAAAACGAGTGGTGGCGTAGGAAATCAATGTGTAGCACTGGGAAATTGACTTCTGCTATGTGGAATGTCCATGGGAACGTCAGAGAGGCAGACAATTTCAATGTGAAAGAAGCTGTATCAAGGGCACTGATGTTTGAATCGTTTGCAGCCCGTAATAATATAGGCAATGGTTGCAGATTCAGAGGTGGATGTGATGGGGGAAAGACCCTTGTGGCAGCCCCACTGTCAATCAAAAACTTTTGGTTAGTGGCAGCATCGTGTACATAGAGGCATCCTCCTACAGGTGAGGCGATATGTGCTGACTCCTCATGACTGTGGTGTCGTGTATTTTTTGCGTGAGACAAGGTGCCAAATGCATCTCGCATTGCATGTTTTCCACCACACATGATGAGTGAGAGTTGCGAGGGGCATCACCAAATGTGGTGTGAAACCAGCATAAGGGATAATGTGGGTGCGATTGAGGGGCTGTAGTAGTACCGGAGGTTGCTGCTATGCTGCGTTGTGCATCACTCGAGGCCACCGGATGGGCAGTAGGCTTCAGCGCACGAGGTTCACAGTTTATGCCACCAAATGGAAGCATACACTCTGCTGGCTGTGTGGATGAGCACATCCGACAGCAGGTGATGGAGATGACAGTACTTCACTGAGGCCATTCAACTGAGTGGGGGCAAGCTGAAATGTAAAATGAAAGTTAACACCGGTGAAGTATCTTGAAAGTGCAGTCCACTGCTAACAGTTTTTCGTCGAGTGAGCTCTATGTGAGAGGCAAGAGTAGCAGTTGTAATGTTTGTGAGAGTTTCATTAACCACATTGACCACAGTGCTGCATCTGGCAGTAAGTCGCGTATTGCAGGACCCCATGGTGCGGAGGGAGTGAGGGCACCTAAATGTTCCTTGTGAATAATGTGGTGAATGATCTCGACAGAAGATAGTGGCAAATATTCACAGACACTTTGTTTAGTGTTTGTGGACTGTGGAAGGGGAGGCAGGTCAGATGCACCACAATGTAACTGATTAAGTCCAAATGGTCATGTAAATGGCTGGTGAGGTACACTAATTTTGATTCCTTGGAGTAGACACCAGTAGCACTAAAAAGAGAGTCCACAAGTGCAAACTAGGTGTGTGGCTGGTCCTTTACAGATGTAGGCAATTTCGGAAATTTGCCATGTGGGATATCTGATAATACAGCATTTCTTGAGGGGTTGATTGCATGTAACTGTTTGTTTGGTAGTGGTAGCACTGGGGAAAGGGAGACGTGGGGTCCCAGAAACTTGACCAGACAGGCGAGATTCCTGTTGCAGCCAGGGCGTCAGGAAATGTTGCGGCAAGGTAGTAGCAACTCCCATATCAATAATGCACTGCTCAGAATGCGTGGTAGGCATGAGAGAGAGTTGTAATTCACTTTGCAACAGGGTTGGTGTGCATGATGTGGCAGACTCTACCTTGGTCGAGACAAGATGGCACAGGTCAACAAATCCATGTTGTACAAAATGGGATGCAGTACATATCAAACCACAGGGCACAGTTTGTAATACTTCACTCTCTTGTTCGAAATGCCCATAGATGTACAAAGACCCAGTCTGACACAATATGGCAGCAGCTGAATGGGCCCTATTAACCATAGCACTCACAGGCACACTAGAAAAACGACGAGAGTTAGTGTTCAGAATTTCTGGTTGCACAGCTGGAAGCTGTGATGGGATCTGATTCACTGTTAAGTAAGGTGGTTGTGTCACATATAAAGGCCATTAGTATTTTCACATTAAGGATATCGCGTGTTTGTATCATATTACTTCTCTGGAATATGAAAGGGAAAAAATGGATGGAAAATACTGGTAGCATAGAATACATGACGTCACAACGTCACATATAAAGGGTCGTCCATTGATAGTGACCGGACCAAATATCTCACGAAATAAGCATCAAACGAAAAAACTACAAAGAACGAAACTTGTCTAGCTTCAAGGGGGGAAACCAGATGGCACTATGGTTGGCCCGCTAGATGGTGCTGCCATAGGTCAAACAGATATCAACTGCATTTTTTAAAATAGGAACCCCCACTTTTATTACATATACATGTAGTACGTAAAGAAATATTGACCACTTTTTTCGCTTTGTGATAGATGGCACTGTAATATGTCACAAATGTATAAGTACGTGGTATCACGTAACATTCCACCAGTGTGGATGGTATTTGCTTTGTGATACATTACCCATGTTAAAATGGACCATTTACCAATTGCGGAAAAGTTCGATATCATGTTGATGTATGGCTATTGTGATCAAAATGCCCAACGGGCGTGTGCTATGTATGCTGCTCGGTATCCTGGATGACATCATCCAAGTGTCTGGACCATTCGCCAGATAGTTACGTTACTTAAGGAAACAGGAAATGTTCAGCCCCTTGTGGAACATCAACCACAACCTGCAACAAATGATGATGCCCAAGTAGGTGTTTTAGCTGCTGTCGCGGGTAATCCGCACATCAGTAACAGACAAATTGAGCGAGAATCGGGAATCTCAAAAACGTCAGTGTTGAGAATGCTACAACAACACCAATTGCACCTGTACCATATTTCCATGCACCAGGAATTGCATGGTGACGGCTTTGAATGTCATGTACAGTTCTGCCACTGTGCACAAGAGAAATTATGGGACGATGACAGATTTTTTGCACAAGTTCAATTTAGCGATGAAGCATCATTCACCAACAGTGGTAACTTAAACAGGCATAATATGCACTATTGGGCAACGGAAAATCCACAATGGCTGCGACAAGTGGAACATCAGTGACCTTGGCGGGTTAATGTATGGTGCGGCATTATGGAAGGAAGGATAATTGGCCCTCATTTTATCGATAGCAATCTAAATGGTGCAATGTATGCTGATTTCCTACATAATGTTCTACCGACGTTACTACAAGATGTTTCACTTCATGAAAGAATTGCGATGTACTTCCAACATGATGGATGTCCGGCACATAGCTCGCATGCAGTTGGAGCGGTATTTAATTGCATATTTCATGACAGGTGGATTGGTTGTCGAAGCACCATACCATGGCCCGCACATTCACTGGATTTGGTGTCCCTGGATTTCTTTCTGTGGGGAAAGTTGAAGGAAATTTGCTATCGTGATCCACCGACAATGCCTGACAACATGCGTCAGCACATGTCAATGCATGTGCAAACATTACGGAAGGTGAACTACTCACTGTTGAGAGAAATGTCGTTACACGTATCACCAAATGCATTGAGGTTATGGACATCATTCTGAGCATTTATTGCATTAATGTGGTATTTACAGGTAATCAGGCTGCAACAGTATGCTTCTCAGAAATGATAAGTTCACAATGGTACATGAATCACATTGGAACAACTGAAATAAAATGTTCAAACGTACCTACGTTCTGTATTTTAATTTAAAAAACCTACCTGTTACCAACCGTTTGTCTACAGTTGTGAGTCGTATGTTTGTGACTATTACGGCGCCATCTATCACAAAGCGAAAAAAGTGGTCCAACTGAAACATTCATATTTATTTAAATTCTACACGAATATGTAATAAAAAATGGGGGTTCCTATTATAAAAAAAAGATATCTGTTTGACCTATGGCAGAGACATCTAGTGGGCCAACCATAGTGCCATCTGGTTTCTCCCATCAAGCTAGACAAGTTTCGTTCTTTGTAGTTTTTTTGTTTGATGCTTATTTCATGAGATATTCGGCCCAGCCACGATCAGTGGACCACCCTGTATATGATTTGTATTTCGAATCTCATTCGAACTGTATTGTTTAAGTGCAGTACAGGATACAAGTTTGGCATACGTTGATTTCTTCATTTTCACTAGCATTAGTGTCCTGTTGTTCAGTTGAACTATGTATCCCCTGCTGCACTAAACACTAAATGAATTATGGAATACAAATTTTACATGTGTTGTTATTTCACCTCCACTATCACTAACAGTCTGTTCTTACGTTGATATTAGTACTACCGATGGCAGAAAGAGCTACGTACATAATATTTGTATACTATACTTCCTTTGACCTCTACATATGTACACTGCTAACAAAAATGTGGAAATGGACGTACGTTACATTCGCAACCAGTACAGCAGTTGAACTACACAAAGAGGCAATAAGACAACACATATACAATTTGTATCCCGTACTTCACTACGGGGTACAGATTGTTTTTATTTTCTGCCTTCAATGCTAATAGTATTCCATTCTCCACTTGATCTCTATAGCTATACACAATATTTGTGTCCTACTCTCCAGTTGACATATATTGGTAAATCTCATCAATGTTACATATGTCATTCTTTTCAAATACGTAGTGTCAGTGTAAAGGTCAACTGAAGGATGGGATACAAATTTCAATTGTGTTGGCCATTTCGCCTTCAATATTGCTAGTACAGATTCAAAAAAATCGTACAAAATAAGAACGACAGCTGCAAAATTTCTATTACATACTGGACTACACGAAAACATACCTACTGGTGTAATATAACAATTAAATATGTCAAAATAGTCAAATGCAGTAAAAGAAGAAAATGGAAAAGTGAACTTACCAGACAGGAACTTCCTAAAATAACCGAAGCTTGCCTAGAAAGACATCAACAAAAATCACATACCCACATTCACAACAGGCTGGTACATTTGCACAACATATTTAATAAAACATTTAAACGGGCAATATGTTCAGGGAATACTATGTCTCCAAGAATATTCTTCTAGGTGACTCTGAAATGTGGAAATCTGGCGTTTCTCTTTCCCTACAAGAGATTTCACAGCTGACCAATAACCCTCTATGCTATTTGTGCAAGCCCCTGTGGATAATGATCTAAACTCAATATCGTAATTTACTACGAGATGCTGATAACCCCTTTCCCCTAAATCCCTACATGAAGAAAACCCATCTGAAATTACAATGGAATCCTCTGCAACGTAATCTTCAATTAAGCTGACCAAAACTTCCTTCCTAGATTGAGTACTACTTTGAACAGTACATTGTCACACTGCTAACCTGAAACTACTGCCACCCAACCCATAATCCAACCGGAGGTCCCCCCCCCCAGTTGTACTTCCTTTTGTCAAAATGTGATTCATCAATTTCGACTATTCATCAATTTCCCCTATATTTCATGTACTCGCAACACACTTCTGTACAAAAAGAATACCAATCCACAACTGTACGCTTACTCACATGACATTCATGCACACACAGCCACACTGGATACCTCAAACACCAATAGTAAGTGACTTTCATAATGCCTCTCAAGGCGAGATTAGATTTTTCAAACCATCTCCCTCTTCTAATGGCTCGCCACAACCTATCTCTGCTCCAGCGTCATACAAATAAGTTGTGAGTTCGGCGACGAGATGCACTTGTGAGGTGCATATGTTCGCCGCACTAACAACATCGAACATACTCAGCAGTGAGACCACACATTTGCAAAAAACAAATCATGGCCAACATGTCTTCGCCCATAGCCTCTCATAAATCATCAAGCTTCATCACAACAGATAAATGCATACCTACAAACGAAAATGAGATACTAAAAATTGTTCTAAAATAAGAAACTAATAGTCCAAATTACCTCAATATCATTATGAATTAAATTAAGTAAGAATTAGAAACAACCAAATAATTTAATAAATACACACAAAGAATATTTTCATCAATATGAAGCGATCTCTTTTAAAGTCACATTCAATTATTTTAATTTGCAATGCTACTGCTTATCCAGAACACAGAACTGTTTTATTATCTATGGCTCAAAGTGAAGACATTACTATCTATGAGTAATGTATGACGTCATTGGGCAAACCTGACGGGTTGTATCCTATGCTTCACTGTACCCCACGACGGCATTGGCAGGGCACTACAGCAGCTGGTGAGGCAAATTACATGAGCTGTACAGTGTACCGCTCCCAGAATTTGTGTGTAGTTATTTAATCTGAAGTAACTGACTGTAAATGGCATTGAACAACACTGGGTGGGTTAACTGAAGAATCGGATACAACCAGCACCCCCGGGGTGCTGATACAACCCATTAGCTTTGACCAATGACGTCATAGTTTACTCATAGATATTTATAACTTTATTTTTGAGCCATAGAAAATCCGTTATCTTGTGTGATGAGGTACCATCATTGTAAATTGAAATAAATATGTTTTTTAAGACAGGGCTAGACATTGTATCTGATTTTTATAGCATGTATTAATTTAAATCATTTGTCCATTCCCATTCATTCGGCACTTATTTTCATTCTTAGTGAGTATTAGATATTTTGGAAGAACTGTTTTTCATTCTGGACAATTTTTACTTTTTGTAGGTATGGGTTTAGCTATCCCTGTGAATATGGATGACTTGAAGCTGGGTTTGTCAATTGTAATACCGAATACATATTTTAAAGTGTCATTTTATTGCCTTAGCTAGGAAGAGTATTACTTCGATATATTTCAGTCGATACTAATACTATCGAAGGTGAAAAGACTGACATAAGAAAAATGTATATCCCTTACTTCAGTCGACTTACATAGGTCAACTGAGGAACGGGATACAAGTGCCAGCAAAGAAGAAAAAAAGCGACTTCGTAACACTGGCATTCGGTTCTTCAGTTGACCTAAATAGGTCAGCTGAAGTACTGGATACAAATCTTATGCATCTCGCTAAAATCTTATGTATCTCGCTACTTTTCATCTTCGCTAGCACTAGTACCCTGTTCTTCAGTTGACCCACATAGGTTAATTGATATATGGGATACAAACTGTAGGTATGATGTTTTTTCTCACCTTCGCGTAGTTCAACTGAGGTACAGAATGCCAATGTTACATAATTCGAATTCCTCGTTTTCACTAACAGCATCCTATTCTTAAATTGACCTATGTAGGTCTGCTGAAGTATGGGGTGCATATTTTACATATGTCGGTCTTTTCGCCTTCACTAATACTAGTACCATGCAGCTTTACTGTATGATTAAATGATGATGGCGTCCTCTTGGGTAAAATATTCCGGAGGAAAAATAGTCCCCCATTCAGATCTCTGGGCAGGGACTACTCAAGAGGATGTGGTTATCAGGAGAAAGAAAAATGGCGTTCTACAGATCGGAGCGTGGAATGTCAGATCCCTTAATCGGGCAGTTAGGTTAGAAAATTTTAAAACGGAAATGGATAGGTTAAAGTTCAATATAGTGGGAATTAGTGAAGTTCAGTGGCAGGAGGAACAAGACTTCTGGTCAGGTGACTACAGGGTTATAAACACAAAATCAAATAGGGGTAATGCAGGAGTATGTTTAATAATGAATAGAAAAACAGGAATGCGGGTAAGCTACTACAAACAGCATAGTGAATGCATTATTGTGGCCAAGATAGATACGAAGCCCACACCTACTACAGTAGTACAAGTTTATATGCCAACTAGCTCTGCAGATGACGAAAAAATTGAAGAAATGTTTGATGAAATAAAAGAAATAATTCAGATAGTGAGGGTGATGAAAATTTAATAGTCATGGGTGACAGGAATTTGGTAGTAGGAAAAGGGAGAGAAGGAAACGTAGTAGGTGAATATGGATTGGGGGTAAGAAATGAAAGAGGAAGCCGCCTGGTAGAATTTTGCACAGGGCATAACTTAACCATAGCTAACACTTGGTTCAAGAATCATAAAAGAAGGCTGTATACATGGAAGAAGCCTGGAGATACTGACAGGTTTCAGATAGATTATATAATGGTAAGACAGAGATTTAGGAACCAGGTTTTAAATTGTAAGACATTTCAAGGGGCAGATCTGGACTCTGACCACAATCTATTGGTTATGACCTGTAGATTAAAACTGATGAAACTGCAAAAAGGTGGGAATTTAAGGAGATGGGACCTGGATAAACTGAAAGAACCAGAGGTTGTACAGAGTTTCAGGGAGAAAGAAATACAGTAGAAGAATAATGGGTAGCTTTTAGGAATGAAGTAGTGAAGGCAGCAGAGGATCATGTAGGTAAAAAAATGAGGGCTAGTAGAAATCCTTGGCTAACAGAAGAAATATTGAATTTAAGATAGATACTGCCTACAGGGAAGTTAGAGAGACCTTTGGAGATAAGAGAACCACTTGTATGAACATCAAGAGCTCAGATGGAAAGCTAGTTTTAACCAAAGAAGGGAAAGCAGAAAGGTGGAAGGAGTATATAGAGTGTCTATACAAGGGCGATGTACTTGAGGACAATATTATGGAAATGTAAGAGGATGTAGATGATGATGAAATGGGAGATACGATACTGTGTGAGGAGTTTGACAGAGCACTGAAAGACCTGAGTCCACACAAGGCCCTGGGAGTAGACAACATTCCATTACAGCTACTGACGGCCTTGGGAGTGCCAGTCCTGACAAAACTCTACCATCTGGTGAGCAAGATGTATGAGACAGGCGAAATACCCTCAGACTTCAAGAAGAATATAATAAATCCAATCCCAAAGAAAGCAGGTGTTGACAGATGTGAAAATTATGGAATAATAAGTTTAATAAGCCACAGCTGCAAAATACTAATGTGAATTCTTTACAGACGAATGGAAAAACTGGTAGAAGCTGATCTCAGAGAAGATCAGTTTGGATTCCGTAGAAATGTTGGAACACGTGAGGCAATACTTATCTTAGAAGCTAGATTAAGGAAGGGCAAACCTACATGTCTAGCATTTGTAGACTTAGAGAAAGCTTTTTGACAATGTTGACTGGAATACTCTCTTTTAAATTCTGAAGGTGGCAGGGGTAAAATACAGGGAGAGAAAGGCTATTTACAATTTGTACAAAAACCAGATGGCAGTTATAAGAGTCCAGGGACATGAAAGGGAAGCACTGGTTGGGAATGGAGTGAGACAGGGTTGTAGTCTCTCCCGGTGTTATTCAATCTGTATATTGAGCAAGCAGTGAAGGAAACAAAAGAAAAATTCAGAGTACGTATTAAAATCTATGGAGAAGAAATAAAAACTTTGAGGTTCGCCGATGACATTGTAATTCTGTCAGAGACAGCAAAGGACTTGGAATAGCAGTTGAACGGAATGGATAGTGTCTTGAAAGGAGGATATAAGATGAACATCAACAAAAGCAAAACGAGGATAATGGAATGTAGTCGAATTAAATCAGGTGATGCTGAGGGAATTAGATTAGAAAATGAGACACTTAAAGTAGTAAAGGAGTTTTGCTACTTGGGGAGCAAAATAACTGATGATGTTCAAAGTAGAGAGGATATAAAATATAGACTGGCAATGGCAAGGAAAGCGTTTCTGAAGAAGAGAAATTTGTTAACATCGAGTATAGATTTAAGTGTAAGGAAGTCGTTTCTGAAAGTATTTGTGTGGAGTGTAGCCATGTATGGAAGTGAAATATGGACGATAAATAGTTTGGATAAGAAGAGAATAGAAGCTTTCAAAATGTGGTGCTACAGAAGAATGCTGAAGACTAGATGGGTAGATCATATAAGGAGGTATTGAATAGGATTGGGGAGAAGAGAAGTTTGTGGCACAACTTGACTAGAAGAAGGGACTGGTTGGTAGGACATGTTCTGAGGCAACAAGGGATCACCAAGTTAGTATTGGAGGGCAGCGGGGAGGGTAAAAATCATAGAGGGAGACCAAGAGATGAATACACTAAGCAGATTCAGAAGGATGTAGGTTGCAGTAGGTACTGGAAGATGAAGAAGCTTGCACAGGATAGAGTAGCATGGAGAGCTGCATCAAACCAGTCTCAGGACTGAAGACCACAACAACAATACTAGTACCAGCTGAAGAATAGGATGCTAGCGGTAGTGGAATCAACAAAAGCAACACCTGTAAAATTTGTATCTCGTTCTTCAGTTACCTATATAGTCAACCGAAGCATAGGATTACTAGTGCTAACAAAGGCGAAGAAGTCAACATACCTTGAATTTGTATCCCATACTGGCGTTAGCCTTTACAGATCAGCTGAAGTTCGGGATACAACTTACATATATGTCACTTGAGGTATTCCATGCTAACATTACTTCTGTCCCCTTCTTTTTTGCACTATGTAGGTCAATAGAAGAATAGGATATTAGGACTCAAAGAAGCGATATACTTAACATTTTGTTAGAAATATAAAAGTACATGATATGCATCTACCATCTGTTTTCTCTGCCCTACATTCCTTTAGTTCTAAACGTGTGTGTTTTCTGTTAAATCTGTGAAATACATCACTGTGGTAACTTCTGAAGTCATTGGTCAAAACCTATTCTTCAGTAATCGCAACTGGGTAATAAGGTAAGTCCATTGATAAACAACAAAGGTTTTTAATGTGATGTAAGATTTAATAAGTTGTACAATAATTTAGATTATGTGTCTATCACAACTAGAAGTAGGAAAATGTTAGTTAATTTATCTAAGGAGTTCAAAGCGAAAATAGTCTAGCATTGTGAAATAGATAAGAAGTAAAAATACGGTTTGAAGATTTAAATGATAAGTCGACACTGTTAGAAAAAAATGTTCAATTGTGTGTGAAATCTTATGGGCCTTAACTGCTAAGGCCATCAGTCCCTAAGCTTACACACTACTTAACCTAAATTATCCTAAGGAGAAACACACAAACCCATGCCCGAGGGAGGACTTGAACTTCCGCCGGGACCAGCCGCACAGTTCATGACTGTAGTGCCTTAGAGACATTGCTAGACAAATCATCTTTGCGCAATTATGAAACTATAGGCAATCAAATCTCAGAGACTCAAGATAGGGTAGGAATATTAGAACTAAATAAAAAAAAACTTATTGAAATTTCTAGCAATCCAAATACATTAACTGACTTTGAGAAGCGTCTAGAAGAAATGGTAGAGCAAAAAGTAGACGTACAAGTAGATACCAACAGTGACATCAGTTCAATGTATGATACTGTTAATAATAGGCGTGGGTTACAGAAATTGTGGAATGAATTAGAAGACATGAAATAGTAACTTGAAAGCAAAATACCTACATCAAATATAGGATTATTGCCAGAATTATTATAAGAATTACAAATAGGATATCGAGTTAACTGTGCTAAACAAATTTTAATCTTTATAAAAATGACCCAGAAATGGGATGATACTAAAAAAATAAATTTTGCACTAAGACATTTACTAGTGGTTTCAGCAGAATAGGGAACAGTTTATTCAGAGGAATTTAAACTGTGGGAAGATTTTCAGGAAAAAAATAAGAGAAAATATTGGTCCACAAGTTTGCAATAAAAATTTACACTAGAGTTATTAGATCCCAAGTACTATAATAGTTCATGGGTACATATAAGAAGTGTATTGAGTGACACCTGACTAAGTATTTAGTTAACCCACTAGATGAAAAAAAAATTGGTTCCAGTTGTGATAAGGAGATTGCCTTATTTCACATGTAAATAAATATTATATAGTGGGTGGACTACCATGTAACAATTACTGTCATTTGTAGATGGTTTGGATATTATGAACAAAGAAAGAGGCAATTTTAATCATGTAGAAAAATCAGAATATAGGAAATCGAAATACAAGATAAGAGCAGGAACTCTAGGCATCTAAGTCGTCAGGATAATCTGCCCTTTTTGCAGATTAGGTGGGGTGACCACTAGTTTCCAAGTTAATTGCTTCATTCTTCCCACTTTAGTTTTCTATGAGGCAATTTCTTCCTCTTTAACTATTCAATTGTCTTTCAACTTCCTCCTGCTATCTTAGAGAGATTTTGCCAACATGAAGGATATCTGTTAAAAAGGTACAGATACACCCATGTTTTGAAATATAAGTATAGCATAATTTTCATGAAAGAAGGTAAAAATTTACTGTAATAATTGGAAAAATACTAGAGTATAATAAAATTAGGTATTTATTTCTACACTCTTTATAAAAATTACCCAAATATTTTTATATATATATTTTTATGTGGGATATTGTGTTTTGTCCTACTATATAAACAATAGGTTGGAACTTATGTATGTTTCATAAGGGAGGATATCTACTGGACTCAGTAATATATTTTTCTAAGTACAGTCATACCTGTCACATATTGAGTGTATATAGATTGACTAAGTACCTACAGGGTTGTTAAGATCCACAAAGATGGTTGCTGCAAGAATTTGTATGGTTTTAGCTTATATTAGTGATGTCATCTGAATGCCGTGTGGTGGGGGAGGGGGTAGGGGGGGGGGATAGGACAAAAGGTGGTAGAAGTCAAGAAATTACAAAGTGACATACTAACATAAACTAAGTTATTCGGAGGCACTCATATGACACATAGATAATAAGAGGTTGAGAAATAGGAGTGATAAGGGAAAAGAAGGAAGTAAGAAACTAATATTTTGGGTGAGATCGCCAAGCTGAGGAGAATTTTCAGTACTAGAAATAGTAAAAGCTGTATGGTGTGAGACTAGTCATACGACTGTAAGCATGAAGGTGGAGTGTATCCAGATTTGTAGAGAGGTAAGAGAATGAGAGGGTAGGTTTACCTAGGAAAAAGGGAACCTATACCTGAGGTCAGGTGAATGCAAAGATGGGGGACCTGGATGAATTTGATACGAATGAGAGTGTAGGTTTACCTATGAAAGAAGGAACGTACAGGGGAAGGTGGGGTAAGGTTCAGAATTTTTTTCACAGTTTAGTACTTGGTTTAAAAACCTCAGATTTATGCTCAACCAAAAATATTTAAACGTCACTATTCCTTCTCAAATTATGAAAAATATTTTTCTAAAAGAAAACATAATTTTTGTCATCTTACCCCACTCAATGGGAATATATAAATATTTACATTAAAAGAGAAAAATTCTATGTAAAAATTATGAAAAACTATTTCACTTACTAACTTGTGGCATGATGTATAAAGTCATAGATGAAACACCAAAAATACAGTAATATACTGCACATAATGAAACTCAGTTATGAAATATTAGTCACAACAAAAATTAAAACGACATTAGTTAGGTAGGCTATACATTTTATATATAAAAATTGCATTTTCAGGGTGTGTATTTCGTTTTACCATCATACCATACATAAACTATGTGCCCAAGATTAGTACATGAAGCACCAATACCACAATCCTATCAATGTCTTTTTCATTTTCTTCTAATGTTGTTTCACTAACAGTGTTGTCATCCTCCATATAAGGAATATATTAAGATGGCTCATTAGCTGATGTGTAGTCCAAATGATATCTGTTTTCAATACTTTGGAACACTTGGATAAATTTGAAACTATGTTTCAGATTTTCTTGTCAGTATTTCCTGTCTTTTCAGTTCTAGCAGTTCTTTTCTTCCTTCTTGTCTTCAAAAACTTGTTTCACAGTTTTTCCAGAAATGACAGCAGTTTCTACCTTGGTTTCCTGGCTGTTTTCTTGCTGGCCATCAGAAGTGGAGGAAGTGTCAAGAAATTTGGCAGCTGTGGAGGAACAGTTGAAGAAATGGTAGGCTATGGAGGTGGGGATGCTGATGTTGTGGGGTCTGGAAGAAGGGCTGAGGAAATCAGCAGCTGGCCAATGGTAGGAGCAACTTCTTGATTGTTTTCAATAAGATCAGTGGTGTATGAGCCTTGAAAGTCTTTATCTGAAAGAATGCTGCTGCCTAGAGGCTCAATGCCAGTAACTATAAACCTCTTCACAGCAGTCTGGATAGTAAGCGCTCTGAGGTATGCTTTGCTAATTGTTCTAGCTATCTCAAAAAAAAAAAAAAAAAAAAGGTTCAAATGGCTCTGAATACTATGCGACTTAACATCTGAGGCCATCAGTCCCCTAGAACTTAGAACTGCTTAAACCTAACTAACCTAAGGACATCACACACATGCATGCCCGAGGCAGGATTTGAACCTGCAACCATAGCAGTCACCCGGTTCCAGACTGAAGCACCTAGAACTGCTTGGTCACTGCAGCCAGCTAGCTATATCTCAGACTGTAATGTAAATTCCAGTAGCACTCATAACACATTAGGCTGTGACTGTTACTCCTTGTTCAGTGGAAGAAACTTTAATCACGTGGCAGGAACAAATGAGTAAGCTCGCTTTAGGAGCTTTCATTGACATTGTGCAAAAGCCTGTTTCATTGGTGTTTCATCTGGGTTTTGAACAAATACTTCAGTCTAAGTTCCTTAAGGGTTCATAGAATTTCACTACATTAATCTATTGAAACCCATGAGATGAGTTACTGACACTGCCTCTGGCTCTCTGACAGATAGTTTGCAGATGTTTCAAAAATACATTATGAAGCTTTTTCCTGCAGCTTTCTTTTCTTTGTTGAACTAGTGGCTCCATCCTAGTTTTACTGCATATGAAACAAACAGTTTTTAAACTATATATTTGTTATCCTGAATGCTCTTTTGTGCATATCAATTACCTGTTGTCTCAGCTCTTCTATCTGATAGTAAATGTGTGTTTAAATCATCCTAAGTTTTGAGGGTACTCGTAAAACAAATACGTTTTGTGCATAACTTTAAAGACATTTAATTTTTTGAGGCATTTCTTCAAAAAATGTTTACTAAGTTGCTGACTGATGACTTCCTCATTGAGGCCACAAATCTGTCTCAAATATTTTCGTAATGTTGGAGTTCTTCTTTGTGCTGCTTTTACACTAAAGATTTTACCTTACAAATCAGCAATAGGGCTAACTGCTTTAACTACCTGCTTATCCCAGTTTCCTTTCTAACTTTTCCTAGTATGATTTCTTAGTATTATGTTCACAAAACATTAACAGATGAAGAGCCATTCATTAGGAAGTAAAAATAAAAAAAAACTGCATCTAAAATTCAGTTTCAAAATCAGTTATTAAATAATGCCAAAAGCTATTAACAAAAAATGGCTTCTCCGAAATATGAAGGTAAGAGGGTGAACCAGCGAACTTTACATCATATTCCCCTGCCATTCGTCATCTTACTCCAAGCCACCATTTTGGTTTTGAACTTGATTATTTTAGCCTAGTTTATCATCAGCTACCTACACCATACATTGCTCTTTCAATTACAAGTTGTATTTTGAGAATAGATTATGGAAGAGCATAAACAGCTTATCACAGTCAAGTAATTCCTTATGCCGCAAAGCCCAAAAATTAAAAATGCACTTAACAAAACACACCTTCATTGTTACTGCTTGTAAAATAATCATTCAAGTAATCTCATTCAGCAAATTTCATAAGTCTTCGCCCGAGTTTCAGAAACTGCTTGGAAAGCTGCTATTGCTACCTATGAATGCAGTGGAGAACTATCATGCTCATCTTACCACACCTTCCCCTTCCAAAGATCATGTGGATCCAAGGAAGGAAGGATCTGAACCATTAAAAAAAGCCTTACTTTGTGAAGGCAATACAGCATGTTCAATCGATCTATCCAGAGACTTAGATGAAAATAAAATGAATTTCAAAATACAAAACAGAGAAAGTAAAATAAATGTAAATGTTGTGTGACTAGGGCCTTCTATCGGGTAGACCATTCATCGGGTGCAAATATTTCGATTAGATGCCACTTCGGTGACTTGGGTGTTGATGGTGAAGAAAATGATGATGATTAGGATAACACAACACCCAATCTCAGCCATTGCTGGTCCCAAGCCTGGGGCCTTATCTTGCAAGTCATGGGGAAGGAGGAGGGATAGGAGTAACAACATTGTAAAAAAACCTGAGTCCATCTGGCTCCAGATGGTAGCACCCAGTTAGGGCCCTACCTAGGCTTACAAGTGAAGTCCGGCCAACGGTCTCAAAGGAAAAAGAGGAACATCACTTCCGAATGGCAGAGAGAGCGGAAGTGCCACTGAAACATATCAGGTAGTAGCTGTACTCCATGTTAGGGGCGGCTACCAGAGGCATTTGTGACCCCATGTCAGGGGTGGCCAGAACACATCTTCTGGGGCTAACAACTTCAGTCACATAACTGGACGGACACGAGCCGCCCCATCAAAAGAAATTTTTTTTTAGCTCATGGAATGGATCGCACTATGGAATTGAGGTTACCTCAGGGGGGCAGTCCCCCATTGACCAAGGTTGACGCAAGCAGGCATTCCGATTCTGGGGGACCTGCCAAAAAGTGCATAAGGGAAGAGTCAGAGCTCCCACGGGCCTCAAAGAAGATTAAAACTAAAGAGACTTTCAGAATTGGAACCATAAATGTACAGACAATGATTAAGGCTGGTAAACTTAATCAGGTAATAGATGAGATGAAATAGAGAAACACTGGAATATTAGCGATTCAAGAAACAAGATACACTGACGAAGATACAGTGGAATCAGAAGGCTTCATAATACTGAAAGGGAAACCAGGAGTTAGAGTGGGAAAGGAAAGACATGCACCTAGATGCTTTGACATGGGGTTCATAGAAGATGAGATATGAGGATGGCATAACGGAAATGAAGACCAGGCCAGAAAGGATATCAACATTGACATTTCAAGCAGGGAACAAAAAGTACACAATAATAAATGGACATGCACCTACAAATGACAAGAACAGGAAAGACAAGAAAGTGGCAGACAGTTTCTGGGAGGAGCTAGATGATACACTGAAAACATACCATATCGACATGTAAAGATACTCATAGGAGATTATGGTGCACAGATTGGAACAGAGAAGCAACATAAAGGAGTAGTGGGTGAGTACCCTGCACAGCAGCCGACAAACAAAAATGGAGAAAGACTAATTGAACTGTGTCGAGAACACAAAATGAGATTGATGACAACACACTTCAGGGCCAAACAGTGTAAGAAAAAGACATGGGCAAACCCATTCACCCGCCTTGGGAAATTCCAAATTGACCACATAGCTATCAGCTGGACAAACACTAAAGAGATCATGAACACAAAGGTCAGGAACAACACAAGAAAATAATCATATCACTATCTTACTGATGTTGAGGGACATGAAAGAGAAGCAGTGGTTGGGAAGGGAGTGAGACAGGATTGTAGTCTCTCCACGATGCTATTCAATCTGTATATTGAGCAAGCAGTAAAGGAAACAAAAGAAAAGCTCTGAGTAGGTATTAAAATCCGTGGAGAAGAAATAAAAACTTTGAGTTTGCCGATGACATTGTAATTCTGTCAGACAGCAAAGAACCTGGAAGAGCAGTTGAACAGAATGGACAGTGTCTTGAAAGGAGGATATAAGATGAACATCAACAAAAGCAAAACGAGGATAATGGAATGTAGTCATATTAAGCCAGGTAATGCTGAGGGAATTAGATTACGAAATGAGACACTTAAAGCAGTAAAGGACTTTTGCTACTTGGGGAGCAAAATAACTGATGATGGTCGAAGTAGAGAGGATATAAAATGTAGACTGGCAATGGCAAGGAAAGCGTTTCTGAAGAAGAGAAATTTGTTAACATCGAGTATAGATTTAAGTGTCAGGAAGTCATTTCTGAAAGTATTTGTATGGAGTGTAGCCATGTATGGAAGTGAAACATGGACGATAAATAGTTTAGACAAGAAGAGAATAGAAGCTCTCGAAATGTGGTGCAACAGAAGAATGCTGAAGACTAGATGGGTAGATCACATAACTAATGAGGAGGTATTGAATAGGATTTGGGAGAAGAGGAGTATGTGTCACAACTTGACTAGAAGAAGGGATTGGTTGGTAACACAAGTTCTGAGTCATCAACGGATCACCAATTTAGTACTGGAGGGCAGCGTGGAGGGTAAAAATCATAGAGGGAGACTAAGAGATGAATACACTAAGCAGATTCAGTAGAATGTAGGCTGCAGTAGGTACTGGGAGATGAAAAAGCTTGCACAGGTTAGAGTAGCATGGAGAGCTGCATCAAACCAGTCTCAGGACTGAAGACCACAACAACAACATCTTACAGAAGTTAAGTGCTTTTGGATTCCAAACAGGGACAGACTGCCACAGACAAAAGAACAGAAAATATAAAGGTAGACAGAGACAAATTAAGACACAATTGATCCAAATATGAGGAAGAAATTGAATAATTCAGTGAATGGGATGATCTGAAGTGAAATATGGCGAAACAGGCTGAACTATGGGGAAAGGAAGAAAAGAAACAGAAGCACTGGTGGTGGAACAAGGAATGTGAGGAAGAGGTAGAGACTTGCAGGAAAGCTTGGAGAGACTGGATCAGCAAGAAGGACCCAGAAAAATGGGAAGTTTTCTTAGGAGCAAGAAAGGAAGTGACCTGAACAATAAGATGGACTATAAGACAGAAGATAAAGCAGGAACTGGACGAGATTGAGACCAACTTCAGGAAAAACAACAGCAAACACTTTTTTTGGGAAATTCAAAAAGAGTATGATTGGATACGAGGGTAGAGAACTATTTATAAGAGATAAGAAAGAGGAGTTGGCTGTTAGTGTGAAGGAGAACTGTCGGATTTTTGTAGAGTACTTTCATGACCTGCTGAACTGTGAACCACCTGAAGATGAGCTGGAACTGGGGACTGACACAGAAGAGAGAGAGTCACACCCTCCAACCATGGATAAAGTCGCACATGCCATAAGCAAGCTAAAGAATAATAAGGCAACTGGAGAAGATGGTATAGCAGCCGAGATGATAAAGTGGGGAGGCAACAAAGCAATAGACAACATGACCAACATAATCCACCAGATCTGGAGAACAAAGAAATTGCCAGAAGGACGGAAGAATGCAATTGTACTACCAATACATAAGAATGGGGACAAGAGAGATGCAAACAACTACAGAGGAATATCGCTACTAGAGGTTGGATACAAGGTGTTGTCAAAACTGTTGGTCAAGAGAGTAGAAGAACAGGTAGAAAGTACAGTTGGCGACTACCAAGCAGGATTCAGGAACGGAAGAGGTTCAAATGGCTCTGAGCACTATGAGACTTAACATCTCAGGTCATCAGTCCCATAGAACTTAGAACTACTTAAACCTAACTAACCTAAGGACATCACACACATCCATGCCCGAGGCAGGATTCAAACCTGCGACCGTAGCGGTTGCGCGGTTCCAGACTTAGCTCCTAGAACCGCTCGGCCACCAGTGGCTGGCAAGGGAAGAGGTTGTATAGAACAGTTATTTGTCCTGAAGCAACTGATAGAACATAGGGCCTTTAAAAGCAAAAAGACAGTAATAACCTTTGTGGACTTCACAAAGGCATATGACTCCATTAACAGACAGACTCTTGTTAGGGTCCTGAAGAACAGAGGACTTGATGGAACTTGACAAGAACTCATAAAAGAAAACTCTGACAGACACAAAAGCCAGGGTCAGATTCAGGAAGCACTGTCAGAAGAATTTGAGATCAAGACTGGTGTTAAACATGGAGATGGATTGTCACCATTGTTGTTCAATATAGCACTGGATGAAGTGATCAGGCATAGAGAGTAATAAATGAGGAAATGGGAATACCAATGACCCATGTGGGGGACTAAAAGGACAACAGTGCTCAAGTAAACTGCCTAGCCTTTGCAGATGACATAGCAATAGTAAGTGAGACAGCAGAAGACACAAAGACACAACAAGACAACTTAAGTAAAGTAGCCAGAAAGGTGGGACTGAGGATCATCTTTAACAAGACAAAGACATTAAATACCACAGCAGACTGGGAAACACCAAAAGGCACTGTGCAAATGGTGCACAGATTTAAATACCTGGGAGAATTTATAACAGGAAGGAACAGGAGCAAGGAGGGAATAACAGAGGGGATAAAGAAGATGAGGTCAGCCTTCTGTACGATGAGAAATGTATACCACAAAAAGAATATATCCACAGAGGCAAAGATAAGTCACTACAAGGCAATGGTGAGAAATGCAGTATTATATGCTGCTGAGACGATGACACTAGGAAGAAATGGGGCAGAACAACTAGAGAGAAAAATACTGAGAAAAATACTAGGTCCCAAAAGAGGTGGAGAGAGGTGGATGCGAAGACCTAGGGAAGAATTGTACCAGAACATTAGAACAATATCCGAGGAAATCAGACTCAAAAGGGCAAAGTTTGCTGGACATGTAGTTAGGATGAGTATGGATAGAATTATGAAGAGAATATGGGAAACAACTGGGAGGACAAGGGGAAGGACAGGAACCAAGTGGGTTGTTGAACTTCAGAAGGACTGGTTGGAATTTGCTCCACAACACAAAAAGCATCAATGTTTGTTTCTTTACTTTTACTCCTCTGCTTTCCTCAGCTTCTTGGAAAATTGTACTGAATCAGACAGTCAGTCATTCAATCTTCCATAAATATTACAGCTATATTAAAGTAGGATTTTATCTTTTATTGAAAAGTATAGATTGCTACTCACCATAAATATAACACACTGAGCTGTACAGAGGCACAATGAAGAAACTGTTACACATTTATTAGCTTTTGGCCGAAGGCTTCTTCAGAAAAACACACACACACACACACACACACACACACACACACACACACACACACACACACACACACAAGTAAGTACACATCACACACAGGATTGCTATCTCTGGTCTCAAGCCAGAATGTAACTGTCATGTTGAAGGAAGACAGCAATGTGGAGTGGGATGAGGGAGGGGGAGGGCTAGCACCATTGGATGGGAGGAGAGAGAAGCACTGTCTGGCAGGGCAAGCAAAGACTAGATTGCAGCAGGGCAAGGTATCCAGCCACAGCATTGGGAGTCTGTGGGGGTGGGAGTGGAGGAACTGGGAAGAAGAAAGGAGAAGGACAGAGAAGGGGAAAAACAATCACTGGGAGCATTAGTGGAGAGCAGTGCACAGTGAGGTTGAGGAGATGTGAGCTGGGAGGTGGTGTGGGACAGATGGAGCGGAAACCGTAGGGTAGAGGGTGCGGAAACAGTATGTTGCTGTTGTGTCCTTGCTAATGGATGCAATCAGAGCTGGCACACTGAGACAGTTTCTGACTGGCATATGGGTGGCACTGAGGTTCCTTGCCAACCACAAGCGCATCCCGACCAACAATCTCTGTGCCACCACCAATGAGATGGACTTCTGTGTTGTGATAAGTGTTACCTTCCTCACAATTAGTTGTGGCACAAATGCAAACATATGCGGCACCACCACTAGATGTAGATCAGTTTTTTTCAGTTAGAGATGTAATGAACCAGCTTATGGATTTGATGAAGGGATTCATCCAAATGCAGATGGCGGCAACTGAGATTCTTAATCAGTCTCTGTTTCCAACTGCAGCACCACAAGCAGTACAATCTGCGCTGTTGCCTCCATGTTGATAATTTGAAGAAGAAAAGGAGGACTGGTTACAATATTTACCAGAATTTGAAGTGCACCTGGGCACTCACCAAATTCAAGGGGGTTGAAGCAGTCTTTTTTTCTGTCCATTGTTGGTGTTGTCCTTTACTGCATTTATGCAAAGTTATTGCCTACTACGAGGCCAGAACTAGGAGCTTACTCAAACACTGAACAAATATTATAATGATAAGATCGATGTGGTGGTTACAAAATTTAAATTCTTTAAGCTTGAGAAACAACCAGGTTAAATGTGTGGGTAACGGGTGACAGATTTTCAAGGGCTCACAAGAGAGTGCAAATTTCAGTGGAATGTGGAAAATACTATAGTGAATTGACAATTTATGACACCATTAGTTAAAACATGGCAGATAGTAGAATCCATAAACATATCTTAAAATACCGTACCCCATGTTGCAAAAAGTTTTGCAGATTATTGACTTTCAAGATTTGTGTGACAGTACAGTCTATAATTTCCAAGCAGAGAACATTTTGCCATAGCTCCAGATTGCAAAACAATGTAAGCAGCCCACTTTAAAGGCAGACACACAGCGGCCCAGTTGGGTACACTACAGTTCACCAAGTAAACAAACTGGCCAGAAACCTATCAGTATGAAATTTGGCCTGCACTGTTTCAGATCTCACTGACATGAGCAGTGCCCTTCATGTTACGCAATTTGTTTTGTATGTGGTAAAGTATCAGTAGCTTCTTCAGTGCAATGCAACCCCAACAAACCTTTTGTGGCCCTTGTTATTGCTGGCCAAAGTGTTCAGTGTCAGTTAGCAATTGCATTGAGGCATCCATGTCTAAGTCACAACACTTATAACTACTTTGCAAACCCAAGTTACACAAGTCAACAACTACACTGACAGTGTATACTGGACAGAATATTCCAGTATTAGGATCTTGTAGCCTTTCTGTGTTCTGTCAAAACTCGCAAAAGACAGTCATCCCAGGTTTTGCATTCAGAAGACAGTGCTAATATTTTTGGCCTTGATTTGTTTGACTTGTTCTGATTGTGTATTGTAGACAATGTGCTAGCAGTTACTTCGTTTCACTCTAGAGACAGTATTGCTCAGTTGTGAGATGAACTTAAAGATTTGTTTTCTGAGTGGGCTTAGATAAAACTACCAATTTTGTTGCTCAAGTGACAATGAAAGAAAATGAACAGTCCCACTTTTTCAGGACTCGTGCGATACCATACAAGCACCATGAACATGTTGCAAAGGAACTTGCACAATGACAGGTAAAAGGCATCACAGCACCCACAGCCTGTTTGTGGGTCTTCCCATTAGTTTTTGTGAAAAAACTTTCAGGGATATTGAGAATTTGCATGGACTTCAAGCCAACAGTGAAGTCTTAGATGGTAGTTGATTTATTCCCACTGTTGCAGTCTGATGAGCTTATGGACTGCTTAGGAGCGGGTTGCTACTTTTCCAGGATCAATTTTCATAATGTGTACCTACAGATTCCATTAGATGAACAGTTTGTGATTAACACACACATGGGACTCTACAAATTTCTTCACTTGCCTTTTGGTAGTACATCTGCACCAGCCATCTTTTAATGTACCTGAATCAATTAACTTCATATGTGTTGTCATGTACAAATGAATTGGATGACATTGCAGTATCAGGCCACATGGCAGAAGAGCACCTGAGTAACTTGCCTGACCTGTTAAAAGTGTTGTCAGAGGCATGTATCGAATGTAATCAAGGCAAATGTGTGTCCTTCCAGATTAAACTGAATACTTAGGTCATTTGATCAATTCCCAAGGTGTTCATCCGACACAATATACTTGCAGGCTATTTGTGACCTCAAACCTCCAAGAAATGTCTCCGAGTTGCAAATAGTACTAGGGAAGTTGACCTACTACATCCACTTCATTCATCATGCAGCTCAAATTGCAGCACCCATCCTCATATAGCATTGGTATGGTATTTTGGAAAGAATTGGTTCTGCAGCCAGTCCAAAAGGTTTCACCTCACAACTTCCCAACAAGGCTCAGACTAATTATTTGCAGATAGAAAAGGAGGCTCTTGCAATCATAGATGGAGTGACAAAATTTTACTGATACCAGTATGGGATGAAATTCTACCTAGTCACTGACCACAAACCATTGCAATCACTTTTCAACCCAACCAAGATTATTCCAAATTGCACTGCTCGAAAGTTGCACTGATGGGCTTTTATTCTCTTGCATTATCAGTATGAGATCTAGTGCAGAAGTCAACTTTTCCTCTACTTCTTCAAATAACACCAGGCTGAAAGTTAGTTCACAGAATAACATCTTAGGAAGCTCACATCCACTGCCTGGAGAGCAAGTCCTACTGCCCTGAGAATTTTGGCTCTTGCTTTGTGTGTGTCCGCTGCAGAGTATGCTTCACCTGTGTGGAGTGCATCCACTCACACCAAACAGTTCGATATTGCAATCAATGAGACGGCCCGAATCTTGTCGGGATGTGTGAAGTCAACTCCAGTCAATAAACCTACCGGATTGTTGGAATAGCTCCCCCCACTATTAGAAGAGCTCTTTCTGCTTATGTACAGAGGGCTAAGCAAACTTATGATGCCCGAAATGCACTGTAGTCCATCAACTGAAGTCGAGAAAGAGCTTCATCGCCAGAACTCAACCACTAGAGGGAACATTAGAGTCTAACAGCATCACCAGGTGGAAGAGCAAGTTACCACATGATATCCCTGTAAAGGAAGAGCTAGCTCCAGGAAACGACTTGCCCTACCCTATTTGAAGATTGCTCAATCGTCTTAGGGTGGGCGTTCCTCTATGCAAGACCAACATGCAAAAATGGGGCATTCTTCCAGCTGATAGAGATACATCCTGTGAGTGTGGAACAACACAAGACCCGGCCAACCTGCCAATTTGTCCTCAACTTGAACAACCCTGCACAACACAGGACCTGATCAAGGAAACCAACAAGGCCATCAGAGTTGCTACCTTCTGGAAATGCTGACCGGACATGGAAATGAATGAATGATCAGTACGAGATAATTTACAAGCCCACATCCAAGCACATAGGTCTCATATCTTCCCACGGGACCAGATGCAAACTTTATCCACGTGGCTCCCCACGTCAGAGCTTTGAGTCCTCCCTTGGGCATGGTTGTGTGTGTTGTCTATGGCATAAGTTAGTTTAAGTTAGATTAAGTAGTGTGTAGGCGTAGGGACCAATGACCTCAATGGTTTGGTCCCATAAGACCCTCCCACAAATTTCCAATTTTCCAGATGCAAAAATTGACACACCAGAAGCATCATGTTGTGACTTTGATGCTCTGGACACATCCCTATTCAATTGCCAGAAAGTCAACTAGGCAATGGTAGCAGACCTGGACCTGCAAGTTTTGTTGTGCTACATCCACATGGGTGGGCCTGCTCAAGAAAGCAACCAATCAGCCCGGTGATCTGCCAATAGTTTGAAACTTCCTGGCAGATTAAAACTGTGTGCCCGACCGAGACTCGAACTCGGGACCTTTGCCTTTCGCGGGCAAGCGCTCTACCATCTGAGCTACCGAAGTACGACTCATGCCCGGTACTCACAGCTTTACTTCTGCCAGTATCCGTCTCCTACCTTCCAAACTTTACAGAAGCTCTCCTGCGAACCTTGTAGAACTAGCACTCCTGACAGAAAGGATATAGCAGCTACAGCCTGGGGGATGTTTCCAGAATGAGATTTTCACTCTGCAGCAGAGTGTGCGCTGATATGAAACTTCCTGGCGCGATTAAAACTGTGTGCCCGACCGAGACTCGAACTCTTTGCCTCTCGCGGGCAAGCGCAAGAGCTTCTGTAAAGTTTGGAAGGTAGGAGACGGATACTGGCAGAAGTAAAGCTGTGAGTACCGGACGTGAGTCATGCTTTGGTAGCTCAGATGGTAGAGCGCTTGCCCGCGAAAGGCAAAGGTCCCGAGTTTGAGTCTCTGTCGGGCACACAGTTTTAATCTGCCAGGAAGTTTCATATCAGCGCACACTCCGCTGCAGAGTGAAAATCTCATTCTGCCAATAGTTTGTTTGCCGGCATGACTTGTCAGTGCTTCAGGGATTTTGCTACGCATTGAATCAGAACAATTGTGTGTGGTGATCCCAAAGGATCTCCAAGACATATAAGTAGCCACAAGTAGTGTGTTTGCTTCACCAAGGTCACGGGGTTGTGGCCTGCACGAAACCATTAGCTCACAGATACAGCGCTTGATTTGGCATGGACACTCAAATGGAACAGATGACAGCACAGAGCTATGCTTGTGCAGAACACCAGACAGCCCCTCCTCAGTGTTTCTTTGATTGGCCAAAACCAGAAGCACCTTAGCAGTGCGTTCATTTGGGCTTTGCTGGACCCTACTGGAACATTTGTCGCCTGATTATCATGGATGCACGTAGCAAGTTTCCTTTTGTTGTGCCCATGAACTCAACATTGACTCATTGCACACACCTGTATTTGCAGTCAATATTTTGCGCTGAAGGTGTTCCGGAGTTGCTCATGACTGACAATGGACCTCAATTTCTGTCGACAGAACTTGAGTATTTTTGTGCAACTAATGGCATTCGTCAAATCAACACACCTTTCCACCCTCAATCAAACAGAGAAGCAGAGCATTTTGTGCACACTTTCAAACAGCAGGTGGATAAGCTATGCACCCACCCCACGCAGGAACTAGCTATGCTGCTGTTTCTCTTGTCTTTCTGCTCCCAGCCCTGCAACGGTTCTTAACCAGTGGATATGGTCCATGGGCAGTGTCACCACGCACTGCTTCACCTGCTGCAGCCGTCACAGTGGCCAACACCTACTCTGCCCACTCAGGCAATGTATAAAAGTAATCAACAATTTTTTTTCAGATTTTACAGCACATTGAAGACCTGGGAGCGTGGCAGTCTTGTAAAATCATTAGGTAGATCCATGTTCCTTGTATAGGGTCCAGGAGGGTTGCAGAGGCAGCACCAGAACCAACTTCGCGCATGTAATTTGCGTGATCCAGCTGTTGAGTCTTTGTTTACAGATTCGTTGCCTGCCTGGATGATGCAGCCTGCACTTCATCCAGCAATGGGGGGTCCTGCATTGCCACTACCTGGGTCCAAACCTATGGACCTGAACCCAACACCCCAGCCAGCACAGAGTGGAAAACAGACATCTTTCAGGGATGGTTCAATCCATGCCGCAGTATCAAAGGGCCGCCAACCCACATCCTAATGCCACTGCAGGTGAGCAGTCTGCACTCCATTGCTGGATGCAGGAGTGTGTTCTCTGCTCTGTTTTCAGCTGGCATTCTGAGCCAGTCACAAGGCAAATGCTGGGTTATGAGCAGGGTTTCAATACCAGCTACAGACTCCACTCCTATTCCCTCATCACCTGCTGCATCCACCTCCAGCCCTTTCCCCCCTCACCCTCTATCATAACAGCAACTGACACTACATGACAATGACAATGAGGTTCAGGTCGGAGGAGTGTTACGTCAATGCACACAATCTGAGCTGGTGCGCTGAGACCATTTCCGACTGGCGAAACTGGCAATACTTTGTAGTTTGCCGCCAACCAAATGCATGACCCAATCAGCAATCTTTGTACCACCACTAATGGTATGGACTTCTGCGTTGTGATAAGCAGAGACCACAGGCTCCAATGGGGGCTTCATGTTCGACACTGGTATATGGCAGTTCTAGTACAGAGTACTGTAAGTAGCCACAGTTCATTGTGGAGACCAACCAGTGAGACTTGGTCTACAAGTGAAGTCCCTCATAGCTTTGCAAAAGGGACAAGAGTTTTCTATAGTGATTGTCAGTGTGGTGCTCACGACAGACATAGTCTTGTTGACATTGTATTCAGTAATGCACACCTTGACATGCCACTGCTTAGTTGTCCACAGGCACATCCAACAAGTTTCTGCACAAATTTAGTTAAGTATTGGAGCACAATAAGGTGTATATTTGTGTGTCGCTAATTTGTTTGCACTGTCATAGGTCCTCTGCTCACCTTGGAGCACATAAACCTGATACAACATGTGTGAGCCACTCTACCCAGATGACCCATACGTTTCAGTTACTATAGATTGAGGCCAGGACCATTATGAGAGCGGAGAATGTACTGTAAGGATAATTCCCACCTGCACTGTTGAGAAAAGCTGGTATTTGGGGGAGGGGGGGGGGGGGGGGGGGTTCCACATGGCCTGGGTTGTGAAGAAACCTTCTACATCGACATCTACATCTACATGGATACTCTGCAAATCACATTTAAGTGCATGGCATGGAAGCACCTTCACAATTCTCTATTATTCTAATCTCAAATAGTGTGTGGAAAGAATGAACACCTATATCTTTCCGTATGAGATCCGATTTCCCTTATTTTATCATAGTGATAATTTTCCCTACATAGGTCAGCGTCAACAAAATATTTTCACATTCGGAGGAGAGTTGGTGATTGGAATTTTGTGAGAAAAACACCTTTGTCTTTTATGATGTCTGTCTGAAATCCTGTATCGTTTCAGTGACACTCTCTTCCCTATTTCATGACAATATAAAACATGCTGCGCTTCTTTGAACTTTTTCGATGTGCTCGGTCAATCTTATCTGGTAAGGATCCCACAGTGTGTAGCAATATTCTAGAAGAGGATGGACAAGTGTAGTATAGACAGTCTCCTTAGTAGATCTGTTACATTTTCTAAGTGTTCTACCAATAAAACACAGTCTTTGGTTAGCCTTCCCCACAACATATTTTATATGTTCCTTCCAATTTAAGTTGTCTGTAATTGTAATTCCTTGGTATTTAGCTGAATTTGCAGCCTTTAGATTTGAATGATTTATTGTGTAACCGAAGTTTGACGGATTCCTTTTAGCACTCAGGTGGATGACCTCACACTTTTCATTATTTAGGGTCAATTGCCAATTTTTGCACCATACAGGTATCTTTTCTAAATTATTTTGCAATTTGTTTTGATCTTCTGATTACTTCACTAGTTGATAAATGACAGCATCATCTGCAAACAATCTAAGATGGCTGCCCAGATTGTCTCCCAAATTGTTTATGTAGAGAAGAAACAGCAAAGAGCCTATAATACTACCTTGGGAAACACCAGAAATTAAACATGCTGCCTGCCACAAGATGACCTACATTGCTCTTGGCCAGAGTTTGGCAGTGACCATTCATCCAGATGGATGGTAGCCACACCATTATAAAAAGCTATGCAGTGATTGCAACAGAGATGGTACATGTCACAGCTGCTTCCGCAGGTGCCTGAGCCTCTGACAAAGTAGGATAAACCTGTGACAGGAGTGGAATAGGAAGTGTTGAGTGGGTGGATTGTGCAGATCTTACATGTGGGTCTTCCATTGAATATGATCCCTGTGGCAAGGGGTTAGCATGAGGAGTGGCACAGGATTGGACTAGTGTGTTGTGGAGGCTGGGAGAGGGGGGGGGGGGGGTGAGGGAGGGTGAGGAACACCAGAATAGGAAGTGTGGGAAGGGGGACACACAGCCGAGTATGAGTGGGGAGAGAGAAGAGCACTGTCTAGCAGGGCATGCAGGGACTAGGTTGTGGCAAGACAAGGCTGCCAGGCACAGAATCAAGCGGCTGTGGGGGGAGGAAGAGGGGGCAGAAAAGAGAAGGGGAAAATGATTAGTGGGTGTGTTGGTAGGGAGCAATGCACAATGAGGATGAAGGGATGTGAATTGGGAGGAGGTATGAGACAGAGAAAGCAGAAACTGATGGGAGGAGGTGTGAGACAAAGGAGGCAGAAACTGTTGGATGGAGGATGTGGAAACAGTGGATTACTGTTTGATTTCAAGAGAAGAGAATGTGTTGCAAGGATATCTATCATCTGAGCATTTTATAAAAGCTGGTGATGCAGGGGAGGATCCAGATGGCCCAGGCTGAGAATCAGCCTTTGAAATCAAATATGTTGTGCTCAGCTGTATGTTTTGCCACAGTGTGGCCAACTTTGCTGTTGGCAACAATTTGGCAGTGACCATTCATCCTGGTGGACAGCTCGTTGGTAGTCATACCGTTATAAAAAGCTGTGCAATGACTGCAGCAGATCTGGTATACCCCATGACTGCTTTCACAGGTGGCCCAACCTCTAATTAAGAAGGATAAACATATGACTGGAATAAGAAGTACTGGGTGAGTGGATTGGGTGGGTCTAGCACCTGGGTCTTGGACAGGGATATGATCCCTGTGGCAAGGGGTTGGGATTGGGCGTGATGAAATAGGATGTTGTGAAGGTTGGGTAGGTGACAGAACACCATTCAGTGAGGGGTAGGAGGCATCTTTGGTAGGAAGTCCCTCGTTTCAAGGCATGATGGTAGATAATCGGAGCCTGAATGAAAGATGTGGTTCACTTGTTTCAGTCAACAGTGATATTGGTTGATGGAGGGGGTGCTCATGTGTATGTGGTCCTTGGGGGGGGGGGGGGGGGGGCAATTGGGGGTATGTGGGGATATGCCATGGGAAATCTGGTTGCTGACATAGTCTGAGGGTAGTGCCTGTATCTGAAGGCATTTATGACACCTGCAGCATATTGCGAGTGCAGTGATTGTCACTGCACATACAGTTGTCCCTAGATGACCAGGCTGTATGGGAGGGGCTCTTTGATGTGGAAAGGATAGCACCTGTTGAAATGCATGTAACGTTGTTGGTTGGTGGGCTTAATGTGGACAGATGTGTGGTTGGAGTCCTCAGACAGGAGGAGATCAATGTCCAGGAAAGTGGCAAACTGGATTATGGAGGACCAGGTGAAGTGGATGGGAGAGAAGGTGTTCAGGTTGTGAAGGAAAGAGAATAGCATGTCTTGATCCTGAGTCCAGAGCATGACAATACCTTCAATTAATCTGAATCAGGCCAGGGTTTCGGAGTTTTGAGAGGGTAGGACAGTTTCCTCTATGTGGATCATTAAAACGGTGGTGTTAGAGGGTGCCATGTTGGTGTCCATGGCTGTGCTGCAGATTTATTTCTACATGTTCCCTTCAAAGGAAAAGTAGTTGTGAGTTATGGATTGACAGGTAGAACAGGAGTTGGGTATGGTGCCCCAAGCTGGCAGCAGGAAGTCAGCAAGTTGAATACCTTATGTAGGTGGTGAGAGAATGCTCCTCCTGTACTGAAGAGTGTGGAGTCCAATTTCAGAGACATGACATATGTAGCAGGGATTGAACAATAGCAGCATCTTGCAGAGGGAGCAGAGGCAGTTCTGAGATGCCAGTGCCACAGATTTATTTATTTATTTATTTATTTATTTATTTGTTTTATTTTTTTGCAGTACCTGGTTTGTGATGGACAGGGGCTGGCAGAATCTGAAAAGGTGGGGTCAGATCCAGAAAAAGGAATTTTTATGGTTCGCCTGTTGGATGGATTCCATTGAGTAGGGGCAGCATATAAGAAGCAGGATGTGAGTCCAGATTTTAGCCAAGGAAATGGTTACTTTCCTGAATTGGTGCAGAAAGATGGAGCAGGGGTCCATGGTGGCAGGGATAGCATAGGGTAAATGGTAAACAATGTAGAAAATAAGCAAATGAAGGTGCTGGATGTTTGTAAGGGGAACTAGATAAGAGAAAAAGACATGCACAGACACACAAGAATACACATATTTTTATGAGTATTTTACACTTCTTTTTCTGTCATCTGGTTCCTGTCACAACCATTTGTCCATTTCCTATGTCAGTCATGTGTCCCCAATGTCACCGATGCCACAATGGGCTCTGTTCTCTCTTTCTACACTAGTTCAGAAAAGTACCCTTTCCCTGGCTAAAGCCTAGTCCCTTCTCTTGTTCCTTCCATGCTGCCTAAACTGTGGGATTCATCCCATATGTCCTAACCATAAAAGTTCCTTTCTCTGGATCCCAACCCCCACCTTTCAAAATAACATTCATATTCTCAGATTCCACCAGTCCCTGTCCCTCCTCACTACCTTGATACCACAAAAACTCATCTCCATGGTACAGTCATGCCAGAACAACCGCTGTTCCCTCCACAATATACTGTTTGCACCCAATCCCTGCTATAAAAGTCACATCCCTGTAACTGAATTCCTTGCTTTCCAACATCTGGCTGCTCACACCCTACTGCCACCTTTGAGTACCAATTCCCACCTCCAACCCCTGTCCAACCCTCATCAAACACTCATAGCACTCAGATCTAGTCTAGATGACCTTTTCAACTTACCACATCTCCCAAAACTCCCTACCAACACTCCATTAAATCCATAGCCTAAATAATCCTGGAACACTGTTGTTAACCTTTCCATCAAAATCCTCAGCCCCCACAGAAATTTCAGTCTTATCACCAGCCCCACATTCAAATTTAACCATGTTGGACCTGCCAAAGACCTACTCTCCCTCTCCAAATGGAAACACTACCCTGCCGCCAAACCCTCCATCCACAGTCAAACAAATTGCAACATTGAACCATGCTAGCACATTCCATTATTGAACAATGATTCTCCCACCCTCCCACCTAACAACCCCTTAATCAGCTTCCAGCAATTCCTTACCTCCACCTTGAAAATTAGAGATGGGCTAGATTCCTACTCAATGGAAAGATGACCCATTGAGATGCAGACAGGCACAATGAAAAGAGTGTTACACATGTAGCTATCAGCCAAAGTCTTCCTCAACAAAGAAAACGTACACACATTCACACAGGCAAGCTCGCTGCTTTCCTGTGTGTGTGTGTGTGTGTGTGTGTGTGTGTGTGTGTGTGTGTGTGTGTGTGTGTGTGTGTGTGTGTGTGTGTGTCTTTTCTTTGCTGAGGAAGGCTTTGGCTGATAGCTACATGTGTAACAGTCTTTTCATTGTGTCTTTCTGCAACTTAATGGATTATCTTTCCAGTCAATAAGAATCTATCCTATCCCTAATATTGTTATACCATCCTGGAGTTTCCATTGTATGATTTTACCTCGACTTGGCCTCACCATCCTGCACCAAGTCCGTTCATAAGAACACCAAACTTTCAGCCAATAAAGGACAGCCATACAGAGCTGCAAAACAGATCCTGACTTAATCAGCCTACCTGCAGACAAGGGTTCCACCACTGTTATGAATCACAGTGACTACCTGGTGGAAGGCCTCTGCCAGTTGTCTGACTACCCCGCCTATAAACTCTGGCAGAATGATCCCATCCTTGAGTCCAACACAAGCTCCAATATCAGCTTAAAGCCTTAGGCCCTTCTAGAACATCTCCCTTGAATCCATTTCCTCCCTCAACCCTACAATGCCCTGCACACCTGTCTTCTACAAGCTCGCCAAAATCCACAAACCCAGCAATCCTGGATATCCCATTGTAGCTGGTTATTATTTCCCACTGAAAGAACTTTGGCTTTCATTGATCAACACTTTGACCCAAAGGCCAAACATCTAACTTCTCATGTCAAAAATACCAACCAATTCCTTCACCAGCTCTGCATCATTCTACCCATTTATCTCCTGGGTCCCTAATTTTCACTGTAAATACCACGTACCTACACACCAACATCCCTCAACCCCGTGGTATTTCTGCTGATGATCACTACCTCTCATAACATTCTTCATACTCTGAACTCTGTACCTCATTACTTGTACATCTTACCAACTTTATTCTAACCCACAACTAATTTTCCTTTGAAGGTAAGGAATACAAACAAATCCAGTCTGTTTATGGGCCATCCAGGGAAAACCTTCCTAGTCTCCCAAACCTCCTATGTGGTTCAGGTTCATTGATGATATCTTCATGATGTGGACTCAGCACAAAACACCCCATCCTCATTCCTTCAAAATATCAACACTTTTCTCCCATCCACTTCACCTTGTCCTCCTGAACCTAGCATGCCACCTATCTGGATATTGACATCCTCCTTCCTGATGGCTCCATACATACTTCTATCAACATTAAATCCACCAACAGTACCAGCATTTTGACAGCTGCCACCCCTTCCACAGTTTTCATCACAAAACATAAGTATATGCTGCACAAACAGAGACTGTGTACTAAATAGATAAAGGCATTATTTTGGCCATGAAAAGAAGAGAGACTGTGAATTATGGCAGTGGTACACACTGTTATAGAAAGTGACTATTTATCGATTATCATATTTGAGAAGGGAGACTGTGAATGATTTAGCTACTGTCAAATTATTTACTGTGATGACCAATTAATGTTGTTAAAAAGTGACAGTGTAATTAAGTGGCACCATGTGACTTGAATGTATCATTACATGAGAGTCCAGGGTTAAAACATAAAACTGCATGGTCATAATTCATCCTCCAAATTCTGTCTAAAGCTTCAGTATGTAGTAATTGGACAGCTGCAGATGTTGGACAGTGTGAAGAGGTTGCAGTCTGAGCTAATTTTTATCATTACAAAACCGAACATCACCATATATATTGGCCACCTGCACTGTCAATCGACAGTTTCCAAGCAGAGACAACAGAGCACCAGTAGTGCAAGATATGAAACTTTGTTGATTCTCACCAAAACAAAATACCAGCTGATCCACATTCACATGAAGCTTCCATTCTACAAAGACCATTTTCATCACAGTACAGTTAAAGACATTCTAGGGTTAAAATTTTGCAGTAGTACTCACTACCCACAGTGAAGAGTATTTAATAGTTACATTTGGACACAGACTCTAACAAACAGTATAAATATTTGGCACTAACAATTAGAGCAAGTAGAAAATTCTGTTGCCTCAAAAGGTAAGCATCAAATCAGTCTGTTTTCAAATTCTTCCAAATCTAACATGATTTATTGGAGATCAGCCCAACAGTGAGGTTCATGCCAACTGCACTTAACATATACACATTCATACACAGCAATAGTAATCTTGCTATAGACATTTCATGTTTTAGTTTTTGTCTGGTCATCACTTTTACATTCAGGTAAATTTATAACACCTTACACATTCTTAATTTTACACAGCAATTCTGTCCAAACCACGATGTGCCTTATCTATCTAAAGCATTGTGTAAATATTATTGCAATTTTATGTGTGTTTTGCATAAGTGTGGCTGTGGGTATGTTTGTAGAATTTAACGATGGAAAGACCAGGAAGAAATCACAACAATAGGAAAAGAATAGACCGCTACTCAGGTCTGTCTCCATAGCTGAGTAGTCAGTGTAGATAGCTGCCATGTGGGAGACTCAGATTCAATTCCTGGTTCTGCCAACTACTGTTCTGTGGTGGGAGGACTGGTGCAAGATGCACTCAGCCTTGTGATGCCAAATGAGGAATGACTTCACCGAGTAGTAGTGGTTCCATGGTCTGGAAAGTCTGAAAAACAGCTGCGAGAGCAGTGTGCTAAGTACATACCCCATCCACATGAAGCTGCAAGACAGAGGACGACACAGTAACCAGTAGACAACCCTAGGATCTTCATGACCTGGACAAGGAACTCATTGCTACTCACCACATAGACGAGGTGTTGAGTCGTAGACAGACACAAAGAAAAGGCTGCTAAACTTTTGGCTTTCTGTAGGAGTTAGCAGGAACATGGCGGGGACAGGATACAGCTGCTTGGTGCAGAGATGGTAGGCTGTGCTGTGGGGTGGAGTGGAGGAAGAGGCATGGGGAATGAGGTGGCATAGAGAAGGGGGAAAAGACTAGTAAGTGCATTGGTGAAGTAGAAGGTGTGTGTGTGGTTCTGGAACTGGGGCATGGAGAGGAGTGCAAGACAAGGACAAGTGAAGGAGGAGGCCAGGGGGCATAGGAGAATGAGCAATATGTTGTAGCGAGAATACTCACCTGTGCAATTCAGAAAAAGTGGTGTTGGAGCGAAGGATCTGTATGGCACTCACTGTGAAGCACTCATTGTTGTGAAGCACATTATGCTGGGCAGCATGTTCAGCAACTGGGTGGTCCAGCTGTCTCTTGACCATAGTTTGGTGGTGGCCATTTATGTGGACAGACAGCTCATTTGTTGTCATGTCTATGTAGGAAGCAGCACAATGGTTGCAGCTCTGTTTGTAGATCACAAGACTCGTTTCATAGATAGCCCTGCCTTTGATGGGATAGGAGGTGCGTGTGACAGTACTGAAGTAGGTGGTAATGGGAAGATAATGGGACAGGTCTTGCATCTAGGTCTATGGCAGGGTTGTGAGCCATGAGGTAAGTGGTGAAGTAGGGACGAGAAAGGATATAGTCTAGGTTTGGTGGGCAGCAGAATACAACTGTGACAGGGGTGAGGAGAATAGGGGATAGGATATTCCTCACTTCAGGACACAATGAGAGATAGTCAAAACCCTGATGGGGAATGTGATTCAGTTGCTTCATTGTGCATGGGATTAGGTCATCTGATCTAAGCCAAGGCAGCAGTGAGACAAAGTCACATATCATATCAATGAAAATAATCAGTTTTTGAAAATATGTGTAATTGCACAGATAAAATATCTACTCAACAAGTGGTGGCAATAGGACACACATATAAAAGGCATTACAGTTTGCTAGCTTTCAGAACCAATGTCTCCTTCATGTGGCAGAAGGGTTGAAGGGGAAGGAAGAGAGCCAAAGGAAAAGGACTGGTGAAGTTTAGTGAAAGGGATACACTTCAGAAAGGTCCCCAGGAACACCAAGTCAGGGGAGACTTACCAGACACGCGAAGGAAAGACTGATTGTTGGAGACTGCACCAGACATGATTTGAACACCTGAGAGTTTAAAGGTGGAAGATAGGGGGTATGCAAGATAGATATTACTGCTAAATCATTGTGCACAAGTTAATAAGAGCAAGAATCCAAGTGTGTTTTGTGTAATTGAGCTGGGAGAGAGATGGCAAAAATAGACAGGTCAAAAAATGAAAGATGTAGAAAACTAAAAGGGTGTGAAGAAAGGAATAGTTCCTGTGAAGAAAAGCTAAGACTGAAGAAAATTAATGTAAATTAAGGCCAGGTGGTTGGCAAGAACCAAGGACATGTCGTAATGCCTGTTCCCACTAGCAGAGTTCTAAAACACTGGTGTCTGGAATAATCTGGATGGCATGTGTAGTGAAACGTGCACCAAGGTCACAACTGTCATGTTGTAGGACATGCTCTGTAACAGGGTATTGTCTGTTACAGTATACACCCTCTGTCTATGCACATTTATCCTAACTGATAACTTGGTGGCTGTCATGCCAAAGTAAAAGGCTGAACTGTGATTACATGACAGCTGATACATGACACGTGTTGTTTCACAAGTGGCTCTCCCTTTCATAGTATATGTTTTACCACTTATAGGGCTGGTATAGGTGGTGGTAGGAGTGTGCGTATGACAAGTCTTGCAGTGGGGACAATCACATGGGTAGGAATCATAGGATTGGAAAATGGGTGCAGAAGGAGCATAGGGTCTGACAATGATATTTTGGAGATTGGAAGGGTGATAAAAAGCTATTACAGGTGTGGTGGGCAAAATCATAGACAGAATGGACTTCATTTCAGGGCATGATTTTAGGAAACCATACCCTTGTCAACCCCTTATTCTCATCCCATCCAGTAAGTTCTGGCCAACTTTCCCAAACTCTGCCTCTCTTCCTTTCTGAAAAATCGTTCTGCCAGAAGGAGTCACCGGTGCCGAAAGCTAGCAAATGGTAATACCTTGTATATGTGTGTGCTCCTGCTGCCACTTGGTGAGTAGATTTGTTTATTTATCCAGTTACTTATAAAGTCACATTTCAGTTCAACATTGGCATTTGTTCAGATCTGATTTATTCTGATAAAACATTTTCAGATGAACAAGTGGTATTTCACGTGTTAGTTACTAACAAAGACAGTTAGTAGCTTGTCAGTCATCTCTTCATATCTGTATTAGTGAAACAGCAGTATTTGAACATATTCCAGTGATATTTAAGTACATTAGCACAATGTTCCAGTGTTATTAAGGCAGTCAGTTAGGCATATTATTTATGTATACCATTTTAAGGAGTTAAAAGTATTGACTGACTGTCGATATTTTGGTTCTTTGTGTGTCACTTAAATCACTTCATGTAAATCCTGTTATTATTTATTTTATTACAAGTTCCATTGATCCTAAAGGTATTAGAGTTGCTAGGATATGGAACATGTCATTGCTTTTGCAATATTTACAATCATGAATTTTTTGTAAGACTTATGATGATGGCTAAAGCAGAGCACATTACAGTAGACTGATGATAATACTCAAATCAACTAGTATTACATCATAATATATGAAAATAAATAAAGTATATAGTGCAACCAGACATAAATACACTAAAAGACCTATTTACTATTAATATTTGAAACTCAGTACATATTTTACTACAATAAATAACTTATATTGATGCTTGCACTAAAACTAGACATCCCAGTTATACAATAAAACAACACACATACATACCCAGTTGTGCTTAAAAAATTCACTAATTGAGTAGAAGTATTTTGCAATAGGTATTCTTTCGATTTCCTCTTGAATTTTGATGCTTCACAAGCAAGACTTTTGATGCCTCTAGGTAGAGCACTGAAAATGTTCATGCCTGAGTGATTTACTTCTTTCTGCACAAGAGTTAAGTTTGTCTGGTTACTGTGTAAGTTGTGTTTTAACCTTCTATTGTGGCCATGATATGCACAATTGGTTTCGAAAAGAGACTGGTTCCTATTAATGAAATATGCAAGAGAGAAGATATACAGAAATGTCACTGTAAAAACTAGTCTGTAATTTCATGAACAGATTCTTGTAAGAGTGTATTTGATGAACATCAGAATTCACCCCAAAAGATAATGTCATATGACAACAATGCATGCAAATATCCAGACATAGGCTGCAGGATGATGTCTTCTTGCCAGATGTAGAGTATGCTAGGGACAATTTAGTTTGCTATCAGTGAAAGCCCTCTAGAATTTAGCAGAGTCCAATTTCTGTATTGTTATCTATTACAATTAATATTTGTCCACTGGTTCTTTCTGCGTCACATGAAATTGTACATAAAGAGTTTTTGTCTTATTTTTTGCATTCAGATAGAATTCATTACAGCTAAACCAGTTGAGGATTTCATTAAATGCACTAATAGAAGTTTCCAGATTTTTCCCTGCTGTTTTATCCACTAGCAGGGGGCATCATGTGCAAAGAGGGTGAACTTGCTCACTGTAGTGGCAGAGGGGGAGCTCATGTATAAATATAAGAAACAGCATGGATGCCAGCACTGTGCCTTGTGGAACTCCAGTGTTGTCCCTGCTCCTCACAGATGGGGCTGACATTTCATAACTGTCAGTAATTGTTACTGTCTGCTTCATATCTGTTAACATAAGACATAATCTGTTTGTCCTTTATTCCACTTAACTCATAAAATTCTGTTTTACTTAGCAGATTTTCACATTTGACACAATCAGAAGCCTTGGATACGCCACATAGGATGTTGATTTGCTATTAACAGATTTCATAATTTCATTGGTGAAGGAGAAAACAGCATCATCAATTGGTGAACATTATAGGACACCAAAATGACACTGACTGAGAATGTTGTTGCTGTTCAGGTGACCAACAATTGAGGAGCATTTTTTTTTTCAAAAGGCAGTAAACACTCAAGTTTTCAAAATTCAAGTTTCTGCAGTCACAAATCAAGCTTGTTGCCATTCATAATCTATTGAAACGTTTTTGTCAAAATCCAATACTTGCTGTTGTTGGGTGTTGTTTAAAACTAGAGTTTTTCCAAAACTCAATAAAGACAATCTGTACTTTGCTTTTAAGAGATTTGAAGGGAGAACAACAATGTAGAATTTCATTTCCAATGATAAAAGAGAGAATTTTCTACAAAAATAGAGCACCAAATTTTTATTATCACATAACATGCATCATACAATTGTATATGATGTAATTAAATTGTGAAGAACAGAGAGGGTGAAAGGAAAAGTTTCTAGCCAAGTGAACAGAAGGAGTTGTAAAACTGTCACATCCTGTTCATTTTCACTTACACTTACACTTACACTTACACTTACACTTTCTACACTGCTGTTCATTTGATAAACATGCTAAAGTAATTCAACTGCAAGAAGTACTCCCAAGAATACACCAATGTACTTTTTTATATACACATGATACTGTATATCATGTGGTACCTTTCCCAAATATTACATATTTATTTTGCTGTCCAATCCTAGTTCTAGAACAACATGTTTTTCCACCCATTATACATGTTTCCTTCTAATTTCGCAGTGTTATGAAATTCATCATCACCACAAGTAAGTCTGCCTTCTTGACATAAAATAATAGCATCCCCTGATTCTCTTTCACTAAACTGTTTTTTGCTAAATTTGGTAGCCGAACATTATTTATTTCTTTCATTCTTTCTATTCATTATGATGCCAATACTGGTGGTTACCTGTTATTTCAACACTGTACACCTCAAAAACTTAAGAGAATATAACGCTAAAGATGATACAATATTTGAGTGTTCATTGTTTCCATGTATAAACATGTGCACATAAGAAACTTCCTGGCAGATTAAAACTGTGTGCCCGACTAAGACTCAAACTCGGTACCTTTGCCTTTTGCGGGCAAGTGCTCTACCATCTGAGCAACTGAAGCACAACTCATGCCTGGAACTCACAGCTTTACTTCTGCCTGTATCTCGTCTCCTACCTTCCAAACTTTGCAGAAGCTCTCCTGCGAACCTTGCAGAACTAGCACTCCTGAAAGAAAGGATACTGCTGAGACATGGCAGAAGTAAAGCTGTGAGTTCCAGGCATGAGTCGTGCTTCAGTAGCTCAGATGGTGGAGCACTTTCCCGCGAAAGGCAAAGGTCCCGACTTCGAGTCTCGGTCGGGCACACAGTTTTAATCTGCCAGGAAGTTTCATATCAGCGCACACTCCGCTGCAGAGTGAAAAGCTCATCCATGTGGACATAGCTGCAAAATGGGACTGAACAATGCACACTGATAAGCCAAACATTACAACTGCCTGCTTAGTGACATGTTGGTCCACTTTCAGAATGCAATACAGCAGCAGTTCTGCTTCTGAATAGCATGGATGCATTAACTCCTTGGTAGATTTCCAGAAGTATGTATCACTAGATATCTATGCATACATCATGCAATTCCTATAAATTACAGGCCGGCAGTTTGCAGTCACAGTGTTGTTGCCCAATAGCATCCCAAATATATTCCATTTGTTTAGATAAGGCAAATTTGGCAGCCGAGTCAATAAGAGTTCACTATCATGATACTCAAACCATTGTAGCAAAGTTCTGGCCTTGAGAGATCCAACTGGAAGATGCCATTGCTTTCAGAGAAGATGTCAATCATGAAGGGATGCAGGTGGAGTGCAACACTGTTCATGTAGGCTGCGACTGTAGTGGTGTCTTCAGTTACTACCACAGACCCTATGAAGGCACCAAGATGTCTCCTCAGCATAATACTGCCCTTATCAGCCTGCGCCCATGTTATGGAGCCTGTTTAAAGCAACTCCTGACTTGGAAGGATTGATTGATTGATTGATTGATTGATTGATTGATTGATTGATTGATGGGGGTGGTAAGACTAAATGAGGTGGTCATCAGTCTCACGATTCAAAAATTACATGTGTAAGATAGAGGTGTACACTAAAAGGTGGAAAATCCAGTCAGAGATGTCAAACTATAAATTGAGGAAGCTAAAAACACACAGTAGATGGCATAAAGAGATAGTTCAAATCTAAAATCTGGAAAAACAGTCTTTGCACAGGGTAGTGATCGTGGGTCCCAGACTAGAAAAACACGAAGAGAGATCCCAACCACAACCATCCTGCCCCTGCTTCAGGAGGAAAGCAAAACCTTACAGCTGAAAATAAAAACCATTTCCACAAAGGAAGCTAAGGACCAGTTCAACCATCCACGAATTGTCTGCTAATATTAAGAACAAGGAATCTGGAAAGCTATACTTAGTACAAAGGGCCAAATGAAGGTAGACAGTCAACCAGTATATGGAATACTGTCAGTCTGGCTCCACAACCATATTGTGGGGGTAGCTCGTTACGCAAAAGAAAACAACGGGAGAGCATAGTATGACCAGTGTATGGACGGCATTAGATAGAGGATCGTACTGAGAGTAGCAGAAGGAAGCATGCCGAACTGCAGTAGTCTTCTTCATTGAGCAGAGTTTATTAGTGAGAGCAGTAGCACACAAGATGTCATTCCACTTTTGGGCAAAGAGAGATTTGATGTGTATCCACATATCTGCTGCTGGAACCATGAAAGGGGATACCCACACAACTTGGGACCAGAGAGAGACGACTGAGTAGGTGGCACGGCCAAGAGCAGGGAGGAGGTTTTTGAAATTTGTGGTAAGGTTCTATGGGACCAAAGGGAGGAGGTCCCAGATAGCACAGACTAAAGAGTGACAAGAGTATCATTGGTCTGTAGCCTGCAGGCTGCCCATCGAGTCAGTACATATTAAAAAATGATGGGAGGAGGCCTCAATAACAAAATGGAGGACCCCGTTAATGGCTAGCAGCTCTGTGGTGAACACACTACATGATCCTGACAGTGAACAGTGTTCCATGTCAATGGGAGATGTAAAAGAGTCCCACCTTATCTATCATTTTAGAACCGTTAGAGTAGAAGGTGGTACCAGTCTGGAACTCTTCAAGGATGGAACATACAGGATACTGGAATATCATAGGGGTGACAGAGACCTTGTGAACCTGAATAGGTTGGTTCTAATCTGTGGCTGAGGCACCAACCAAGGAGGGTGCAGGGGGTGGGGTTGCAGGAGAAACTACATGGGGTACCTTCCAGCGAGTGGAAATGGAGACCCCAATAGAGGGAAGTGAACCACATTCCAACGGTCAATCCCACCCGAGGACAGCTGTCAGGAGAGGGACATTCCTTGTTTGCAAAGAGGACAGGGTACATAGGATTGTCATGGAATCATTGAATGGTGATGTGATTGCGTAAGAAACGAGGAGTTGGTTCAGTTCTATTTGTAGAGGTGGAGTCCTTTCCTTTGCATGGAGACTGTTGATGGGACTGGTGTGAAAGACTCCGATTGCCAGATGCACCCGATGATGAACAGTGTCAAGTAGTTTCAGAGTGGAAGAGGCCACTGAGCCAAGGACCTGACATCCATTATATAATCCGGACAAAATCAGAGTGCAGTAAACATGGAGAAAAGTAACATGGTCTGCACCTCAGGATGTGTGTGTCAGGAGGTAGAGGCAATAATCTTCCACATGCAGGTAGTCTTCAGGTGGCAAATATGGGGCAGCCACATCAGATTTTTATCAAAAAGAAGGCCCAAGAAACAGGACTGTGCTACAACTATGTGCTGGTTGCCTAAATAAAGTTCTGGATTGGGTGTACAGTGGAAGGAAGGAAGGAAGGAAGGAAGGAAGGAAGGACAAGCGTTTATCTTCCCGTCCATATCGGGCTCGTCAGAGATGGAGACAATCTTGAAATGTTTCAAGGATTGGGAAGGAAATCAGCTGTGTGCTTTAAAAGGAACCATCCTGGCATTTGACTGGAGCAGTTTCCCTAAATCATGTAAATCTACATCTGGACAGCCAGACAGAGATTTGAATTGTCCTCCTGAACCCAAGTGCATTTTGCTAATCACTCCACAATCTTGCTTGGTTCTCTCCTTGATGATAGCATATGCGGACACAACCATCAACCTAGTGTAACAATAAATGTGATTTATCAAACCAGGAAACATGATACCATTGACAAAAGGTTCAATTTCAATGATCCTGTACCTAGTGCTGTCTCAAATGATGTCATTGTGTCAGTATGGGACGATGCACGGTTTGTCTGCTGTGCAGTCCAGTATCGAGCAATGTGTATTGAACGAGTACTCCAAAAACTTGTGCTTGCACTATGATTATACTGCTGTCAGATATTCCACAGATCATACCCTACCCCTACTCCTTAGAGCTGGCAAGGCTCACAACTACCACAGTCTGATGAGGCATGGATGCCCAATGTCTTGTCACTGCTCAAGGATTTATTGTACTTCAACCACTTTCCACAGATGCTCACAATATTGTGCACTAATGGCAGACCAGCTTCACAGTTTTCAAATGCTTGTTCCTAGATGCTGGGCTGTAACAGTCTGCCCTTTTTCAAAATTGCTTACGTCAGCATATTTCCCCCATTTGAAGTCCATATTGTTAGAAATATCCATCCCATTTGTCTCTGTTACACTTATATACTTTCCTTACCCTCTCACATGCCCAAAACACCATCATGCACCATCCATTCTCGTGGTGGACAGTTGCTAGTATGTTTTAGTTCTTCAGTGTACATTGCCAGTATGTGAACAAACATACTTATAAAACTCAGCTGCAGCTAGTTATGTCCTAGAATTGAGAACACTTAAATAGATGTGTTAGCTCCACTATACAGTTAGAGTATAGGGATAGTTTTTCTTTGCAATGAAAATCTGGACAAAAGGAGGATTTTGAGGTAAAATAAGAATTTTTTTTCCTTGACATGGGGAAAATAAAAAGACAATTGCTGGCCAGTAAGTAATGCAACAAATTCTTTTTCTTGGCCAGTTTTGGCTGAAAAATATGCATAATTTGTTGTGAGGCATCACGGTGTATTCCCACTTCAGCCCCTATAGTTTTGTGAAGTTTCAATGGGTGGCGGCTCTATATGCAGCCTTCAGAATGATGTATGTAATACAGAGCTTGCATCATATTTCATTTAGCGGAAAACTATAGACTCACAGATATCCATAGGCACTTGCAGAATACCTACAGAGATCTGGCAGTGAACAAAAGTACAGTGAGTTGTTGGGTGAGGCGTTTGTCATCATCACAACAATGACAAATAAAACTGTCATAACTCACAAGCACTGGCCAGCTGTACATAGCTGGTGCACCTGCAACATTGGAATTTTAAGAAACAATGTCAGTGCTTTCATTGCCTCGAAAATGCAAGCTAACTTCTTCTCCATGACAACGCAAGGACTCGCACAAGTCTGCACACCTGAGAGCAGCTTACAAAACTTCATTGGACTGTTCTTCCTCATCCATCCTACATCCCAGACCTCACTTCTTTCAACTTCTATCTGTTTGGCCCAATGAAGGATGCAGCCTGTGGAAAGCAATATGTGAATGATGAGGAGGTTATTGATGCAGCAAGACATTGGCTCTGACATTTTGCTTTGTTTTGTTTTGCTTTGCTTTAGGGCACAAAAACTGGGGTCATATGCACCCAAGACAAAACTGTAGAACACAAAGACAGAAAGGAGTTAAAAAACAACTATACATCAATCCCAATTGACATAAGACAGCTAAAAAACAGGCATGTGGTAAAAGAGATAAAAAGACACCATACAGAAATGGAAGCGCAAAACTAAAAATTAAATGGCCTTCACCATATTGCTTTGGCAGATAAAAGTAAGACGCGGTCAACAGCCTTCACATCATTTGCTAAAATGGCAGATAACTCAGACAGCAAACCCAAATGGGAACGTAAAAGGTTAAAAACTGGACATTCCATCAGGAAGTGGCGGACAGTTAAAACTTGACTGGAATGAGTACAAAGTGGTGGGGTAGTGCCACTGTGCAAATGACGATATCTAAATATGCAACTGAGTTAAAATGACCTCCTTCTGGCAGGAGGGCTGAGAGTAGGTCATCCAAGGTGCTGGGAGGGGCTTAATAAGGTGGAGCTTATTCCCATGAAGGGAGGACCACTGGTGATGCCAAAGGGACACTACATCCCGAAAGACACCAACACAGAGGTCATCTGAGGGGATATAGGTACTCACAGGCTGAGGTACAAGGACTGCAGCTTTGTCAGCAGCCTCATTTCCTAGAAGACTGACGTGACCAGGAACCCACAGAAAGAGCACACTGGCTCCACTAAGAGTGAGCAGTTGACAGTTTTCCTGGACCCGCTGCACTAAGGGATGTGCAGTATACAGTGCACAAAGACTTTAAAGTCAGAGCAGAGAACACAATTGAGAAGTCTGTGTCGCTGGGTGTACACCGTGGCCTGACGCAACATGAACAACTCAGCCGTAAATACTGAGGAGTGTGCCGGAAGCCGATATTGTAAGACACGGGTGCCAATGACGAAGGCGCACCCAACCCCATGGTCAGTCCGAGAGTCATCAGTGTATACAGTGGTACTATCGCATAGTTCCATGCAAAGGCCATGAAACTGAAAGTGATAGACCAAAACTGGATTAGTGGCCTTAGGAAGCGAATGAAGGCCAAAGTGAACACTGGCCACTTCACGAAGCCAAGATGGTGAAGGGTTTACACCCACCAGGAAAGATGCAGGTAATGTGAAGTTAAGCTGCCGTAGCAAGTGCCAAAAGCAGACCCCAGGAGGTAACAGAGAAGAAGGACGGGCCCCATACTGACGATCAAAGGAATTATCAAAGAAGTAGTCATAGGATGGGTTGCCATGCATGGCAGACAAATGGCATACATACCTGCTGAGGAGAAAGTCACAGCGATAGGATAGGGGCAGTTCAGTAGGTTCAGCCAGGCTGGTGTAAAATGCACGAATGGCCAAACAGATGCCACAATGATGGATAGTGTTGAGACGGCATATGAGGGACGGGTGTGCTGATGTGTACACAAAGCACACATAATCAAGTTTTGGTGGACAACAAACCGGTACAAATGGGGGAGGGTGGTTTGATCGGCACCCCAGGAAATACCAGAGAGGGCATGTAGGACATTGAGGAACTCTGTACAGCGGGCTGCAAGGTAAGATACATGGGAGGATAAAGAGTGTTTCCTGTCGAGCAGGACTTTTATAGTTTCAACGAATGGAAGGGCAACAGGCCCAAGATTTAAAGATGGTGGTAGAAAGCACTTGCATCACCACAAATTCATACAGATGGTTCTGTCAGTGGAAAAGCGAAAGCCATTCTATGCTCCAGGAGTAAAGATGATCAAGACACTGCTGAGTGAGACAGTTCTGTGGAGAACTGCAATAGATGGCAAAATTGCCAACAAAAAGGGATCTGGAGATGCCTGGTGGGAGACAGGCCATGATAGGTTCAATGGTGATAGCAAAGAGGATGACATTCAGGACGGAACCTTGAGGTACACCACTTTCCTGGATAAAGGTGTCCAACAAGGCAGAACCCAAATGCACCTTGAAGACTCGACCTTGTAAAAATGCCTGAAAGAAATGGGGCAGGCAGCCCTACATGTAAAAAGTAGGGAGGATACCAGTTCTCCAGCAGCTGTCGTAGACCTTCTCCAAATCAAAAATCACGGCCATTGTCTGGGATTTCCGCAGAAAACCATTCATGACATAGGTGGATGAAGTAACAAGATGGTCAACTGCAGAAAGCCCTGTTCGAAATCCACACTGTGCATTTGTCAGTAAATTGCCAGGCTTGAGTCACCATACCAGCTGGGTATGAATTGTATGTTCCAGCAACTTGCACACGCAACTGGTAAGAGGTTTAGGTACAGGTATGACAGCAGTTTCATGACAGCGTTCAGGAAATGTGCCCTCTGCCCAGATATGGTTGAATGTGTTAAGCAGAAAGTGCTTGCCCACAAGAGAAGGGTACTGCAACATCTGAATGTGGATGTCACCCTGCCCTGGATCGGAGGGTCAGGATGAACTGAGAGCATGATCTAACTACCTCATAATAAAGGCGGCATTGTAGCACTCATGATTCAGAGAAGACCAGGGTATCACCGAAGCCTCCTCCACTTGTTTCCAATAGAGGAAGGCAGGGTGATAGTGGGAAGAGCTCAAAACTTTCACAAAATGGTGGCCCAAGGTGTTTGAGATAGCAATAGGGTATGCAATAACATCGAGTGACATTGTCGGGCCAGAAGTTGGGAATGGATCTTGGTCCCAAAGAGCAGTTTGAGGTTAGCTGACATGACAGAGGAAGGGATGGAACAGTTGTAAGAACGAGTGAATGAAATTCAGCTGGCTTGTTTGCTATCCCAAAGGATGTAACGACACTTTGGACACATCTGTTTATAATGAATGCAGTTTGCCATCATAGGATGACATTTAAAAATGTGGAGAGCACGTCTCCGTGTGCGAATTGCATCGCAGCATGCTTCAGTCCACCAACGGACTGGAACACAACGTGGTAGTGAGGAATGGACCATTCTGCAGCAGTAAGGATAACGTTGGTGACGTAGTCCACTTGGTCATCATAACTGGGGAAATATTGTTCTTCGAAGGTCGCTAGGGAGGAGTAAAGCTGCCATTCAACCTTAGTACGCTGCCATTTGGGCGTGCATGTTGATGGAGTAGGAGTCAGCAAACAGAGAGCACACATGAAATGGTCACTTGAGTAGGTGTCAGAAAGAAAGGAGCACTCACGATGATTGGCAATCCAGGCAGTGCAAAAGTAGAGATCCAAATTGGAATAAGTGTGCGAGGAGTTGGAAAGGAGGTGGGTGCTCCAGTGTTAAGGCAGAAGAGGTTAAGTTGGTTAAGAAGGTCAGCCAACAGGGCACCTCTGTCACAGGTCCTGGGAGAACACAGAACACCAAAGGGGATTATGCTGCCCAATAAGCTGAAGGAAGTCTGCCCTGGTGACACTGAATGACAGAGATAGATAAATGGTACAGACGGAAAAAGTCAGTTGGGGAAGGAAAAGGTGAACTGCAACAGCTTGAAGAAATGTAGTCAAGAAGATGGGTTGACTATCAAGGCCATCCCTTATGAGCAGCATGATGACACCACGAGATAGAATGTTGACTTCAGTGGGAAGGTCAAAACGAATTGGTAAGTAATGTGAAAGCGCAAAACGGTTGTGAGGACGCAATTTCGTTTCCTGAAGGCAGAGTACAAGGGGATGCTGCAATGTTAAAAGCAGACGTAAATCCTGTTTGTGGGACCAAAGGCTATGAATGTTCCATTGGAGAACAGTCATGAGAAGGAAGAGAGTTAGGGGTATTGACTCAGCTGGCACCGAGTGATAGCCGATGTAGAGTCACTACTACAGCACACAGAAGCAGGAGGATCCTGCTCCATGGGGTCCACAGAAGCATCGGCTTGCTTGTGCAGTTGGTCTGTGGAGTCCAATGCTGAAAAACTGTTGGTGATATGCACCAGCGAGACAGGGGCCGGCCGGGCTAAGATACCATGTGACAAGACCATCGAACAGGACCTTTGAATTGGTGAAGGAGAAGACCATTTGCATTTAGTGGACTTGTTCGAGCCTTTCCAGTTAGAGGAAGACTGGTGTTATTTGCCTGGAGGGATGGAGGAAGTTTTCACGGGAGTACTCCTTCTGTCCTTTCCTGCCTACTGGTTGTGTAATTGGTGGCTTTGTCCCTTGAGGCAAAAGTTTGACGGTTTGCTGCCCAGTGGGACGCGGGAATGGCTATGCTATCTTGACACTGGGCGATTTCTCAACCTCGGAGCCGAATTTGAGGTTTCACATCTGTGTGGCCATGTCCTTCATGGAGCAAGCAGTAATAAGAACAGAACTATAGGTGCCAGACAGAAGAACACGAGGTTTGCGACTCGTCAGTAACTTGCAAGCCACTGGTTAAGGCACTTTTTTCCTTTACCCGAATCTCTTGGACAGCCCGTTCATCTAGATACACAGGACAATCCTGAGACATGGTGGCGTGGCTGCCACTGCAGTTGATACAACGGATTGGAGGAGGCGGACAATTGCCCTCGTGCACGTCTCTATCACAGATTACACATTTGGTTGGGTGTCGACAAGAGATTCTAGGGTTGTTGAAACGATGACACTGGTAGCAGCGCATTGGGTTTGGAACGTACAGCCAGGCTGTGACAATTTCATAGCCTGCTTTGATCTTAGATGGCATCACCACTCTATAAAAGGTGAGGAAACGGGTGCACGTGGGCACTAAGGAAGAATCTACCTTTTTCATTACACGATGAACGGCAATGACACCCTGATCAGACAGGTAAGATTGTATTTTGGCCTCATTTAGACCGTTGAGCAGCCTGGTGTAAATTACACCATGGGGAGAATTCAAAGTTCTGTGGGCCTCAACATGAACAGGGTAGCTGTGGAGGAGCAAGGCAGCAAGCAGATGTTGTGTTTGAGAATCGGAAGCCATCTCCAAAAGCAAAGTGCCATTTCATAAATGAGAGCAGGATTTCACAGGGCCAGCAATTGCATCAACACCTTTCTGAATACTAAACAGCTCTTTACCATGGCGAAGGACTGACAGTCTTCAGTACGTGAGACCACAAGGAACCATGGTGCAGTGGGAAGGGTCTATGAATCAATAGCCTCATTATGTTTATGTTTTGTAGACGTCGATTGGGAAGATGAGTAACTCATTGTGAGAAAATCCCCATGACTGTCGGCGTCTTCAATAGCACGGTCCTTCCAACTGGGGCTCCCTTCACAAGGGGGCACACCTACCTTATGTGATTGTTCACACCTCAGGTCCCACCTGCTGAACATCTGACAGAGGGACCAATTTGCAACTTGGGAAGGTTGCAGCTCAGGCAGTCACCCCTCCCTGGGCCTGGCCTGTACCACGGGGTACGTGCGAACCCTACCTGTCAACCCAGGGTTGGGAATTAAGTGTTACCCAGTCACCCGTAACACAACAGACACCTAGGCCAGCTTCCAGGAGCGCATCTTTAAACTTACTCGTCCAATGACACACAGTACTCACATCAACACAATCACTGTAAACTGCTTTCATTCTCTGATGAATCCCCTTTAGGGTGACACCTTCTGCTGTCAAGAATTCAATGACTGCACATTGCTTAAATCGTATTGACTGACTGTCTGCACAGGGTTCCATATTTTACACTGTAACATCACAACCATTCAATGCTAAGGCTTCTCGCCAACTAGAGCTATAGAGAAGAGGCTACGGAACAAGCCAGTACCTGCTGTATACCAATGCTGCCAACTGTTGAAGTGTTAAAAGGTGGAGGCATTACTTTTCAGTCAATCCTCATATTCTGGATAAATAACTACCAAGCCATTCACTTGAGAATGGTTCACTGTCCAAAACCAGTTATAACAGTGCTTCTGTGTAATTGGAGCTGCTATTTAATCAAATGTCTATCAGTTGTGGACGCCCTACGTTAAAGATTCCAGACAAAATAAATGTTGAATGCTTCAGATATATAAGAAGAAAAATTTCAACATCTTATGTTCCTTAGTGAAATGTGTGAGGATCTGGTTACTAAATTATAAATTAGATAAAAGTAAAAAACCACAGGAATTTTCTGTTGGACTTCTGGCATCCATTGCTAGATATATGCACCTTATTATGAATATATAATAATATAATGGAATGAATAGTTGCTACTCACCATATAGTAGAGATGCTGAGCTGCTGGAAGGCACAACACAAAGACTCGGAAAGTTAGCTTTTGGCCAACAAGGCCTTTATCCAAAATAGAGATCATACACATATGCACACATGCCAACTGAACACACTCACATACGAACACAGAGTCTGTGTGGCTCCAGTGGCCAGAGACTGGTCACACGTACAGGTGCAGGGAGGCACACGATTTGTGTTGTCTATTTTTGACAAAGGACTTGTTGGCTGAAAGCTAACTTCCTGACAATCTTTTTGTTTTACCTTTCTGCAATCCAGCATCTCCGTTATATGGTGAGTAGCAACTATCCTTTTCACTGTAATGTATGTTACTTTACACCCTGGATTTTCCATTGTATGAATATGTTACGTTACTCAATAATCTATAACACAAGATGCTGATGCAGATAATCCGTGTTATTACTTTTTTGTAAGAGTACTGAACAATAATACTTAAGCTCTGGAAATATGCTCACACAGATATCAGTAAATTACATGAAATAGTAAATTATGTCATGATTTTTTTAATTATTTGAGGAAGGATGGAGTAACTAATTTGCTTGTATTTAAGTGTTTCAGGTTTTATATACAATAACTGTTGCTTACTGAATATTCAGTCGCCATTGAGAATTATTTATCATGGGCCAGCTAGTCTGTACCCTGAATTCATGTGTCGTCTTCCTCCTTCCTCCAACTTGGCTCAGACTTTACTTATCTAATAAAGCATCTAAAGCTGCTGAAAATTAACTTCTCATTCTCATTCAGCCTACCATCAACAAAAAGTGATATTCATCTCACCTTCTTATATTATCTTCCAAATAACTCAATATATGATAAATGAGGACAGCTACCAGCTCGTATACTGCCTCTATACATAACAGATCTGATATTCAACTTTATGATTAACAATTACAACCCATTTATTATCTTTGACATTTTGCGTTCTTAGATTTCAGGGGGGCTCCTTTCCCCTTCGCCCACTCCATTGAACTCCTATCTCCAGCTCAGCAGGTAGGGTCATCTGATTGTTGCCCCCTTCCTCAAAGTCGCGAGACCTTTAGCTCTAGTATCACCACCTATGATTTAAAAATGCCTCCCAACAGTGGGGTGCTCACCATTTATTGACTACTCACAGTCACTAACAGCTTTTCTCTGACATATGTATTTAAGGTTGTGATACCTCTCATTCAAGGAATGGCTATATCACTCTGTATCCATCCCTAAGAGGAAAGATGTGGCCACACGTTCAACTTTATGTAACACTTGTATAATAATTAAAAACACAATAGCTCAGATAAAACCTTCAGTTTTTCTTTGAGTTTATCATGCAGTGAGTATTTCTGTGTCTTTGGTTCTACCATTAACTAATATTTCATTATACCTTATCAAGAAAATCTCTTTCTTTCTTGGAGAATGTAAATATTATCTACAATTCGAGGGTCAAATGTCAGGGCACTCAGATTACACAATTTCCTCAGAAACAGGTAAATTACATAATTTTAATAATTATATTTCTATCAGTCTTGAGAAAATGTTGCCTTATCCAGGGTTTCTACCCTTCTGCAAATAATAATATTCATAAACATCTCTCAACACTGTCCTTCCAGAGATTAAGTACTCTTTCCTGTAACTTTGTTACCACAGTAACATGATGTACCTCTCTTCCCATGAAGTGTTGGCATCTTTCCTTCTTTGGGTCCACCTGAACCTGGTACAAGTTTCCTTTTCTGTGATAACTTACTCATAAACTCTCACAAAGTGCATCACATAGCTTCTTTACTATTATTTTGAGTACTCAGGTACGTCTTTGTTTTCTTTTTCCCATCTCTCCACCCCCCACCATACACCTGACTTTCTCCGCACAGTTCTGCCTAACTGTACTTCCTTTCACAACTCTCCTCCAAAATCCTTTTTCTTCATTGTTATTCTAACACCTTGCCAATTTATCCCTCCCCTTGAAAAGTGACAAGACTAATTTATAACAAAAAAAAATTATTGTTGTTGCTACAATGTTTCCCACATCTGCTCGAAATTGTGTGCATGATTTTACACTGTGTGTATATATATATGCACGTGTGTGTTGATATTCTTTGGTCTTGGGCAATCTTTTGCATCTCTGGTTTGTTCTGGCTCTGGTTTACCCCTTTTATACCTACTAGGTGCCCAAGAAATCTGAGCTCCTCACTACCAAACAATTAATTATATAGTTTAATAGTAATGCTTTTAACATAAAACTTTTCTAGTGCCCTTGACGATAAATTACAATGTTCTTCCCACACCTTGGATACTAGGACTATATCGTCCAGGTAGATTATGAATTCTCTTAACCAGTCTTCACCTAGCGCAGCATCTAGGGCTCTTATGAATACTGATACTGAGACATTCAGTCCAAATGGTAACACTTTAAATTGTCAAAATTTCATCTATACTGATCAGTCTCCCTCTTTTGGTAGTTACACATTTATTCACAGTCCGTGTGTCCAATATCACATGTTCTCCGCCCTGTGGCTTGAAATGATCAGTACTGGACTGTTATACTCAAGTTACGTTCTATTATTCTTTCATCCAACATCTTACCAATTTCTTCTTGTACTTCCGGGCAGACACTGAAGGGTACAGGATACCGTTTATAAAAGAAAGGAGTTTCATCCTTCCTCTTAAACCTACATACGTAATCACCCAGTAATCCAGGCTTATCTGAAAATACTGTAAGGTACTTCAGTAACATTTTGTTCAATTTTTTTTTTTTTTTTTAAAGTCATTCAGTAATTCAGACGCTTTAGCTTTAATTTGTTCTTTTCGTTCACCTTGCATTCCAATTGCACTCTCCAAGTTTATAACAACTAGTTACTATTAAGCAGATGTTATCTCCGTGTGTAATACCACTAATGTTTCCTTTAGAAAGTATTATGTACATGTTACCTATAAAATTGCACATTAAAAGTTGTGTGAAGAAATCAAGGATGACTGTCATCAGTCATACCCTCAATAAAACTGCAGATTCACTTTTGGTACTACTAAACAGATGTGTGCATAAATGCAAAATTATTCCATGTTATTGGTAATTATATTTATTGTTTATATCTGTCTACCTTTTACTCTCGTAATGCCTCCTACATATACACCAATTACAGGAAGTATTGAATAAACATTTTTCTGTCTTCAAAATTCAAATAATAATTCCTCAACTGACATCTCTGCCCAAACTCTGCCTTTACAAATGTCTGCTTGTGTGTGTACGTGCGGATGGATATGTATGTGCGCGCATGCACATACCTGTCCTTTTCCCCCCTAAGGTAAGTCTTTCTGCTCCTGGGATTGGAATGACTCCTTACCATCTCCCTTAAAAACCCACATCCTTTTGTCCTTCCCTCTTTCCTGATGAAGCAACGGTTGGGTGCAAAAGCTTGAATTTTGTGTGTATGTTCGTGTTTGTTTGAATCAACATGCCAGCACTTTCGTTTGGTTAAGTTACATCATCTTTGTTTTTACAAATAATTCTGATATAATGGAAATTTTGCTTCCAGAGTCTGCGTTTACTTTTACTTCAAAATTACTTATCGTACCTAGAACTATTGGTTTTGTAATTTCTGTACATCTGATGCTCATCAACTGCTAATAGCCCATTTTTTAAAGGTGCAATTTCACTAAAAGCTATAAATATTTTCCTATGATGGCCTACATTCAGTTTCACACACTCTGGATCATGACTCTGATCAGGATGTTGATTGTTCTCTGCCCCTAAAATTGGTTGGGTTGACATAAGGGTTGTACAATATTAGCCGCCGCCCCCCCCTCCCCCCCCCCCCACCACCTCATCTCATCAGCATTCCCTCCTAAGTAACTTAAAACAAAACCTATTTTCTGAGAATCCTTCCAGTTTTGAAGCAAAGATCTTTGCGAGGAGAGAGAGAGAGGGGAGAGGGGAGAGGGGAGAGGGGAGAGGGGAGAGGGGAGAGAGAGGGAAGAGAGAGGGGAGAGGGGAGAGAGAGGGAAGAGAGAGGGGAGAGGGGAGAGAGAGGGAAGAGAGAGGGGAGAGGGGAGAGAGAGGGGAGAGAGAGGGGAGAGAGAGGGGAGAGAGAGGGGAGAGAGAGGGGAGAGGGGAGAGAGAGGGGAGAGGGGAGAGAGAGGGGAGAGGGGAGAGAGAGGGGAGAGGGGAGAGAGAGGGGAGAGGGGAGAGAGAGGGGAGAGGGGAGAGAGAGGGGAGAGGGGAGAGAGAGGGGAGAGGGGAGAGAGAGGGGAGAGGGGAGAGAGAGGGGAGAGGGGGGGGGGGGGGTTGGGACTCTTAAGAAATATGTTGGGTGTACACTTGCATCAGGTTTAAGCTTTGGGAAATGTTTGTATAGGTTCATGCTATTGCCTAATTGTAGTTGTTCTCACAAGGTATTTGTATCTAATGATTTCCCTTGACACTTTCTATGATTTATTGTCTTATTTTAGCTAACTCATCCCACAATCGTTTAAATTCATTATTCAGATGAGTTATTTCATCCCCAGAAAGCTGTACGTACTATTTCTAGTTCGTGCACACTTTAAATTTTCGGTCTGCTAAGGCCTGTACTTTTTCCTCCAAACCCTTAAAGATATGTGAAGGAACATAATTTCCAATCTTGCTCTTTAAGTTCAATATGATTTTGTGCATCTGAGATCCGATTCTTTACAAGAATACACTCTTGTACTGCAAATTCTCGCAAACTATATACATCAGTATATATTTTCTTAATATGTTCTTGAATTTCATTACATATAAGGTTGCATTGTTGGATCATTTCGGTATGAATTTCGTTTTTAAAACATTTAATCTATGATCTACTGTATTCACTAAATGCTCCTTCAAATGCCCATGTTTCTCATCAGATCGAGCAAATCTGTCATTTCTTAAGTACCTCCTCCTCCTTCGATGACTGTATTTTATTATTAATATCTTTAAACTGGTCTTTGTATATTCTTATTGTCCTCAATAAGAGTTCCTATCGAGTAGTAGATTCATTGATTTTTTAAAAATTCAATTCTGCTAATGTGGTTCTCTTTCTTGTGATGACAGGACTAAAATATTTTATTTCTCATCTCAATACACTTATCGTGTATACTGATCATTTTAATTTAAAATCAATTGTATTCTACACCTTTCTTATTTTATCACTCAGAAAACACAACTTTTTAAATTGGTTGCAAACACAGCTCACTTACCTTTATAATGCATGCTGCTGACAGTCTGCCCATCAACTGCTAATTGTTCACGGCTATTTGTTGATGTTGCCTGCAATCTATGGATGACTTCGTGCTGCAAATGACTATGTGCACTGTAATTTTTTGATGACTGTATTATTCTTCTTCCTTTTTCACTAAATTTTATTCTTTGTTTGTGATTCAGTTTGAAATCTGTAACGTGTAGAACGTAGAACATTGACTTGTTTTATTCCTATTGCCATTGCCAAAGTGTTTTCTCCTTGGCATTTTCTTATGAAATTTTTGAGATTTGGCTCTTTTGTTATACTTTATCTGTCTTTTAGCTGCTAAGGTCACCACGTGAAATGTTTCAGGTTGGCTTGGACTGTGTAGTGGTTTGTTATACTTCACCTCATGCACCAAACACCAAGTTGCCATCTCAACAGTACTTTTATATAGAATGAATGTTGCTTACTGAACATTTGGTCACCATTAAATATTATTAATCAGCGTCCAGCTAGTCTATGCCCAGAATCCATGTGCCTTCTTCCTTAAACTTGGCTCAGATATTAGCTTTAGCTGTAAGAAGGCAAAGTTACTGAAAATTATTTTCTCCTCATCTTTCACTCCATCACAGAAATAAGAAGTTATATTCATTTCACATTCTAATATTATTTTCAAAATTGCAACTCAATCCATGATAAATGAAGACTTACCATCTCTTATATTGCCTCTCTGTACTACGTGCATAACAGATCTAATGTTCACCAAGCGGGAAAGCGCCGGCAGACAGGCACAATGAACAAACACACACACAGAATTACTAGCTTTCGCAACCGATGGTTGCTTCTTCAGGAAGGAGAGGGAAAGACGAAAGGATGTGGGTTTTAAGGGAGAGGGTAAGGAGGCGCGCGCGCGCCCCACACACACACACACACACACACACACACACACACACACACACACACACACTCTTAAAGGCAAAGAGTAAGGGCAGAGATGTCAGTCGAGGTGGAAGTACAGAGGCAAAGAAGTTGTTGAAAGACAGGTGAGGTATGAGCGGCGGCAACTTGAAATTAGCGGAGGTTGAGACCAGGCGGATATTGAGAAGAGAGGATATACTGAAGGGTGAGTTCCCATCTCCGGAGTTCGGATAGGTTGGTGTTGGTGGGAAGTATCCAGATAACTCTGACAGTGTAACACTGTGCCAAGATGTGCTGGCCGTGCACCAAGGCATGTTTAGCCACAGGGTGATCCTCATTGCTAACAAACACTGTCTGCCTGTGTCCATTCATGCGAATGGACAGTTTGTTGCTGGTCATTCCCACATAGAAAGCGTCACAGTGCAGGCAGGTCAGTTGGTAAATCACGTGGGTGCTTTCACACGTGGCTCTCCCTTTGATCGTGTACACCTTCCGGGTTACAGGACAGGAGTAGGTGGTGGTGGGAGGGTGCATAGGACAGGTTTTACACTGGGGGCGGTTGCAAGGGTAGGAGCCAGAGGGTAGGGAAGGTGGTTTGGGGATTTCATAGGGATGAACGAAGAGGTTACGAAGGTTAGGTGGACGGCGGAAAGACACTTTTGGTGGAGTGGGGAGGATTTCATGAAGGATGGATCTCATTTCGGGGCAGGATTTTAGGAAGTCGTATCCCTGCTGGAGAGCCACATTCAAGGTCTGATCCAGTCCCGGGAAGTATTCTGTCACAAGTGGGGCACTTTTGGGGTTCTTCTGTGAGAGGTTCTGGGTTTGAGGGGATGAGGAAGTGGCTCTGGTTATCTGCTTCTGTACCAGGTCGGGAGGGTAGTTGCGGGATGCGAAAGCTGTTTCCAGGTTAAGTTTCTTTCTATTTTATTTAAATATAATGTTCAACTTGATAATTAACAATTACAATACGTTTATGATCTTTGACATTTCGCTTTCATAGATTTCATGGAGCTCTCTCTTCCACACTGCCTGCTCCATGGATCTCCTATCCCCACCACAGCAGATAGAGTCACCTCTCTGCTACCCAATTATGTACAGCCACTCGAGTGTTAGCTCTGGTATGAGCAGCTACAATTTAAAACACCTCCCAACTGTGGGACGCTCACCACTTAACCACTCTGTCCTGAACATCTTTTCTCTGACCTATATTTAAGGACATGACACCTGTCATTCAAGGAATGGGATGAATCATTTAAGTATATAAATATTTGACACTGCTTTGTGCATGTGTTCAGTTGCTTTATGGCTTTGACTGCACTGACCTATCGTGTTAATTCCAAAAACTTAAATTGTTTGATGACAATTTGGAGTCACTTCTCTCTGCATGTCTTTTGTTTAATAACTATGTACTCTCATGTCCCTCAATTTATTTTTCCTGTTTCAGCATCTACAACCATTAGGAGTCAATATGTTTACTGAAGGTAAATGCACATACTGAACCCAAGTGCAGAAAATTGGAAAGAACTGTTTTATTATATTCCTTAATATGATACAGGCAGTATTTAGTGGTACTCAACATCAGGAAGTTATTAAGGTCACAAGATTTTTTTGTGAGCAAGTAACTGAATAAGAGGCGATGTAAATTAAAATGTCAGTTTATTACTAACGTGACACTGACCTCTCACAACACAAAATCTAGAAATTAACTATTAGTCGATGTCTCAAGAGACTACAAGTATACTGCACATACCTATATTGGCTACTATGTGTTCAGCATGTAGTAGCAAAAATTTGTTCCAATAATCAGATGTACAACTTCACAATGCTGTACGACATGTGCACCAAACGCTAACAAAATTTAATAACTGAAAGCTATTTTGAGTTGTCGTATGATGATTTAATTATTAGGTAGTGGCATGCTTTTCTTTCTATTTAACAAACATGGATTAAAATTTCTGTAGCAACACAGAAACTTCAGTTCTTACATCTGGCACGCTATACACATTGTTTTGCCTTTCTCCAATGTGTCGCTCAAACCTTTTTTGTTGTTGCTACTCTGACATCAGGAAAGCCCCAGTGGGCAGTAGCTAATTTTATATTTCCCTTGAGCAACGGAAAATTACAGATTTCACAACACTGCCTTATGCAGTAAAATGTGTGAAATGTGCAAATGAGAGGTCAATGCCTAAAAGAAGCAGAGGCAGCCTTGGGACTGAGATATTCAGTAGGGAAAAGAGAGTTATTTGAAAAGCAAAGAACCACTAATATCTATAATAAAATGAGAAACAATGTCATAAAATTAAGGTATAAAATGGCTTACATATACAGATAATACCATGCCAACATAAGTAGTAAAAATCAAATTAATTTTATTCAAAGAAATGGAAGTTTGTCTGGCCAGTGAGAGGGCTTTCCCTGCTTGGCAAGAGAGCCAGGACTGAGTTATCAAAAGTGAGGAGAAGTAATACGTGGTGGAACCTTGGCCCAGGCACAAAGAAGTGATCATGTCACCATGAAGAAATTGGGCAGCTAAAGTACCCGTTACTTTTAAACAGTGTAATGGCAACATTTCTGTAAATGAGGTATGGTAACCAGATAGGCAGTGAAAAAGTCAAACCAATAAAGCACGAGTAGTTTCTCTTTATGGTGCGTAAATGTTTGAGCAATCTGTCAGTAAACTTATATGAATTTATCAGAATTTCAGATTGTATGGGTTTACCGTGAGTTATAACTGCTTTGATACTTCAAGTAAACAGTCCTTTATGTTTAAACAGGAACTTTGCCTCAGTTTAAGTAATCAATCTGAACATACAGACATCCAAAATACCAGTACCAGCATCATCATATTACTAGTTCAAGTTCTGTTCAAGTCACCAACCGCACAGTATTTGAAAGTAATATTTAGCTGTTTATGGTTTAACATATTTCTAAATAAAATTACACAGTTCTACCCTTTCAAGCCTGTCAAGTGTTTTCTTAAAATTCCATGTTTCCTTCAATGTATATCACCCCCAGTTATAGCATTTCATTGTTTAATTACAAGTTCTCATGTATGACAGAACTGAAAAATTGTAAGCTTTATATCAAAGCTTAACACTATTAAGTATAGGGAAACTGTGATTATAGGTGAGTGAATTTTTAACTAATACTTAAATGGCTATGCCCAAATCAACTAAATCTGAAGCATGATATTAAACACTAAATAACAGCACTAACTTATCTGCTAATATTGTTTACTGGACTGATCATCAAACTTGTTAAATAACACTGTTTAGTTATTGTAGTGGAAATGAAAAAATATTGCCATAAAATTTTTCATCCCCTATTTTACCCCATCAGGCTCCGAGGGGGGGGGGGGGGGGGGAGGAGGGGGGGGGGGGTGCGGGGGGGGGGGGGGGGGGTGGAAGAAAAAAAGAAAAAAAAAAAACTGAATCAAAGTTTTTAATTTGTAACAGAAGTCAAATACAAATCTCTGTAGCTGTAGCTTTCGTAGTACTAGAATGATTTACTCTCAAAAAATCTGTCATTTGTTATCCTCCCCCATTTGCTACACATGGTCCTACTCAACCCAACAAGCCACCTTCCTTGATGTTGACTTCCACCTCTAAGATGGCTACATCAGAACCTTCATTCATATCAAACCTACTAACCACCAACAATGCCTCCATTTCGACAGCTGCCATCTAGTCGATACCAAGAAGACCCTTTCACAGCCTAGCCACCCGTGGTCGTTGCATCTGCAGTGACGAGTAGTCCCTCTCGAAATATACCGAGGGTCTCACTGAAGCCTTCACTGACAGTAATTATCCTCCCAACCTTGGGGGAAAAAAAAAAAAAATTATTATAATAATAATAATAATCTCCTGTGCCTTATCTTTCCAGTCTCCGACCACCTTCCAACGTCCTATCGTCTGGCCACAGAGCACCATTTCCCTAGTAACTCAGTCCCACGTCATGCCCTGAAATGAGAAATGTCCTGCCAACAATCCTTCCCACCCCTCCCACAGTGGTATTCTGCCCTCCACTGAACCTACACAATATAGTCATCCATCCTTCCACAACAACCTACCACCAACCCCTTAGCTCATGGCCCATTCCCCTGTGATAGACCTTGATGCAAGACCTGTCCCATACGTACCACCACCACCACCACCACCACCACCACCACCACCACCACCACCACCACCACCACCACACCACCACCACCACCACCACCACCACAAGCTGTCTGTCTGCATGAATGGCCACCAACAAACTATTGCCAAGACACAAGTGGACCACCCTATTACTAAACATGCTCCCGAACACGATAGCCTTTATTTCAATGACTGCTTCATGGTCTGTGCCATATGGATTCTACCCGTTAGCACCAGTTTTCTGAACTACACAGGTGGGAACTTTCCCTGCAATACATCCTATGTTCCTGTAACCCTCTGGCCTACACCTTTGTTAGTCACTGTCCTCGTCAATCCAGCCCCTACCCTGCTCCCATTCCAGCACTACACAGCTGTCAGTCCACCACCACACCCAGTCTTTTTATTTTTAAATTTATCTGCCTATATATCTAATTATTTATCTACTTATTTATTTATTTATTTCCTTTTCCACTACCCCCCCCCCCCAAACTTCCCTGCCCTCCACTTAACCTGCAGCACTTCACTGTCTGCCATCCCCACCATACTATCCCTCCCTACCCCAGCCTCCTCCTTACCCCCACACAATCGCTACTCCCATCATGCACTGGTGCTGGTTTCGGTTGCCCGAGAGTGCAGTGTTGTGTATGAGTTGCGTTTGCATGAGAGTGTGTGTATTGTTGATGAAGGCCATTGGCTGAAAGCTTTAAGTGTGAAAGTGTTTTTGTTGTGCCTATCTGTGACTTATATCTCCGCTAAATACAGTAGGAATTTTGGTTGTCCACATACACATAAATAAACACACAAACAATTTTTGCTGTCTTTATTTTAAAAAATACAAGCAGTGTAAAGAGACTTTACATTTCTTTCTTTCCTCTTTCTCTCAGTAAATTACCTGGTCTGTACGACACTAGTTACAAAACCTCCGTGGCACTTTGCCCCAGTTTTTTTAATACCCCAGTCTTCAGAAAACAAAACCTCGATCTGTTTTATACAATACAATGCACTCTTGTGTAATATCAAAACTGAACACAAATTTCTTTCTTAACAGAAAATATTAAACACAATGAATATCTCTGAGGAGTATTACATCCTGAAGTTTTCCATGGCAAACAGAAGACTTCATTTACATGTGGCAGCTATACTACTCATCTAATAGAAAAAAAAAATCGTACATTTCATCAAGAAAATTAAGGAAGATACACTTTTCTGAGCATTTGAATTACACACTACATTCATATACGACTGACGTGAGAAATACAATGTGATTATCCTACATTTGGTTTTGTACAGCTTCTTATCTTTGTGTTCTTTATAAATTTGCAGTCTTAACTATGGTGTACTTCATACTGAATGCATACTGTATCAGGAAATATATCCAGGCAACACTGAACCCTAGTGAACAACAACTAAACATTTGAATACAAAAATGATCACAAATTAAAAGTGCCATATTTTCTGAAATGCAACTTTTAACAGTCATCTCATAAGCAACAGTGACATTTACTTGACCTTAAGTCATTCTATACATACCTGTGTTTCACTGAAACTGACCCAATACATTCAACATACGATCAGCCTTCTAGACTAGGCAAAGGTCTGTGCTGTAGTGCCAATATGTGCCTCAAAGGAATAAGAAATCAATTTGTACTGTTGGACTGCACACAGAATTTTAAAAATGCAACAATAGTTTAAGTAAACTGATAATTTTATGAAACTGTCACAAGCCTTCCTTCGGCAAAAATTTTGTTTTAAATTATTAGCATTATTGTTCTAAAAATCTGATGTAAATATAAAATTCTATTTAGAATGGCTAGAAAGAGAGAGACAGACAGACAGAGAGAGAGAGAGAGAGAGAGAGAGAGAGAGAGAGAGAGAGAGAGAGATTAATGCAGCTACTGATAGCCAACAAAACCTTCTCAATTCTAAGTATTATTATGTGACTGCTGCACTTCTCTAATCCCAACTTAACTTCCGCTAACTCACTCACTCACTCACTCACTCACTGCCACTGTTACAGAAACTGAAGCAATAAAGAAATGCAAATACCTATACATTTAATAGTGACACAGTGCCCATAGTTATCTGAATACTGGAGTACTTTCCCTACACCATTTAAGACACTATCTGTTCCCATAATGAGTAAAAATTTTCAGAACTTATTAAAGTTAATAAGCTTCAGGTATATTTGTCCTGGTGATACATTTGTCTGAGTACTATGAATCACTTCTTGGAACTGTAATTTGCAGCACAAGCAATCTGAAAGCAATATGGATGCCATGATGTCTTCTTATAGTCACTACTTCTCCAATTCCCAGTTACTCAGGGCTGACCAATAACATTTGTCTTATTTCAAAGAAACAATATGATGAGATTCAATGGTTTACCTATAAGCTATTCCTACAAATACAATTTTGTAACTGCACTGTTCAGTACTGATTACTACTGATCGATATAACTTGATAGGTACTCTATTTATGCCAGAAGTTTATATCATATTTATATTTAATCTAAGCATAGTAAATATATTTAAAGAATCGTCATTCTCAAGTACAAATCTAATATCCCTAACAGAAATGATTAAAAGCAGATACTGTGGGTCTTAAACAATGGCGATATAACTGTACCTGACACAGTAAAATATATTTTTGAGTAAGTATGACAACTGACTGCAAAATTCATTTTAAGCAAGAATTCTGATACCAAATAAATGACAATTACTTTATTACAATTAAAGTGAAGCCCAGCAGTAACTGGGAAAATGAGAAGGACACACACACACACACACACACACACACACACACACACACACACACAAAACCTGTAGGCATATATGCTCAGCAGAAGGTTGCGGCCTCAAGTAACTTTGTCATTGCGACAAGAGAGCAATGACTGCAGGTACGTGAGCTGCACAGGCTTGTGCTGGGAGAGCTGCTCCAGCGCGTCTTCCACACTGAACCATTTCCTTTGGCGACCTGTTAAAGACAACCACTAATAGAAACGACAGTCATTGAAAGGAAAAACACAACACACATTTCCTTGACCAAGTTGCAAGCGCCACACCAAAACCCATAAAAAATATTCATCCAAATGATGACTATCCACCAGGTTCTCCTTCTTCTTCTTCTTCTTCTTCTTCTTCTTCTTCTTCTTTTTTGCCCCCTTCTTCTATTTGATAATAGGTTCTAGGTGCAGATGGTAGTAAGATGAAGAAAAATTGGAAAGTGGACACTTCAAATACAGGTTCTGGCAATAAAACCTCCCTCATTTTAATAGGTTGTCACAGGAAAGCTAAATACTCTAGTGAAAAATTACTTATTTATGAAAAATAAATGCTTTGCCATTTTGAATAATTTGGTTTTAAAAATTACATCTGCTAAATGGCTACCTTTGTTGACACACTAAGTCTATCCCAAAAATAGATCTTCATGTCATTTCTCTTGGAATTGCTGTCACTTCTTGAGTAATGGCCTATAAGTGCTTGCAGTGTTGTGGGATAATGTTTGTACACTACAGCCTTTAAGAGTCCCCAAGAGGAAAAAATCACAAGGTGATAAGTCAGGCAACCTTGCGGGCCGCACGATGTCTCCTTGCAAAGAGACAAAATGACCAAGAACAAACTTGCACAGTATTTCCATAGAACGCCAAAAGGTGTGGGACATTGCTCCGTCTTGCTGGAACCACACTTCCTGATTTTCATGAACTGCAATAAAATGGTTTAGCCTAAGTTGGAGGAAGGTATGTAGCATATGACAAAAATGGTTTGAATTAACATTTACTGTGTGGCCAACTTCGTTTAAAAAATACAGTCCCCACACAAAACATTCAGTAACAGTGCATCAAACTTTCACAGGATGGTTGTGTAGTGGTTGCCGACAAAGTTCATTGGGGTATTCTGCAGCTCAGTAGTGGAAATTCTGTTTGCTTACAGTTCGTGATACAAGGAAACTGGCTTCATCCGAAGAAAGAAAATGAACCACCAGGTGCAATGTTTTGAAGAATTTCCTCACGCACAGCTATGCGAGTCTCAAAATCTCTTTCACTTAATTCCTGGGTAACCATCATTTTGAGGTGGGCATATGAAGAATTATTCTTGGATTCCTATCAGGTAATCCCAAGGCAGCTGCATGTTTAAGTGCTGAACACACTGGTGATTGTCGCACAGACACTCACCTGTGCCGCATTTTCCAGCATTGTTGCAGTCCGAGGATGGTCAGAAGGTTTTCTTTAAAGTGCTGAACCTGTCTTTCTAAAGTATGGCACCTACAGTTGAATAGTTTTTCTATCCATGACACAGTCATGTCAGCCAAGTTCGAAACATATCTGAAATGCTCACAGAGTATTAATCACAGAACCACCATTACCAATAAATTCCTCCACAACAAAAGCATGATGCTCGCCAAGCCATGCCATGGCACACACTAAAAATGTCACATACACCACTTTCAAACAAAACATACTCCACATCAGTTTCCTTGCTACAACTCGCACAAAGGCTATGTCAAATGCGGGAGGTTTTATTGCCAGACCCTGTATATAATGATAGTAAAACAAAACTAAGCACTAAATCCACCAAAGAAGGTTTTGAGTGCCACTGAGCAGGGAGAAGAGATTAGTACCCTCCAGACTGTATTCAGTTTTTGCAAAATATCCATTGGGTACATTGGAGGAAGAAGAAGAAAAAAAGGGGGGGTGAAGATTGTTGGAACTGGGATAAAGTTACAATTAAGGGACAAAATGGGAACAGCACTGGATGGAGTAACGTGTGGCACAACATAAGATTTGTTACACAAAATAATCGAGAATCTATGTAGGTTAGATTTAGTAGGAAGCAGAGGGCACTTCTCAAAATATAGGTTGTGAAGTATAGGCTGTGAAGTATAGGTAAGTACTGTACAGGCATAAGAAGTAAAGTCTGTTGAGGACTGGAGAGATGGGCATCAGGAGAGAGGGTTTTGAAATAAAAGACTGAAATGAAGTAAGCTGACTGTATTCTGAAATTACATGTTACGTAAGGGCTCACAACGGCCAGTCTGAGTGATAGTTGAATACTGGAATATGAAGAGGACAAGGTGGTCATTCACGTACTAGCTGGCTGGTAGCTACTTGAGAGCAGAGATGGGCAAACTGCCTGAATGTGTGTGCTAAGTCTGAAAGACTTGACTGTCTGCTCCCCAAATCAATGGCTAGCACATGACGACCTTCCCACCTACAGATGCATGTGACAGTTTATTCAGAAAAGTTGTGCATGATGCTGGTTAATTTAGCAGTAAATGTGGCTCGATACTAACATTTTCAAGTTCCACCAGGTACAAAAGCCACCATGGTAACAGACATTGCTAGCTTGGTTGTAGATTCAAATACGAAAGCAGAGAAGTATAGGGTATAGGCTAGGTGCTACACAACAGATTCAGATCAGGTTACTTGGCCACGAGTATTGTGGAGCCAAGTGATGGTTTCAGACAAGTAATACCGGACATGTGTAAACATATTTGTGCAGGAGATCATGTGATTATAGTATCAGATATTGGATTGACTGAAGAGAGTACAGCACTGAGGGTGATGTGTGAAATAGGATCAGCTACTCTTTACCAGAGAGGGGCCACAGCCAGCCTTGGGTGAACATGCTAGTAATACCTGTCAACACAGAGCTGGATGGGCTGCTGCTGGCTGAAAGTCTAGCATCAGTGGCATACCTGTTGCTGGAGTTGGGAGTACACTAGACATAGCCTCCATCTGAATGAAAGGGAAGGATAGGTTAACGACTGATCTGGCACAGAATATATGATGGGGCGGATGCAACCAAATTCCAGTGATATAGGCTGATAATCACCTTTATTATTAGTGTCATCATCCAGAGAGGCAGTTTTAATTACAATGGCAGCAGAGTCCTGCAAATTGTGTAAGAAACCAACAAAGGCAGGGTTATTTTATCAGAATATCAAAGGATTAAGAAATAAACTAGTTGTGAAAATGGTTCTTGTGAGACATCTGATGAGAAATCCCCACAAAATATCATTGGCACAACTGACCAACATTTTCAGTTCCCACAAACACTGCCGAGCTGTGACTGAAGCCTTTAATTTATGGCAGTTGAAGTAGGAAATCGCAGGTGTGAAGGCACCAAATTCTATTACAATAGAGGAAAATTTTCTTACCGGTTGCTGGATGGACAGCTACACCACTTGTAAGATGGTCAACCAAGAGCTTTGGTACATGCACAAATGCTGTAGTTCATATTGTGCTTTGCTGTTGGCCACCCCAGAGCTCTCTGTCAGGAGACTCATGCCATGTGTGTCCATGCTGACATGATCATCCTTGCGATTGTCATCAGACTGTCACCACCAAAGTGTCATCCATTGTATGACCTTTCATGCTACAGTCACTAAAAATATAGAATTGCCAGCACTGTACCCCATCTTGTGTTAAGTTGGTATTCAGTGTCTCTGTTCACCAGGTTTATCGAGCTGCAAATTTCCATCTCTTCTTTAATAATGCAGTCTTGACATATGTCGAAGAGAGAATTTTGTTATTTATGCTGTCCATATTGTGTCCCATACTGAGAATGTTCAGCCATTGCTGATTTATCTGCCTGGTCCAGACATGGGTCACTGATGTTCGACACATCTACACTATGTAGCAAGATGGAAAGGTTTTGTCTTTGCCGGGCTTCTGTATGGTTATCACTGTAGCTTCACCGCCAGCATCTAGGAGATGTGCCCTCTGCCCAGGTTGTATGTGTTTAGCAGAAAGTGCTTGCCCGCAAGAGAAAGTTGCTGCAACATCTCAATGTGGATGGCATCCGGCCTTGGAGCAGAGGGTCAGGATGAACTGAGAGCATGAGCTAACTATCTCATAATAAAGGCGGCATTTGTAGCACCCCAGATTCGGAGAAGAGATGGATATCACCTGAGCCGCCTCCACTTGTTTCCATTAGAGGAAGGTAGGGTGATAGTGGAAAGCTCTCGAAACTTTCACAAATTAGTGGCCCAAGGTGCTGGAGATAGCAATAGGGTTCACAATAACATCGACTGATACAGTCAGGCCAGAAATTGGGTATGGATCTTGGTCCCAAAGAGCAGTCTGAGGTTGGCCCACATGACAGAGGATGGGATGGAACTGTTGTAATAACAAGTGAATGGAATTCAGCTAGCTTGTTTGCTATCCGAAAGGACACTTAGCACACATCTGTTTATAATGAATGCAGTTTGCCTTCGTAGGATGGCAGTTAAAAACGTGGAGAGCATGTCTCCATGCGCGAATTACATTGCGGCATGCGTCAGTCCACCAAGGGACTGGGATACGACGTGTTTAAGACGAAGTGCAAGGAATGGAACATTCTGCAGCAGTAAGGATAATGTTGGTGAGATAGTCCACTTGGTCATTGCAAATGGGGAAATCTTTATCTTCAAAAGGTCACCAGGGAGGAGTAAAGCTGTCATTCAACCTTAGTAAGCTGCCATTTGGGTGCGCAGGCTAATGGGGTAGGAGTCAGCAAACGGAGAACACATGGGAAAGAGGGGATTATGCGCATTAAAGTCACCGAGTAGCAAAAACAGGAAGTAGCTGCACAATAATCTGAAGGAAGTGTGCCCTGGTGACACCGAAGGACGGAGGTACATAAACTGTACAAAGGGAGAAAGCCAGGTGGGGAATGAAAAGGCGAACTGCAACAGCTTGAAGACAGGTAGTCAGGGAGGTTGGCTGACTATGAAGGTCATCCCATATAAGCAGCATGACGCCCCAATGAGATGGAATGCCCTCCTCGGGAGGAAGATCAAAGAAATTTGTTAAGTAACGTGCTAGCTCAAAGCGGTCAAGAGAACGCAATTTCGTTTCCTGAAGGCAGAGTACGAGGGGATGCTAGGATGCTAAAAGCAGCCTTAAATCCTCTTTGTGAAACTGAAGACTGCGAACATTTCATTGGAGGACAGTCATGAGGAGGAAGAGATATGTATAGTGTCAAATCGGCAGGCGCTGGGTGACAGCTGGTGTAGGGTCACTACTACAGGGGGTCCATGGGGTCCACAGCTTGCTTGTGCTGTTGGTCGGTGGAGTCCAACGCTGAGAAATGGTTGGTGGTGCACACCAGTGAGATGGAGGAAGTAGTCACTGGAGTACTCCTCCTGTGGTTGGTTGGTTTAGAGGCAGGAGAAGGGGACCGAACTACGAGGTTATTGGTCCCTTGGTCCTACTAAAATGCACGAAACATATAACACAAAACGGAAAGAGAGAAGCCACAAGATTGAAGGGAAGGCAACGAACACTAAAAGGAACAAGAGACGACAAGAAAACGGGGACACGCTAGAAACAGAAGGGAGTAAAACATTAGAGCAGATTACAGAGGCTGGCCAACCACGAGAATAAAAAGGGAAAGCCAGCCACTCTGCAACACATTAAAACTTCCACCCTAAAAGCACTAGGGTGGAGGACACAGAGACAAAGGACATGCACTAAAACCTGAATACAAGTATAAAACCCACTCTCACAGATAGAATGTAAAACTAAAGCTGCTATGGAGGCATTGTCGCCCAACACCGAAGGCAGGGTGCTGGGAAAGTTAAAAGTGGGCAGTTCAGCAAGAGTGGATGAATGTCATTTGGAAGTCACAGCAACACTGAGGTAAGTCCTCGCGACAGAGTAGGTAACTCTGAGTTAGCCACGTACGGCCAATGCGGAGCCTGCAGAGGACAACTGATTTCCTTCGAGAGGCCTGCATGGAAGACTTCCACACATTCATTATCTCCTTAATGACACGCAACGGACCGCAAGTAGAGGTGGTAAAGGGGAGAATTCCATACCGGGGAGAAGGGATCGCGCACGAACCGCAATCATTAGCCCCCGATCTGGACCGCTGACGCAAGAGATGGACTGCCACAGGCAGGAAAAGGAGACAGTAATTCGCATGTTCAGGGGAACTATGAATGTGTACTGCTTAACTGGCAAGCAGTTGCACTCCTTCTGTCCTTTCCTGCCTATGGGTTGTGTTGTCGGTGGCTTCGCCCCTTGATGCGAGAGTCTGACAGTTTGTTGCACAGTGGGCTAGGGGAATGGCAATGCTACCTTGACACTGGGTAACTTCACAACCTCAGAGCCACATTTCAGGTCACATGTCTGCGGGGCCATGTACTTCATGGAGTGAGGGTAACAAGAACAGAACAGAACTACAGGTGCGTGACAGGCTGCAACTAGCCAGTAACTTGCGAGCTACTAGGTAAGGCACTTAGCACTTTTCCCTTTACCCGAATCTCTTCGACAGCCCGCTCTTCTAGATACCTGGGACAATCCAGAGAGGACGAGGCATGGCCGCCATTGCAGTTGATACAGTGGGGAGGAGGAGGCTGGCAATTGCTCTCATATGCATCCCTGCCACAAGTTACACATTTGGCTGGGTATAGACTTTGGTAGCAGGGCATTAGGTTTGGAATGTGATAATTTCATAGTCTGCTTTGAGCTAGGATGGCAGTACAACCCTGGTAAAGGTGAGGGAAAGTGCCGTTGAGCACTAAGGAGGAATCTACCTTTTTTTTTTAGTACACGATGAATGGCAGTGACGCCCTGATCAGAGAGGTACAAGTGTATTTCGGTCTTGTTAGGCCATCAAGCAGCCTGGTGTAAATTACAGCATGGGAAGAATTCAAAATTCTGTGGGCCTCAACACGAAAAGGGTAGCTGTGGTGAAGGGAGGCAGCAAGCAGGTGCTGTGTTTGAGAATCAGAAGTCATCTCCAAAAGCAAAGTGGCATTCCGTAAACGAGAGCATTATTTCACATGGCCAGCAATTGCATCAACACCTTCCTGAACAATGAACAGATTGTCTGTGGCGAAGGACGGACTGTCTTCAATACGTGAGACCACAAGGAACCGTGGTGCAGTGGGAAGGGTCAATGTATCAATAGCCTCATTATGTTTACATTTTGAGACATCGATTGGGAAGATGAGTAACTCATTGCGAGAAGATCACCCATGATTGCCATCGTCTCCACTGATACGGTTCTTCCAACTGGGCGGCTACCTTCACAAAGAGGCACACCTACCTTACGTGATTGTTCACACCTCCCGAACATCTGACCAAGAGACCAATCAGCAATTAGCAAAGGTTGCAGCTCATGCAATCACCCCTCCCTGGACCTGGCCTGTACCAGGGGGTGCATGTGAGCCTTGCCTGTAGACCCGGGGCTGGGAACTGTGTGTTACCCATTCACCTGTTACGCGTCGGATGCCCGGGCTGGCCTTCAGGAGTGCACAGAGAGGAAGAAGGGGGAAAAAAAGGAGAATCCTCAAACATCGAAACAGAGGAACAAGAGAAGGGAAACAAAGGAAGGAAAAGGTAGCCAAAAATAAAGGTGAGACTGTTTGTATGTCAGCAACACAATGCAGAACATTTCCAATAAATCCCCAGACATGTTCCCCAAGGGAGGGGGAAAAAGAATTGCAAGAGGATAGACATGCAGCACGGAAGTGAAAATGCTTGGGAGGGGGGGGGGGGGGGGGGGGGGGAGATTGCACTGCCTGTGGCAGAGTGGTTACACGACAGTAACATCCCTGTAATTGACTGGCCTGCGCAGAGCCCTGACCTGAATCATACTGAACACCTGTGAATCCAGCAATGCAGTGCTGTGGGGCAAAATTATGAAGTGTCAGCCACCTATCACCAAAAGCAAGTAGGTTAGCTCAGCTAACCAGTGTTCTCACCTTGATATCTTCCATAGAAGGATTACTCTCTGTGGGTGACAAAGGGCTATCTCTGGCAGCACTGTCAGTCTGTTCGAAGTATTGGTCAACGACAGTGTGCACTGAGCAGTCTCTGGTCACCCATTGTGACTAATCTTTTTTTTATGAAAGATTAGCCACAATGGGTGACAAGAGACTACTCATTGCACACTATTATTGACCAATACTTTGAACCGACTTATGGTGCTGTCATGGACAGTCCTTTGTCACCCACTGCGTCTAGTCATCCTAGATAAGGAGAGAACACTCCAGTTTGTGGAGTTAAAACTTACATGCTTGGAGATGTGTATACGACACCTTTGTAATCTCACCCTACGGCACTGCATCATTCAGACAAGTTATCCAACAAGCTGTGGGATCTAAATAAGGTTTCCTTGTAGAATAGACATTCTAAACAAGTTTGTCATGCCTTACACGTGGCATGTGTTAAAGTGAAAAGCTGGAAAGAAAGTGAAGAACAAAGAGGGATGATCATCCGGCTATATATCAACTGTGTTTCTTCAAAAACAGAACAGCTACTGAAGAAACCAAGTTAAATTCATCTCCACTTGCCAACAAAACTGTAGACAATCTTGGCTTTTGAAGGGCTGGTGTCTGTAAGATTCCTTTGAGTGTAGGACATACAATGGGCAAACTCATCACACCATGGAAAATAGATGCTTTGAACCTTTAAGACACCAAAGTCTGCACCGACCAGAGAAGTTGCATTGTTCGATCACTGTCTCAATAGTATGCACAATATGAACCACAAACGTAACAAAATCTTCCAGTCAGTGTATTCGTACTGGGACGATGTTTTTACAGAAGTTGTGGAAATTCGGAGCTCGACATATTTGGTGAACAGAGGCACAGGATACCAACTTAGTACAGCACTGGATGTAATGCTCAACTCACAGTGACCAAACATAGGCGAAACAAGGATGACATTTCAGTGATAATAGATAATCTGACAACAAAAACATCTAAGGTCACTTGACAGTGTACCAACATATGGGTCCAATAAAGGATGATGGGATAGCTAATGGCACCGCATAGTACGAACGGCATGCACCAAGTTCATTATCTGACAGGTTCCGTAGCTGTCCTCCTCGCTACTGGTCAGGAAGTCCTTGGCACTGGCCGCTGAATTTGTCACCATGTTGTTGTATTTCCTATTTACACTGGCATAAATAGGAGGCCTCAGTGACAGCTCAGCAGTGTGTGTGCGCCACACACTATGATGTCCATCAATTGCACTGATGAAATTTTTTTGATATTACACGACACACAACATCCCATCTGAAAAGCATTTCTGCACCTTATCTGCCAAGTGAGTCTCAAGCAACACATGGTAGATGAGCTTCCTTAATTTTGCCTCCCTTCTGGATCAAGACAGTTGAGTGCTTATTGATATCTTTTCAGACAAAGGTCAAAGCAAGCAAAAAAATGTGTACCCAGTAGTTATTGAACTGTTATCACAATGTGAACATAATTACGACTAAGCATGTATTGACAGAGTAGGGGTAAGAGGGGTATTTTGGGACCCTGCCTGTCATTTGGGC